>NC_084480.1:48925762-49240633 GCF_030035675.1 Rhineura floridana
ATTCCAATGACTCTTTTTTCTTTATTGCTATGCCATCCCACAATTTCTTGTAGTATGTTAATTTGCACATTAGTATTCTATGCCAGATGGCTTGTTCCGACATATGTAGTGGTTTTTCCAATAATAACGGCCATTAATATTCTAGTACAACTAGAATATTATTCTAGCCCCAGAAGACACATTTCCTGTCATTTTTCTTAACATTTTGGCAACTCATCATTTAATTTCCACAATGACATAACCACAGGGTCCATTTTTAATTTGCATCCTGTGGTTTCATTAATTTTTCTGCTTATAATTTTGATCCAAAATATGACTTTTTTACAATCCCACCAGATATGACTGAAACCGTTGCCCTCGATAAAGAGGTTGGCCCCTTCCCCTACTTTAAGCTTGATTCCAGTGAGCTTGGGCTACCCTCCATTCAACCTTAGTAATTGCAAGTGTGTCTGTTATAAGGTGACAAAATGAATGGCTGCCTACAAATTGCCAAAACTGAGGGAATGTTTAAAAAGAGGGCAAAAGAGGATACAGATTTGCATATGCTAAAGCAATGTAAATGTAATTATCATATATACTAATTTAAAGAGATAGGGCCATATCCAGTGTTCTCTGTCTGGTAGATCATGAGCCCTTGCGCTAGCAGATGGAGGGTTTAAAGGTTGCACAACCATGGAATCCAGTGCAACTGTTGTGCTAGTGGATACTTCTTGTGCAACAACTGATGCTTGTTGTACAGTCTGTTACACAACCATCTTTGGCAATGTACTTGTGTTTCCTTTTGTGAAACAATATTCCACCACCACCACCAGTTCACCCCTAAGTGACTTCAACTCAGTGCTACATTGGATACAACCTAATTAATATAACTTAAAGAAAAATACAATGCAACTTGCTCTTTGCGTTCAGGTCCTGCTTGTGGGTTTCCAATGGGCAACTGGTGGGCTGCTGTGAGAACAGGATGCTGGACTAGATGGGCCATTGGTCTGATCCAGCAAGCTCTTCTTATGTTCTTATGTAATGTGGAAAATTGGCCAGCTGACCTATGTCTACTCAGTCTGCAGCCCAGTTGCCAAATGTTGCTGGGCAATTCAAGGCCCCTCCACTCTCCCCTGTTTAGATTCTTTATCTTTAAACTGAAAACCCCTTAAAATGACAGACTTCTTCAAATAGAGGAGTGACCTCTGTAAAGTAGGACACGTGGCCACCCTAGACAAAGTTTGCTCTGGGCTGGCTCATTGACACACATGCAAGTCACAAAGCAAGTCACAGGGACATACTGGAAAACACTAAGGGCCAGTTTATTCAAAATATCATGAACTCGTATTAGTAGCTTATATGTGGCTTGCTTTTCAGACAAGCCCAATATATCTCAATGAATGAAACTCGGCTGGATTTTTAAGATGTCTTTATATGTTCTTATATCACTAGGCTATGATACATTTATACTATAAATCTGTCTTTATAGTTGTTTTATTCTGGACTCATCTATCAACAGACTGTAGCAAGCCCACTCCAATTAAAAAGACAATTTTCCTAGAGATGCAGTGATTTACACCATTGGATGATGCCCAGCTTTTAAAGACAGATTAGAGGTTATTGTATTTAGATAAAAAAAATTATGTGTATTTAACAGTGGTTGCTACTTAAAAGTGATCTGTGGTCAAGTCCCCCTGCAGTGTTTATGCTGAGCAAAAGCATTTAATTATTTTCACATGGCTTTGTTTTGAAACATCTCTTCAAAATCTATATATCCATAGATCTCTCTTAACTTTTCACTGCCTTCAAAATCCAGCTGTCATCTGCTTTTGTTTTAGCACAGTGCAGCAGTTGTATAATCAGCTACAAGTTTCTGTATTTTACTGAATCTTGTCATGTAACTGAACACATTGCTGGGATGCAATCAAAGATGGTGATCATCATATTACTTAGAAGGATTATGTGGGAAAGGAAAGCAGGCCTAGGTATTAGTACTCCTGTAAAGCAATTAGTTTTATTTTGAACTAGGGTCACAGCTCCTGACCCAATAGGTAGATCATTTATAGTACTGATGTGCACTGACCACCAGATTTGGTTTGGACCCCAATTTGGTGCTTCAAGAAACAGCCCATCTCAGTCTGACTACTTCATGGGCTGCCAAATTCAGCTTGAGTCTGCTTAGTTTTCCCCACCTGGAACATAGGAATTTACCTTATATTGAGCTAGACCCATTGGTCCACAAAGCTCTGCATTGTCTACGACTGGAAGCAGCATAATGCGGCATTCAATGCTAGTCTTATTCAGAGTAGAGTAGCCCTATTAAAGTTAATAGATATGGCTAACTTATGTCCATTAATTTCAGTGGATCTGCACTGAATAAGACTTAGTTGAACACAGCCCATACATAATAAAATACATCAGGAAAATATAGAAATACAGAATGCATGTGAAAAAAGCTCTTTTTTTAACCAAAGTGGATGAAATTTGCAAGCATACTAGCCCCTCTACAGTGGATAAAGTCTGCCAAATTATTCCGGGTAAAAAATTCCAGGAGCTCTTGCAGTGGGCATCTTTAAAATTATTAAAGAAAATGTCTATATTTATTTAGGAGTGAAACTGAATAAAATTTACAGGCAAGATGCACTTCTTCTGAGGTGGAATTCTGACAGGAATGCTGTCAACTTTTAGAAGGAAGCTGCAGTGGTTTTCCTGCAAGGGCAGTGTGATGCTCCTGTATCTTTGGGATTACCACCTCCTGATTCTCAAACACCTGGATCAGGAAATCCTCAGGAAGTCCTCCTCAGCCTCAGTCGAATATGCCCTCTGAACCACAAGCTTTAGCCCCACCACCTATTCCCCAAAAGATGACCACTTTTGTAATCTGTCCATTAAATTTGTATAAGTACAGAATAGGTAGCACACTTGAGTCATGTGGGATTTTGAATCAAACAAATAAACTATTATATGCAAGATGGTGGCAGGGGCATCAGCCCCTTAGGGAAGCCTCAGCCACCATCTTGGTTGATGGCAGGCATGCACCTGCAGCGCAGCCAGCATTTACTTCAAAGGAATCATAGAACAGTACAGTTGGAAAGGGCCTATAAGGCCATCAAGTCCAACCCCCTGCTCAATGCAGGAATCCAAATCAAAGCATTCCCGACAGATGGCTGTCCAGCTGCCTCTTGAATGCGTCCAGTGTCGGAGAGCCCACTACCTCTCTAGGTAATTGGTTCCATTGTCATATGGCTCTAACATTTAGGAAGTTTTTCCTGATGTCCAGTTGAAATCTGGCTTCCTGCTACTTCCTGCCCATTATTCCATGTCCTTCACTCTGGGATGATCGAGAAGAGATCCCAGCCCTCCTCTGTGTGACAACCTTTCATGTACTTAAAGAGTGCTATTATATCTCCCCTCAGTCTTCTCTTCTCCAGGCTAAACATGCCCAGTTATTTCAGTCTCTTCTCTCCTCATAGGACTTTGTTTCCAGTCCCCTGATCATCCTTGTTGCCCTCCTCTGAAACTGTTCCAATTTGTCTGCATCCTTCTTGAAGTGCGGAGACCAGAACTGGACGCAGTATTCAAGATGAGGCCTAACCAGTGCTGAATAGAGGGGAAATAATACTTCACGTGATTTGGAAAGTATACTTCTGTTCATGCAAGGCTAATACAGCGTTTGCCTTTTTTGCAGCCACATCACACTGTTGACTCATATTCGGCTTGTGATCAACAACAATTCCATGATCCTTCTCACATGTCGTATGGCTATCTCACATGTCGTATCCCCCATCTTATAACTGTGCATTTGGTTTCTTTTTCCTGGGTGTAGAACTTTGCATTTATTCCTGTTGAATTTCATTCTGTTGTTTTCAGCCCAATGCTCCAGCCTATCAAGGTCCCTTTGAATTTTCTTTCTGTCTTCCATGGTATTAGTTACTTCCACCCAGTTTGAGAAGGAACCATTGATAAGCACTCTTTGAGTATGATTCTGGAGCCAGCTGTGGATCCACCTGATAGTTGTTCCATCCAGCACTTTGTCAAAATCTTTGCTGAAGTTGAGATATATTATGTTCACAGCATTCCCACAGTCTACAAGGGAGGTTACCCAGTCAAAAAATGAGATAAGATTAGTTTGGCAGGATTTGTTCTTCATAAATCCGTGTTGGCTCTTAGTAATCACGGCATTGTTTCCAAGGTGCTTACAGATTGACTGCTTCATAATCTGCTCCAGAGTTTTTCCAGGGATTGATGTTAGGCTGAGGTCTGTAGTTCCCCGGTTCCTCCTTTTTGCCCTTTTTGAAGATAGGGACAACATTAGCTCTCCTCCAGTCATCCGGCATTTCACCAGTCCTCCACAATTTCGCAAAGATAATAGACAGCAGTTCTGAGAGTTCTCCAGCCAGTTCCTTCAATAGTCTAGGATGCAGTTTATCGGGCCCTGCCGATTTGAACTCATTCAAAGTGATTAGGTATTCCTTGACCATTTGTCAAGCTCAAGCTCCAATCCTGCCCCTTCTACTTCATGTTTCCCAGGGGGGTCATAGACCCTTTTTTGGGAGAAAACTGAGCCAAAGTAGGAATTGAGCACTTCTGCCTTTTCTTTGTCATCTGTTATCATTTTGCCATTCTCATGGAGTAGCTGTGCCACCATTTCTTTTCTCTGTCTTTTACTATGGATGTACCTGAAGAAAGCTTTTTTGTTGCTTTTAGCATCCCTCACTAACCTCAGCTCATTCTCAGCTTTAGCCTTCCTGACACCATCCCGGCAATTCTGTGATACCTGCCTATACTCTTCCTTTGTGGCCTGTCCTTAACTTCCTGTATGTGTCTTTTTTTGTTTCCAGGTCATCTCTAAGCTTTTTGTGAAGCCACATTGGCTTCTTCTGCTGTTTCCCCCCTTTTTTCCTTGTTGGAATTGCTTGCCATTTCGCTTTTAGAATTTCCTTTTTTAGAAACTCCCACCCATCTTGGACTCCTTTTCTCATTAGGATCGCTTGCCATGGAACCATACTTACAATTGTTCTGAGTTTATTGAAATCATCTTTCCTGAAGTCCAGGGTGTGCACATGGCTACTCTCAGCTTTTGCTTCTGTTAAAATCAAGAATTCAAGTATGGTGTGGTCACTTTCCCCCAGAGTTCCCATAACTGCCACTTCATCCACCAAATCATCTTTATTGGTTAGAATCAAGTCCAGGATAGCTGATCCTCTGGTTGCTTCCTCCACTTTCTGTAGGAGAGGTAGGTGGGGCCTGCAGGTGGGTGTCGCGGGCCTGCACGGTAGAAGGGGGGATGCCTGGGAGATCCCTCTCTGCGATCTGCAGCAGGGTCAAGAGCTGACACTGCTGCAGATCACGGAAGGGAGTGCTACCCACCCAGCCTGAGGCGTGGCCCTCTAGGGGCCCTTGGCCAGGGCCCGGCCTGGCCGCCCTCTGGCGCTGGCCCTGTCCATCACCCCACTTGGATGTTATGGCAACATGGTAATACGTTCCTTTTGCTTTCAGCAGATGCTGAAGCTTTTGCAGGTGCTTCAGGGTTCCTTGCTTCAATACATGCCTAATTTATAGGCAGGGTTCAGCCTTGATTAGTGGATTAGAGACTAAAAGTTCCTCTACTCTGGTCCTCTATTTTTAAGTAGATGTGGGCCAACCTTAACTTGATGTTAAATGTGTATTTGCATGTTACGCAGAGAGTTGTTATTTTAATGCCAACATTATCAATAGGTGAGGCTGATGCTTAGGATTGCAGGAGCAGGGAGAGGGGATTTATCCTTTTCTTCCCCTGCTTTGATCAATAGCTAACCTGGCAAATAGCTGAAAATAGACCTACCATGTAATGATGTGCATACTCAATGTTTAAAGTAGGAATGGAGTATATGTGGCCCTCCAGATGTATGTATGTATGTATGTATGTATGTATGTACTTGTATGTAAATATTTAACTTGTATCCTGCCCTTTCCCCCAGAAGATGTCCAGGACAGTAAACAAAAGATAAAACATTAAAAACATCTTGAAACATCTCATTCATACTCCTTATATTACTTGGATCTACAACAGCCCTTGTGTGACGGGAAGGGCTCCTTCCCCTTGTGAATGGGGCTACAATGGGCAGCTCCCACTCACAAAAGGGATAGGTGAGGTGATATTTGCTAATTCACCTGCAGCCTCCTTCACTGCCTCCTATACTATTTCAGAGGGTCCTCCAACTGTCTGGAGCAGCTCTGCAGGGTGATAGTTGGCTTATAATTTGTAGACATTCTATTCATGGAGGGACATCAGTCAGCCCTTTCTTAGTAAATGGGTGCACATTAGGGTTGCCAGGTCCATGGCCTGAGACTGATCCTGCATCTTTAGGAGAAGAGAAAGTCAGCCAAGTGCAGGTGTTCTTGCAACTCTGTAATGAGAAGAACCACAAGGTAGAATTCTCAGTTTCCCCTGCCCAACTTTTAAAGATATAGTAGACCTCTTGGTTGCCAGGCCCGGCCTCCAAGAGGTCTTCTGTATCTTTAAAAGTTGTGGAAGGGGAAAGGGGAATTCTACCTTTTGGTTTTTCCCATTACAGAGTTGCAAGAACACCTGCACTTGGCTGACCTTCTCTTCTCCTAATGATACAGGATCAGTCTCAGGCCATGGACCTGGCAACCCTAGTGCACATGCCCTTATGGTCACATGGGGCTGTTACAGCATAGGAAGGCCTAAGGTTGCTGTACAAACCATTGGCTGAATCTACAGTTGCATTTTAGGCCATTTCTCATTCTGTGGTGTATAATCATGGAATGGGCACTGGAGCAAAGTGTTTCAGTTGTGTTCAGTGCTGCAAAACAAAGTCTGGAACACATTTTTGTAATTAAATATTTTGCAGCCAAAGAATGTAAAAGCAAATTACTTTAACCAATCTAGATGTGGGATTAGTGGGTAATCCTGAATATACTTTGATCTCAAAGAAAACAAATCTCTCAGATTCTTATCACATAGATGTTCCATAGAAGTCAAAACAGTGTTTTGTTTCAGAAACCATTATGTCTTAGAAATGAGCAGCAAATCTCCTATTAGCCTTGAGGAAGGTAACCAATTTTGTCCCATAATTAAAAGAAAACAAATAAAGGTCATGATCCACTGAGAATTTCTCTAGAGTAAATCATAGTGCAATTGCACAGCCCCCATTCATTTAAATAGGATTTGTATACAAGAATTTCATAGCGGTCTCACGTTTCAGACCTGTTTGATTGGAGCAGGGTTGGTGAACCTGTGGCCTTCCAGATATTTTTGGACTTCAGTTACAATCAGCCTCAGCCAGCAAGGTTTTATTGCTGCTATCCATGGCACCATACAACTAATATGTTTCTAGAAACACAAGACGATTTATATAGTATCTTTCTCAATGTTACCTATAGGAGTGATTCCAAATATCCTGAAGCGAAGTGCCTGAATTCTTATTAAATACAATGCAAAATGCTGTCATTTCCCAGACCTGCAAAAGACCAGAAAATTGTTCAACAATTGACACTCCTTACACAAGAGACTTGTATATCGAACCCTTTCATGAGTAATCACTAATTCACAGCAGAAAAGGAGGAAACAACAATAGCAACACCTTGAGCAATTTTCTCTGAAAGATCTTTCATGTTTCCACGTGATCTCAGTTGTATACAAATAATGTGTCGTTTCTGGATATGTTTTTGCGTGCAATTATTACTGCAAAAAAAATGTGCAAAAACTAATTGTATATCTATGGAACAGCAAACCATAGTGACAGTACTTTTTAAATCAGGCCCCTTAGTGTTTGTGTACTCAAAATGTGCCAGCTGCTAAAATGAAAGGACATAAAAATGATGGAAGCAGGAAAAGATATTCATCGAATTAGCCTTTACCCAGGCGGGCTATTATTAGAACAGACTGTTCCTTTTTGGCTAAAAGGGGAAAAAAGGCAATTCCCACAATAACAAATATGATAATTTCAAAACACAATTTTGATTAATATCACTCTAAAGTTCAACATTTAGCTAGAACAGTTCCATCTGAAGAGGAAGCAGGTCCACCTGGGAAATAGCAGACAACATGTGTAAATTCTTTTTTGTGTATGGAAAATTATGAAACAGCCCAAAACATAATTATTTCTTGCAACTTCCTGGAAACTGTTCCCCAAATCCCCCAAATCAACAGCCTACAGAATAAATGATTTACGGGGATTTATATGGCTTTCCCAGAGCATTAGCCCAGCTCTGTGGACAAGTAAGGAAGTGAGGGATTATAACCAACTATAGCATTCAGGTCAGCCAAAGTTCACTTCCTGATTGAGCCTTCAGATGATGGCGACAATTCCCAGATATATATGGAGCAACCATTTGGGAGATAGATGTTCCACAGACATTGCACAAGATGGTGTTCCAATTTGAGCTCTTTAGAGTCAAAACCTGTTTAAGCAGACAATGAGGACTATGTTTTTTTAATACAGTGAGTCTTTGAAAACTACTCAGTAGGTTGTCCCAAGTGGATGGGGCACCTTCTTCTTTAACTGAATGATATAATCTTATATTGGTACCAGTAGCCAATCTGGTGGATGGTGGATGTCCAACCTGTCCTGGATGGGGTTGCACTCCCCCTGAAGGAGCAGGTTTGTAGCTTGGGTTTTTTCCTAGAACCATCTCTGTCACTTGAGGCTGAGGTAGCCTCGGTGACATGGAGTGCCTTCTACCAGCTTTGGTTGGTGGCCCAGCTACGCCCCTATCTGGCCAGGGATAACCTGGCTTCAGTTATTCATGCTCTGGTAATCTCCAAGCTAGATTACTGCAATGAACTCTGTGTGGGGCTGCCTTTGAAGACGGTTCAGAAACTGCAGCTTGTGCAAAATGCCAGATTGGTAACAGGGACCAGACGGTTCAAACATATAAAACCGATTCTGGCCCGCTTGCATTGGCTGCCTGTATGTTTCCAAGCTCGATTCAAGGTGCTGTTTTTAACCTATAAAGCCTTACACGGCTTAGGACAACAATACCTGATGGACTGCCTCTCCCGACATGAACCCACCTGTACACTACGCTCAACATCTAGGGCCCTCCTCCGGGTGCCTACTCTGAGGGAAGCTGGGAGTCTGGCAACAAGGGAAAGGGTCTTCTCAGTGGTGGAATGATGTTCATGATGAGGTGTGCCTGGCGCCAACACTATTATCTTTTCGGTGCCAGGTCAAGACTTTCCTCTTCTCCCAGGCATTTTAGCATTTTTTTTTTAATTGTTTTAAATTTTTTTAAAATGGTGTTTTTGAATTGTTTATTGTGTTTTAAAATTTGTATATTTGTTTTTATTGTTTTTAATTATAGTAAACCACCCAGGGAGCTTCGGCTATGGGGCGGTATGTAAATGTAATAAATAAATAAATAAATCTCAGAAAATTGAAGGAAGTAGAGAGATCAAAGCTTTGCTAAGTTTGTCTATCAAAAGAATGAACACAGATAACCATTTACTAAGAAATAACCTATTAACGTGGTATGCATGTAATCATTTGGTAAATTGGTTGTTATATTAAGTGCTAAGGAAATTATTAATTATCATCATTATATTGGATGCAAATTAAGTCCATTGCACTGGAAACCAATGGGACTTAAGTGCAACTAGTTTAGTCTGGATCCAGACAATTTTATTTTTATCCCACTCTTCCTCTAGTCACATGTTTTGCCAAAAGTGTTTTTTCCCAGTTCGGGATCTCAAAGACCATCATGAAACACACTGGTGAGGAAATAAAATTTAGTGCTTTATTGAAGCAAAAGCTGCTGGATTTGCCAGGCAGGCACTTACACTTAAAGTAGCTAATGATGAGCACAGATCTTGTATTTCTTTCTCCTTTTTCCTGTTGGAAGCCCCAAATAGCAACAGCAGGAGAGATCCCCTTTATGGCCCCTTTTGGATTTACACTGCACTGAATCCACTTCCCTCCAGGCCAGTGTTGAGGCTTATCTGCCTAGATCTAGGGCCCTTTATTTATACCAAAAAGACCCTCTGGGAGTGGGCACAGGTGGCCCCCTACCTGTAAGATTTTTATCTTTCCCAGGGATCAGTGTCTTTAGATCTCACACTTCTGACTTTTGTTTACCACTCAGTTGCCTTGAAGTTGTCACAGGCTGGCATGAGAACACAGCTGTGAAGTACTCCCCTGCCCCTGTCAGTGTATGTGAAAGCATTCTCCCTAACAAGCTCATCTACTGTTTGTTTTAACTAATTAAACAGTCTTTTCCTGGCTTGTGTTTTCAGCATAGGCAGAGTGAAAAAGCCTCTTCCCAGCTTTTTGTCCTAAACAGAGTTAGAAAGCCTGCAAATTCCTGCACAGAGCTTTCTCAGACTCCTGTACTATGTAAGAAGTCCACAATAGCAATAAATAACACTATAGATAAGGGGTATGAGACAAGAATTATGGGACAGGGGGAATGGGGCATGCCATACCAAACCGCCTCATTATATCTAGATGTCTTACAGATTTATTTGCCCCTACACCACACTTGGAGGGGAACAGGTTTATCTGGCAATCAGTTGCAAAATCTCTTAGAAGCGATTTTTTAAAAAACTGCACTCAAGTGGCTCCCACCAGGTTTCACAGGGAAATGGGGCAGTAGCATCGTGTGCCCTGATTTTCTGAAAAGAGACACAGACACACTGGAACAGGCAGAGCAGTGACTGTGTTTCTATCCTTCCTCTAAGAAGCTTAGAGTAGTAGCATGATTCTCAGCCCATCATCCTCATAAAAATTCTGTGTGGTAGAATAGGCTGAAAGATACCAATTGTGTCAAGGTGTTGAGTTTCTGGTTGAGTGGGGCTATGAGGCCAAAACTCCCTGGTCTCCATCCAGATGTGGGAAACCTTTGGCCCACCAGATGTTGTTGAACTCACATCATCCCTGGCCATTGGCGATGATTGCTGGGGCTGATGGAACTTGTAGTTCAGCAACACCTGGAGAGCCAAAGGGTTCCCACAGCTATCTTTTAATCCAACCACTGGCTCCTTTTTACAACTCTCATGCTTCTCCCAGATTTCTGATAACATGTGGATATGCAGTGTAATTTTCTTCAGCACTGGATGGATTTTTTTAAAAAGCCATCTAACCAAAGGTCTGCATGCAGAGTACTAGACTAAGTGATGACTACTTAGTAAATGGTCATCATCATATATACCCAAAGAAGATGTGACTAGTGAAAATGACTTAAGACTATTGCATAAAGGAACATGCAACATTAAAAAATCCAGTCTTTTCAAAAGGCATTCTTCTTCTAACTTGGTTAACGGTGGCGCACTACAATAAATTGAGATGTTATGTAGAAAAGGTACATAACATGACAAACTACATCTACTGAAATTCTCTCTTCTACACAATTATTAAAGTTGCAGAGACCCTGTCTTGTTTTTCAAATGACCACCTTAACAAAAGATCAGTTAAGTTAAAAAAATAAAAAGTCCAATGGAGAGGCCATAGTTTGTTGTATGGCTGAACTTCTGTGACATTCTGGGGCATTACATTTAGAGCACCAGTTCAGAATTATGGAATTTGCCACCACAAGATGTAGTGATGGCCACCAACCTAAATGGCTTTAAAAGGGGGTTAGACAAATTTATGGAAGATAAGACTATCAATGGGTGCAATGGGTACTAGCCATGATAGCTGTGTACTACCTCCAGTTTGGGAGGTGGTATGCCTCTGAATACCAGTTATGGGGAGTACAAGTGGGGAGGGTTCATTTGCACTCATGTCCTGATAAGTGCTGTAGGTCAAACTGCTGTTAATGGGACAAGAGATGACCCCAGGCCCACCTGTTTGAGCACTATAAGCTACTCTGAATAGTTAGCTCTCCCATGCCTCAGGCTGGATTTTTCTCCTAGATCAGCTCACTTTAATCAGAGACATCGGGGATTAAGAGCAAAAGAATATAAGAATCCTGGGAGCTGTAGTTTGTTAATGGTACTAAAAGCAGTTAGGAGACCCTTATTCCTCCTACAGAATGGTTTAACAAACAATCCCTCTTCCCAGGGAACTCTGATTGACAAGCTGCTTTGTGAAAAGAAATTGCCATTAATGTGCAGAACACAGACTGGCTTTTTAATGGGCTTTCAGCTTGTTCTTGTATGGAAAGGAGTCTAGACCTGATGTGTCACAAAAGATAGGTGAGATATTTAGAGCAGTTCTGGTCAAAAGAAATGATGTCTTGCTCCAGGTTTCTGTCAATTAATTAGCTGCTTGAGAGCTAGAAACATTAGCATTGAACAAACACCCCCAAGGACAGAGAGAATTGCCAGGAAACTCTATTAGAAAACTTGGACAGCAGCAGAATCTCTCATTTGTTTTGAGTTCATTAGTCTGAAAACTTGGCATCCTGCGTCTCTTCCCAGGTGTGAATGTTTATATTTCTAAAAATGATGGTTGCAACTTGACAAATAGTGAGCTATAACACACAGTGGGCTTTGATAGATTTGGGCGGCGGGGTTGGGGGCAAGTTTTTTGATCCAAAGGTTTGTGTGCACAGACGGGTTATTTTTAAACAGCTATGTAAACTTCTGCACAGTTTGAAAAGAGAGAGAGAAAGAGAATTGGTCTTATCTAGTACCATTTCTCCCTTTGTTTTTGTGTCAAATGGATATCATGTTATGGTTACACAAATGTTGACCTGAAATATACTCACTAACAGGCAAAAAAACTAGCGGTTTAAGAATGTACCTATAGGTTGGGCAAGTAAATTATGTGATATGGCAGGCATGAAATTCTTGGAACAATATGATATCATACTGCTACAAGAAACTTGGTCAGTGGATCAGATGGGACTTGATGGCTATTCAGCATATCAATTGGAAGCCTCCCCAAGTTCTAGGGGGGGGTCGTCCAAAAGGTGACCTATGTTTATTATATCAACTGCACTTAATATTCCTGTTATTGGGTGTGATCCATTATTAGAGATGGCTACAGCAATAGTTTTGAAATTTCCATATTATACTATTCTTTTCTTAAATGTATATATACCACCGTCGAGAGACAAAAAGACAGGATTGAATAAGACTGCTGAACTTGAAAGATATATAGTCTCTCTGTTAGCTATTTACCCGGAATCATATTTAATGCTAGCTGGAGATTTTAATGCAAGAGTTGGGACATCGGATGATGTTCTTTTTAAAAAATATAAAATGTTAGTTCCCGATCTGGATGGGCCAACCCTTGCACCTCTAAGACAAGCAAAAGACGAAGGTATTAATCATGCGGGTCTATGCTTAATGCAATTGATATTTAAATTAAATTTGATTATGCTGATGGTCGTACAGAAGGTGATAGGGAAGGGAACTTTACATATCTATCATCTAGGGGAGCCTCTATCATAGATCTGGGGATTGTCTCCCAAGAACTTTATCAGTATATCAAGTTTTAAGATTATAGATCGCCCAGAAAGTGATCACTCACCTATTAATATAGTGTTGAACTGTGGAGATGGACAATTTTGCTTAGAGCCCCAAACATTTAATATCTCTGATTGTGAGATTCTATCTCGAAGACTCAAATGGATACCTAAAGTACAAAAGAAGGTATTAGATACATTAAATGCTCATGATTGCCTTGCCCTTAGGGAGTCTATTCTTTTGAATGATTCAACAAGTGATCCATACCCATATTTCCAACAATTAATAAACGTATTGCAGATGTACTTGAAGGAAAAAAATGAATGTAATTATAAATTGATAAATAAAATCCAGTACTCTAAGCCTTGGTTTGATCACGAGTGTGTTGAAAAAAAAAAACTTTGATAGTCACCTTTAAATGTTATAAACAAAATAGGTCAATGGAATCATTGAAGTCCTACTGTGAAGTAAGAAGCCAGTATAAACTCCTAATCAACAAGAAAAAGAAATTAGCAACCCAAGACCTATGGCAGCACCTTATTTATGCTTCTAAAGAAAAAAATCCTAATTTGTTCTGGAAAATAATAACTAATAATTGGCCAACATTTTATAATAATTTAGATTGCCATATTTCCCCTCAGGTATGGGAAAATCATTTCTTAAATTTATATAGAGATGATCTCAATCAGCACTTACAGCCTGTGGACAAACATCAGAATATTCTGGAATGGGAACCCGTAACAACAGAGGAAGTTATAGAATTAATAACTAATTTGAAAGCTAATAAGGCCCCAGGTCCAGATAATACCCCAGCAGAAATTTTTAAAGTAAATGCGCCATGGTGGGCACCAGTTCTTGCGATTCTGTTCTCGCATATTGATCATACAATGAGAGTACCAACTGACTGGGGAAGGGCTATAATTGTCCCAATACATAAAAAAGGCTCAATGTTAAATCCAACTAATTTTAGACCAATAAGCCTATTAAATATTATTGGGAAATTATATGCTGCCGATTTACAAAGTAAATTAAGTTTATGGGTAGAATCAGAACAAATTTTGGCGCAAGAACAGGCAGGTTTCCGGGAAGGTCGCTCGATTTACGATCAGGCCTTGGTACTACACCATTTGTGTGAAAAATATTCAACAAAATCTGGTGGTTCCTTGTATTCGGCATTTATAGATCTAAGAAATGCTTTTGATTCAATATCTAGAAATAAACTTTGAGAAAAACTGCACAATTCTAATATTGATGGTCGCTTGCTGGCCTTAATACGAGGACTTCATGAAAATACACACTTGCAGGTTAGATGTAATAATAAAGGACATTTGACTAAACCTATACCAACCTTTAAGGGTGTAAAGCAAGGATGCATACTAGCACCAATATTGTTTAATATTTATATAAATGAAGTTGCTACAACTTTAGCTTCAGTTTCTTCTCACCCCCCAAGATTAATGGATACCCCAAGATCTATCCTTATGTACGCAGATGACCTGGTATTATTTTCAAGAACCCCTATAGGCCTAAAGCGATTATTGGCTAATTTGGCGATAATATGTACAAAGGAACAACTCATAATAAATAATGAGAAATCAAAAATTATGATTTTTAGATCTAAGAGGAAAAGGTCAAGTCATCTCTGGCGACTCAATGGGCACCTTATAGAACAAGTTCATGTGTTTAAATATTTGGGGATAACTTTTCAGTCTAATAAATCATGGCAGTCACATACAAAAATGCTAATAACGAACGCAAAGAGAACATCGAAAGCGATATTATCCTTTTTTTATAATAAAGGAGGCCAGCTCATACCAGCAGCTATTAAATTATTTGTAGCGAAAGTTATACCGCAGTTAATATTCGGTACTCAAATTAGCACATGTACAAATTTCACAGCGCTTGAGGTTGTTCAAAACACCTTTATAAGATCGATTTTAGCTGTCCCGTCTTGTGTACCAAACTGCATAATTAGACTAGAAACGGGATTGCCATCCATAGAATCTCGGATCTGGAGCTTAAGAATCTCATATTGGCTAAAGCTAGTTTTCAACCCGGTTGGATTAGCTCCCCACACCTTAAAGGATAACTTTGAGTCACCGTGGAAAAAACTAATCATAGAAAAAATTTTAACAATAGGTTTTTCACCAACAACAATATTAGCTATGGGATATGAAAAGGCTAAACAGAGTATTCTTCAGAGAATTAGACATATTGATTATCAGCATCAATTAATGCTAGTGAAAAAGACAAGATATAATAGTAAACCATTGACATCTATGGCTTATTTATCGAATCTCACGCAACCAAAAAGGCGAAGAGCTTTTACTCTAGCAAGATTTAGTGTCCTGCCATCAGCTTTACTTGCTGGCAAATTCAATAAAGTCCCATATCAGGACAGAAAATGCCCATGTGATAAGGAGGAGGTCGAAACAGTTATCCATGTTTTATTATATTTTCCATTTTATTCTGATCTTAGACAGCAGATAATTGTTCCCATGATAGATCAAATACCAGGTAGAAAGGATATTTTTATGCAGAATTTTTACTGGATGATCACTCTCCTGATGTAACCGAAAAAGTTCCGAAATACTGCGATCTAGCCATTCGTCGCAGGAAACAATGTGTCGACAAAAGGGGTACTCAACCAGTAATTTTAACTTAAAATAATCTTTTAAAAGTATTGATGTTGGATTTTGTTAAATATATGTTGTAATACTGTATGTTTTTTATTGGTCAATGACCGCAATAAATTATCTATCTATCTATCCTATAGCAAACAGATATTTCTATCAAACTTTAGAAAGCAGGGGAATTGGGCAGCTATAGTGACTGCACCAGGGGAGCAGGAGGCCTGACCTCCTCTCTGAGATATTGTACTGTCCTACAAATTTGTCGACAAGATCCTCCGTGGTGCAGAGTGGTAAGCGGCGGTAACGCAGCCGAAAGCTCTGCTCATGGCTGGAGTTCAATTCCAATGGAAGGAGGAAGTCAAATCTCCGGTAAAAGGGGTCGAGGTCCACTCAGCCTTCCATCCATCCGTGGTTGGTAAAATGAGTACCCGGCATATGCGGGGGGTAAAGAAAGGCTGGGGAAGGAACTGGCAATCCCACCCCATATATACTGCCTAGTAAACGTCTGCCTAGTAAACGTCGCAAGACGTCACCCTAAGAGTCGGAAACGACTCGCACTACAAGTGCAGGGACACCTTTACCCTTTTTTTTTTTTACAAATTTGTCAAAATGCAAACACAATTTGGGTGGTCTTTCACAGTCCAATCCACTTCCTGTGTAGCTTGGAAGTTGTCATGTAAGAAGAGAGCCACCCATTTCATCCCTTTTAACACCCTTATCCCCTGCTCATGCAATATATATATACTGCCCCCTCATATCCTAATATCCATGTAGAGTTGTCGAGAGGTGGGTACAATGGGGTGCTGATGTACCAGGCCCATAGCCAGAAAGGGGGCCCAACTCTGGTTTTGTTTTTTTTAAGTAAGTGTCTAGCCCTCCTGGAAAGAAAATTATGGGGCAAAATGTGCAGGTATCTTTCAAAGTGATTTCTGTGACAGTAGTTATCCTGGCTGCTCCCACCTTTCACTGTTTCATCTAATGAGTGAAGTGAGAGCTGTGAGTGACTTCTTTGAACACCAGGCAATAGGAATTCCTGGGATCCAAAAGGGTTGCTGTGTCTCCCTCCCCTTTAGTGCACTTTCCCTACTTCTGTCTCATTTTCTAGTCTTTGAAATCACCATGGTTTACCCTTCCTTTTTCCCTAGCAACCAGAGCTGCATACACACCATATATTTAAAGCACAGTCAAAGTACACACATCCGCAAAAAAAGAATCCTGGGAACTGTAGTGTGTTGAGTGCTGGGAATTGTAGCTCTGTGAGGGGGGAAACTACAATTCCCAGGATTCTTTGGGGGGAGTACTTTAAATGCATGGTGTGTATGCAGTCAAGGATGCATTTTTCATATGGTGGATTTGTCTGAGATCAGGTACTCCCTAGAAGTTTTTTTCTGCAAATGCTACTACATAATAACTGTGAGTGGATGCTAAAGAAGCCCATCCCCCCCCAAATAGGAAACTTTGCAAAGGCTTAGACATGTCTAAAGACTAGGCACTTATTAAGAATTCACTGTATAGTAACTTACAATACAGTACAATACATGTCTACTCAGAGTAACCCTCTTTGTGTTTAATGGAGCTTACTACCAGGTGAATCGGTACAGGAATCCAGCCTAGACTTTGGTTTAGGATTGACATTAGGGGAAAGCAGGGTTAGAATCATAGAATCATAGAGTTGGAAGTGGCCTATAAGGCCATCAAGTCCAACCCCCAGCTCAATGCAGGAATCCAAATCAAAGCATTCCCAACAGATGGCTGTCCAGCTGCCTCGTGAATGACTCCAGTGTCAGAGAGCCCACTACCTCTCTAGGGAATTGGTTCCATTGTCGTATGGCTCTAATAGAAAGTTTTTCCTGATGTTCAGTCTGGTTCTTGTGCTGTTAACTGCTGTGTGTCAGGCAGAAAGTCACCAGGCAGAATTTCAGCAGGTTAAGCCTTTTCTAATATGGAAATTATGGGGGAAACTGTTTTAGAACTCCAAAATTCAGGGGGAAATTCAGATGAAGAGACATTTCAGAAGCAACCCTGGAGTTTGGAAAATGGAGAGTGAAACCAAATGGGACCAGAGTAACTGGATAAACAAATATTTTTGGAATAGGCACTAAAAAAGGAAGAAGCGGATTATCTGGATCCATTTCAATCAGGCTTCAGGCCAGGACATGGGAATGAAACAGCCTTGGTCGCCTTGGTAGATGATATGAGGAGGGCGTTGGATAGGGGTGAATGCACCTTCCTTGTCCTCCTGGACCTCTCAGCAGCTTTGGATACCGTTGACCACGGTATCCTCCTGGACCGCCTGGAGAGGTTAGGCATAGGGGGAACTGCATTACAGTGGTTCCGCTCCTTCCTCTCTGGGAGATACCAGAGAGTGGCACTGGGGGATGAGGTTTCGGATCCTTGGCCTCTCGCTTGTGGGGTGCCACAGGGCTCCATCCTCTCTCCGATGCTGTTTAACATCTATATAAAGCCGCTGGGGGCTACCATTAGGAGATTTGGGCTGCAATGTCACCAGTGTGCAGATGACACGCAGCTCTATCTCTCATTTAAATCTTCACCAAGGTTGGCTGTAGAAACCCTGTCCAAGTGCCTGGAGTCTGTGAGTGGCTGGATGGGAAGGAATAAGCTGAAACTAAACCCTGACAAAACCGAGGTACTGTTCTTGGGAGACAAGAGAAGGCTGGGGGATGTTGACCTGGTACTCAATGGGGTACAATTGCCCCTGAAAGACCAGGTCCGCAGCCTGGGGGTCATTCTTGACTCCCAGCTGTCCATGGAGGCTCAGGTTTCAGCTGTGAGCCGGGCAGCTCTGTATCAACTCCATCTGATACGGAGGCTATGCCCCTACCTTCCCAACCATCTGCTCCCATGGTACCCGTGGTACATGTCCTGGTCTCCTCTCGCCTAGACTACTGTAATGCACTCTATGTGGGGTTACCCTTGAAAACGGTCTGGAAACTGCAACTGCTACAGAATGTGGCGGTTCACCTGATTAAAGGCAGCCGCCGGCGAGATCACATCACTCCAGTGCTGAAGGAGTTGCACTGGTTACCAGTTGTTTTCCAAGCCCAATTCAAGGTGTTGGTTTTGACCTTTAAAACCCTGCATGGTTTCGGCCCAGTCTATCTGAAGGTGTGCCTCCAGCATCATCAGCGATGCCGCTCAACTAGATCAGTCTCGAAAGACCTTCTCTCCATCCCACCAGTTAAAACAGCTAGACTGGTGAGGACTAGGGAGGGGCTTTTTCAATTGTGGCCCCCACTCTGTGGAATTCCCTCCCAGATGATCTCCGTCATGCCCCCTCTATGATGAGCTTTTGCCGGGCCTTGAAGACCTGGCTTTTCAAACAGGCTTTTGGGGTGGGTTAGGTTTTATTATTATTGGTTGAGATTTTAATATTTTAATGTAACTTTATGTTTTAGTTTTGTACGTCGCCCAGAGTGGCTGGATTGCCAGCCATATGGGTGACCAATAAATTTAATAAATAAATAAATAAATAAAATCATGAAATATTAGTGGTATTTTTCAACACCAATGAAAATGATTTCAAATAAGATGAAATAATATGGGGAGTCGGTTCGCTCAGTTCTGCTTTTGTGTTTCCAATAGCATAATCCTAGGAAGTTTTCCTCAGAAGTCAGTCTTATTTATTTAAATGGAGTTTACTCCCAAGTAAACATGCATAACGAATTGCAGCGTAAGTGAGCTGTTTCTTGCTTACGTATTATTTGGACTGAGGTTTCTGGTGCTTTAATCTTAATAGATAACATCTGTGTTACATAATTACAGCAGTGATGCAACTATGAGATCGAATGTAAGCTGAAGGTGTGGGTGAGATGTCTGCATATTGTTTCATAATTTGTAGAAAGTACTTCTCTGCTGGAAATCTGGATGCATCTGAAAATGAGCATGACTGGGTACTGCTGTAAGATAGAGGGCAAGTCCCTGTGGTGGCTTTTTGTTGGAAGTGGGATAGTGATTGAAGTCTTGGTGTTTTATTAGCCTGCTGGTGCGATTGCCATGGTTTTCAAGCTAACTTTTCTTGCAGAGGAGCAACTAAGATTTAACTTTTGCTTCTATGTGTCCCTTCAGTTATAGCAGATGGAGGCCAACTCTACATCCTAATAAAGCCAATCTCGAGGGACTTGTTAAGTAAATCGATCCCGAACTTTGAAGCCGTAAAATAATAAGGTGATTAGGAACAATCTGAAGCCACTTGATAATGTGATGTTGATTCTATAGAATTGGCTTTCATTACTGTGCTGGCAAGAAAACTGGTTTCTGGGTGGAGGGAAGATGTAGAAAGAAGGAATTTCCCTGTTTTATATGCAGTGGTTGCTCCTACCCTTCCCCTTTTGAATTTCAATGTCTTCCAGATACTCTTGGTTTTCAGCTGAAACTGTACCAGGCTTATTTTAAAGCTTTGCAAAGCAGACACTTGAATTCTTCCAGCTGTGCATCTAAACTAGAAAGATGAGGCAGAAAAACAGAAGGAAGGGGGAGGCGAGAAACAGCCCGCAGGATGCACATTAGTGCTTGCCTCCTTTTGAATCAGAAAGACATGAGCTAGACCAAAGGAGAATCAGAGGTCTGAGCTAGGACTTCAACCTGCTTTCTCTTTTGGCATAGTTACGTCTTCTTAACCTTCCTTATGTTGTCTTGGCAGTAGTGGGTAGCTATTTGGGGCTAAGCATTTACCATAAAAGCCCCAGAGTACATTTTCACAACATAACAGCTCTAGTTCTACTTTTTTTTGCAACATGGTAACTATCATTCCTAGCTTGTGTCTACGTGAAGACCCACTGTTAGGGATGGACAATCTTGTCATTTTCCGTTCTCTCCATTACTTATTTTTCCACTCTTAAATTCAGTGCTCCACATTTCCACAGTAATTTGCAAAGTTTTACAGAAAAAAAATCCTCATGAAAACTCATCAGCATTTTAGTGCAAATTTCTCTGAATGAACACATTTTTGTATGTAATTTTGACTAATGTACACATTTTTGTAAGCAATTCTCCATAGAATAATGTATTTTGTATGCTATTTTCACTCATGTGTGATTTTTTATGCACGTTTTCCACTAATACATGCATTTTGTATATATCATCTGCTTGCAGAACTGCATCCCAAACTTCGGAGAAATGCACATTTCAAAGGATAGCTGTGTTTTGGTTCGCGTATTGGTTCAAGAAGTACAAACTAGGTAGTTTCACATTAAAATGCAACCAAAGTCAATTTTCTCCTCCATCCCTACCTACTATACAGCTGATTTGAGTTCATGCTTCATAAATGCCTTCAACAGATCATTAGGACTGCTATGTCTGTGTAAGAGGAATTTTCTCAAAGAAAAACCATCAAGACGTGGCAAGCATTTTCCCCCTTTGTCGTTATTGGTGCAAGTTATGAAGCATAGGGAGAAGGAGGAATATACTGGCCTCAAACTGCATCACTTAGGCGCAGTCCTGCAACTCTTGTTTAGAATCTAAAGTTTCAGGGCTGCTTCACACAGACATAGCATTCTTAACAGTAGTCAGAGTGTGGTGTGAACCCAGTTTTACAGCCTGCCTTACACAACATACACAAATGTAATCCACGGGCTAGAGAAACTCTGAGTCCCCTCTGCCTGTTGTAGTCTATTTTATGCTGTAGTTGAAAGTGGCACATGTATGCTTTTATATTCATGTACATTTATACTTTACCCCCTCCCCTGATAAAAGCGAAAGTTAAAAACAGTTGCAGAAAGGCTTTGGAGACTGGAATGTGAAGGCATGTTTGCAATGTCATGGCAAACCTGTAGCTAGCCTTTCTTGTTCGGTGGGGCCGCCAAATTTCCAAGTGGGGTATTTTTTTTTTGAGGGAGAAAGTGCATAGTGCTAGCCAATCACACACACACATGCACACTGGTGGAAAGGATATGACGGCCAGGCCAGAGTAGGGAATGGTAGTGATCTTCTCCCTCACTCCTCCTCCATGCAGAGTGTGTGTTAATTTACATAATGGGCTATGTAGATGGCAAGTTAACAGAACATTTAGCATAAAAACCAGAAATTAAATGACTGGCATATTTTTTTGTTTCCTAAGAAAAAAGGGTGTTAAGGATACAGTGACCAAGGGGATACCAGCATGTGTTGGCTTCTCAAAAGTCCCTCATGCTAGTCTTGTTCCTGACCTTTAGATTCTCCTTCTTGTAGGACAATCAAGGGAAAACTTTTTAAGTGGTTGCTATATAAAGGACTACCCAAGCAATTGGAAACAAATTGCAGAAAGCAATTGGATTTTTTGTACTGGTTGCTGGGTTTATTTTTCTGTTCAGATACCTTGAAAAGGCCTCATACTGAGCTATACACATTGGGATAATCAGAAATTAGGCCTGCGTTACAGCCTAGGTGGCCAGATAGCCAGCTGAATCTAGTGTGCATAGCAGTTTTCATCCTTTGTCATCAAGTACTCAAGAAAAAGAAGAAAAAATAGCCACTGTGATTGTGAATATCGTGAGTGCTTTAAAAGAGTAACAATAAGCACCCAATCCTGCTTTACGCATCATAATAACTGCAGAATAAACGAACTCTTACTTCTCACTGTAGGCAAACAAACATGCTTCTTTATTGCTGGTGGGATTATATATGGAGGATACTTGGCTCAGCAATACTACGTGCGAGAAGGATCTTCAAATTGTTGTTGATCACAAGCTGAATATGACCCAATGGTGTGATGTGGCTGCAAAAACAGCAATTTTAGGCTGCATTAACAGAAGTATAGTTTCCAAATCGTGGGAAGTACTAATTTCCCTATATTTGGCACTGGTTAGGCCTCATCTTGAGTACTGCATCCAGTTCTGGACACCGCACTTTAAGAAGGATGTAGACAAACTAGAATAGGTTCAGAGGAGGGCAACAAGGATGATCAGGGAACTGGAAACCAAGCCCTATGAGGAGAGACTGAAAGAACTGGACATGTTTAGCCTTGAGAAGAGAAGTCTGACAAAATGCAATGGGTAAAATCACTGAACAGACTAATGCCAGAACTAGCACTGTTAAATTTATTCATAAACGAAAACACTGGGTTGTGAAGTAAAAAATTAATTAGTTTTATGTTAGTAGCTGCCCATCAAGTTATAGCCATGTGTTGGAAAGATTTGGCAGGGGCAGCAATAGATAGATGGTTTGGAAAAATATGGGAGATAGCACTGCTAGAAAAGTTAACACAGCAATTGAGGATGAGTAAAGCATTAAAAAAGAAAGACACATTTACAAAATGTTGGCAACCATTTATTCTGTTCACATCACGGGCTGATAGTTGGAGACCAGTACCCACCCCCTTTATGAAACTGTGGAGATAATGATTACTTTCTGTATGTATTATGAGACGAGTGAGAATGGTAATGGATTATGGAATGCAAAATACAAGGTTATGGATAAACAGGTATTTGGAATGATGTATGGTGGATGGGGTGGGGACAGATGTTATGTATAAGGTGTTTCAAAATAATTTTTTTTAAAAAAAGATTAGACAAAACTGAGGGGAGATATAATGGCACTCTTCAAGTACATGAAAAGTTGTCACACAGAAGAGGGCCAGGATCTCACCTTTATCATCACAGAGTGCAGGAAATGGAATAATGGGCTCAAATTACAGGGAGCCAAATTTTGACAACATCAGAAAAAACTTCCTAACAGAGCAGTACAACAATGGGACCAGTTACTTAGGGAGGTGGTGGGCTCTTCAACATTGGAGCATTCAACAGACATCTGGGCAGCCATCTGTTGGGTATGCTTTAAGTTGGATTCCTGCATTGAGCAGGGGGTTGGACTTGATGGCCTTATAGGCCCCTTCCAACTCTTCTATGATTTTATGAATCTAGCTGGGTAGACGACACAACTGAAACTTAAAAGAAGAGCAAAGGTAAGTGTAAGGGGTGGAGTCTAACTCTAGCCCATTATACAACATTCTAATATTTACAAGGGCCGTGTTACTATACAGGCTGTTTTTTTCAGGATCACGTAAGTAATTATTGGGTGACTGTGATCATGAAAAATCCACCCTCAGCCAGGGAAAGTCTTGAGACATTTTGGGGCTCTTCCAGATGAGGCTTTTGTTGTGCCCTGACTTATTCATTGAATTTTTCAGATGGTCCTCTCCTATTCTTACATTGAACCTGTTCTTAAAACATGCTGTCATTCTTTAAATGGAAGCTGTCATTGTCTGTCATGTCACAAAAATAAACAGACAATTAAAAAAAAATCCAGGTGGTTTTTTTTTATGCATCCATTTGCTCCACCCTGGCTACAGCATTATGTCACGGACAATATCTAGTAGGTGCCAACCAGAGCTTGGAAAAGTTACTTTTTTGAACTACAACTCCCATCAGCCCCAGCCAGCATGGTCACTGGATTGGGTTGATGGGAGTTGTAGTTCAAAAAAGTAACTTTTCCAAGCTCTGGTGCCAACCATATCCTGTTAGCTTTGGCTGACAGAACACTTTCAGCAACTGAGCCTAGTGCTCCTAATTTTAGAAACAGGCTAGCTGTGGATGAACACATTTTTTATATTGGACTAGGGCCTTGTAGCCAGCCATGGTGCCCAAACTGCTGGCCAAATAATTGACTACACTTGTCCCTAAGCAGCCCTCGAGGAATGCAGATAATTTCCTAGGGTGGGAGAAATCAAGGACCCTGTTGTCTTTTCCCCTCCACACTCATGCCAAATGAAGCTCCACAGTGTGCCTGTTGTTGCAACAACCCATGGTCCCTAAACTTATCAGCTGTACTTCAAAAGGGCGGCCTGTACCTACCTAGGCTTGCCACCTGCCCTCCACAACCCAAGTGATGCCTTTTTGGTCCTTGTGTCTAATCACAGCATTTGAGTGTGGAAGCACAGGGAACTACAACTTCTTCTGCCACTAACCCCTCCAGTCTAGGGAGTTTCTAGTACGGGTGTGCATACATTTTGAGACAAAGAGAAAATTAGATCAAATGGGACAAGGGATGCAGTTCACCCCTTGGTTCCTCC
This sequence comes from Rhineura floridana, assembly GCF_030035675.1. NCBI lineage: Eukaryota > Metazoa > Chordata > Lepidosauria > Squamata > Rhineuridae > Rhineura > Rhineura floridana. The sequence goes on from NC_084480.1 coordinate 48,950,736, forward strand.
CCATTTGTAATTCCACAAGGTCGGCAGTCAATTTATCCCTGTATTTACCCCCCCATTTCTGCCAGTTCTGATCCCCCTTTTTAATCATTTATTTTAAAACAATTCATGAATTGTCTACATTACTCCTGCTGTTGTTATCATTCTTTGTATCCATGGTCTTATTTTTCTGTTTAGATGCAAATGTGGGCCATAATTGCCCATCAAGTATATCTCTTGCACTGTAAGGAGTAAGCAGCATGAGAGGCGCATGGAAAGTGAATGGGGTTGAAAAATGGTGACAGTGTCTGTCAAACACATTTGTTTTGTCTGGTCTCAAATACGTCTATGATACATAAATATTGTTATGAGTTTGGGGGGGTTGGAATGGATGATCCCTGTGAGTCTCCTTCCAACCACTGATTTGGAGACTTGTGCCTAGGGGGAAAGAAACTCACTCTGCTAGTCAGATGAGTTTCTCTTTTGTTAAACAAATAGAGTGGCCAAGTAGGATAATGGGTCTATCAGTTGTCCAGCAACTGCTGAATGGGCCAGGAAGATCCTTTTGTCATTGAAACTCTTCGGGAGAGCATACCCCCCTTCCTGGAGCTCAGGAGAGGCTTGTAGTTTGAGATGGTCTAGATAATGTTTTTGGAGACTGGAGGCAGGCAGAGAGGCTGACTCTCTGCATCATGGCTATAGGGTGCCTCCTGTAACACTGATGGAAAAGCTGGATATTGGACTGCTGATGCCTTGTACCCCTCCATCTTAAGCTCAGGTTGGAATGTGTGTAAATAAATAAGCCATATTTCATAAAGATACCACAGTCTCCACTGACCTTCTTCCCAAAGGAAACCAAACCCTGGATGAGCGAAGGGACCCATGAAATCTCACCGCTCGGAGATTGGGGAGGCGCACAACAATATATACATATATAATTTTCTTTCTGAGGGTAGGCTTAGTTGAAGGCAGAATTCCCCAAATAGTACAAGTATGACAAAGGGCACGAGATTTAAAAAAATGCAAAAGTTCTTGATAAGGCAGCTTACCTGCACACCTAGGTTCAAAGCAACATTTTTTTAAAAAGCTATCTATTTATTTAGACTCAAAGAAGCCAAAGCAACACAGCTTTCAATTTCACTATACACAGGCTCCTTTACCCACCCACCCCGCCCACATAAACACAGAAAAAAAACCATGGAAGGCAACAAGGAAGGAGATGAAAGTTTTCATTATATTCCCCCTCCTTTTTTTAAAGAATTAGACTGCAATCCTATACACACTTACCTAGGAGTAAGTGCTATTGAACTCAGCGGGGCTGACTTCTGAGTAGACATAGCTAAGAGTAGATGGTTCATATTCTTGCAAGTCAAGTAGGTTAGAGAGACCGGTGCATGCTTGATACTTACAGCACAATTCTAATCATATTTATTCAGAAGGAAATCCTATAGATTCAGTTGTCTGCATATACTGTATATTTTCCAGAGAAATCTGCTTATACCTGCAGCCTCTGTTTGTTAAGGGGCAGCAGGGGGGATGTTCAAACCTGCCTAGAAATGACAGTAGCTACCTTTGTCCCACACCTCCAAATGAGATGGCAACAATTACCTCGTAGTGAGGAATAGCCGCTCTTTACATGCTGAAAGCCACTAAATCAGATTGAGGCGCTTCAAATCAAATCCTTGACAATTGGACCAGCAGTTTTATTTCATACCCCTTGCCATCCAAAACAGGTTCTGAAGCTGAGCATTTTCATTAAGACCCCCTGTTTGTTTTACTGATGGATGTAGAAAAGCAGAAATCTTAAATACTTACAATCTGACTGCTGGAATGCTATAAGGAGGGAGATGATATATTTTTAAGAAGAACAAATTGGGGGCAAGGACAACCTGGGGCGTGTCCTGCCCAGAGCGTGAGACACGAGACGGAGGCGAGGCTGGAAATAATTCTTGCTTTATTAGAGTATTGGTTACATCAAAAGCAGTGCTCTTCATAGACCTGTCTATGCTAACTCACTACTGGCTCTACCTCAACGACCTAGGCATGCTCTGCAGTGTGTGGAGTAAGTTGACTCAGCACCTCAATCCGGGGGGCGCCACCTTAAATAGGAAAGGTCTTCGCTCATAATCTCTGACTCCTCTGAAGTATCACCTTCTGACTGTCCTGCTTCTCGCGTCGTCTCGTGAGGGGAGAGGGAGGACAATCCTCTGACTGTACATCTGACAGCCAACTCAACCTCAGAGGGTGGGGAGCAGGTTGGCGGGGAAGTGTCTGAAGTGCCAGGTGGGGAATCCCGGGGGGGTGGAATTGGTGCAAGAGGTCATTTCCCAACGGCTCTGTTGGAGCGCTTGCAGACGGAGCAGAATCCACGTTGACAGGAGGGCTGTCTGTGGGAACTGGTGGGCTGTCGACATCTCCCCCTCCCTCAACTCCCTCGAAAGCCTCGAAGTCCTCCGACACTTCTCCCTGGTCTATCTGGGGGAGCTAGGGCTCAACAGGGGGCATGGACAATCACTCTCCGTTTAGCCTATCAGTGAGTTAACAGAACAAAGGAAAGGGGGAGGAAACAATGGGTGTTAATGGCTGCTGTTAATACCTCACTGACACAGAAGCAGTTTAGAGCAAAGCTGATTATGAAGACAAAAATGTAAATATCGGTGCAATTTTTAAAGCATGCTGCTTAAAGCCGCTAACAAGGAGTCAAAGCTGGTATGAAAAAAACCTCAGACTTGTGGATTGTATCAATTTTCTGTGACAAATCCAAAAATTGCAAATATTCTCCCCAACCCTAAATGGGATCCATTTGGTTCAATTTGCATTCATCCCAAAATGATTGCAAAGAGGACCAAATGGGCAAAGTTGAGTCATGTTCGATGGTGCCATTTGTGTGTCCCTTTGGTCCTGTCTCCAGCAGCAGCAGAGCTGACATTGGTGTCCACTGCTGGTGGTTGTCTTTTAAAAATAGCCCCCATTGGTGCCCCCCCATATTTTACTGGTGGCCAACAGTTCCACCCCATCCCCACCTCAATGCCATGGAATGATACTGGATCGGGGCATTCTGGGAATAGGGGGGAATGGCAGCTGATAGCAGCAGCTAATGGTATACCCAAGATGTCAGCTAAAAATAAAAAAGAAGTTGTAAAAGAAGGGGAAACATTAGTATGGAAATTAAAAAACAAAGAGGCAATAAAGGAAACAAAAATCAATGCAATTTCAATGATGGGAAATGCAAGACTAACAAGGCTTTTGGATAGTAAAATGAAAGTAATTCCAAAAATAATAATAAAAATCTTGCATGTTCCTTGTTCAGATATGCTAATAGCAGCAGCACCCTTGGGAGTGGTACACAGAGTGACTCAGGAGTAAGGATGGAAAGATCTGTCAATTTTGGTTCTCATTTTTCCAATGTTAAATTCAGTTCTCCAGGTTTCTGCAGCAATCTGTGATTTTTAAAAAAATCCTCTTGAAAAATTCTCCACCATTTTAGTGCTAATTTTCTCCAAATAAACACATTTTCGTAGGCAGTTTTAACAAAGGTACACATTTTTGCAAGCCATTTCTCATCACGTCATACATTTTTGCATGTTATTTTCACTCATATATTCATTGTTATGCACACTTCCCCCTAATATATGCATTTTTTGTAAACAAAGTTTAGTTGGCGAACTGCATCCCAAAATTCTAATACATGCTAATTTTGAGGGACGGCTGTGTTTCTGTTCTTATATTGCTTCAGAAAGTGCAAATTTGATAAATTCTGCTTGAAATGTGAACTGAATCAAAATTCTCAACCATCCCTACTCAGGGATGGAGAGTGGAAGAGGAATGCAAGAGGAAGAATCGAGTAGCTCTCTTACACGGCATCCTTCTGTCCAACATGGATTTCTACATGTATAGTTACTGACATTGAGATTCCTTAGCATTTCAGTGGTATAGACGGAACAGAGCTTCTTTTTTAGTGCCTGAAGGAAGAATGTACAGATATTTGGACATTCCCTTTTACAGTAGGTCAGAAGTCCTTTTGGTCATGACAGCTGGCTCAGTATGACATTACTTTTTTCCTCCCTGGACTTTCCCAAAAGAGTTTGCAGGATGCAGGGCCAACTGCAGCCCCGAGGAGGCCCCAGGCGAAGGGCCCACTGGAGCCCCTCTCCCAGACTGATGGGCTTCCTCAGGGTTATTTGGCAGTGTCAGCAGCGCTCCAAGAGTTGCTGGGACCTGCCATTTTAATTCACCGTAATGCCCTAGCGTCCTCAACACATGGTCAATCCATGGCATTGTGGGAAATTCAAATGGAAGCTTGCATACCCAGCCACACAGCAAGTGTCAGTGGACAAGTGTCAGTGTTGATGGGCCCTGCTAGGGCAGTGGAGCATTGTCAGCTGCCCTGGAATGCCAGGTGCTGATGCTTCACCTGTGTGGATACACTTTACTGCAGGCTTGGTTGTCCATCCATTTTAGATATCAAGAACATGCTATATGGAGCTGCCCACACTTTGCACCAGTCTGATTTTATTCTAGGGAGAAAAAAACAAACCCAGAATTCCTGCTAATAATGTACAGCACATGCTACAGTGACGATAATTAAACTGAAATTTAATAATCCAGTACTGGCTTGATCTTCCTTTCCTTTGGCTATGGTGAATTCATGTTATCACATTTCTTTTTCAGTGTGGGTGTCCTCTGGCCCTATGGAACCAGAAACATAAGAATGTTTTGTAAACTGTGAAGTAACAAGGAACTAAATGAACCAACTGGTGAAAAATAAAAGGGTTTTCAGATTATAGAAAAGAGGGCCAGCTGCTCTCAATGGAGAAAATTAAGTTAGGCCTTGTCTGCTGCGATAGATGTATATTTTGGCATGCCAGAGGTGCTGCATCTGACATCAACAAACACATCAGTGCCAGTTCACTAGCGAGTAATTCAATTCCTAACAGCAATGATTTAATCTGCCAGAATAAGGCTGGTGTTGGAGAAAGCTCTGCGCAGCATATGTGGGGAACTCTTTGCAAAAGCAAATGTGCCAAATACTTCACTAATTTTGTTATGGAAGGGGGGGGGACATGTGAGAAGGAGATTTGTTTTTCCTATGTGCCAGCCCTAAGACTTAGATATAACACATAAGCATGTGTATAATTTTAAGGATGTTGCCCAATTAACTTCAAACAAACCACATACGAAGCCCACACATGCTATGCTATGACTATGCAAGTCCCTACCTACCTAATTATAGGATGATTTAGCATATAGGGTTGCCAGGTTCATGGCCTGAGACTGATCCTGTATCTTTAGGAGAAGAGAAAGTCAGCCAAGTGCAGGTGTTCTTGCATTCTCTCATCCCCCTGCACAACTTTTAAAGATACAGAAGACCTCTTGGAGGCCGGGCCTGGCAACCAAGAGGTCTTCTGTATCTTTAAAAGTTGTGCAGGGGGATGGGAGAATCTCACCTTGTGGTTTTTCTCATTACTGTGTTGCAAGAACACCTGCACTTGGCTGATTTTCTCTTCTGCTAAAGATACAGGATCAATCTCAGGCCATGAACCTGGCAACCCTATTAGCAATACTTTAACAATCTTTATGATGGTACATATCACAGTCATTAAAAGGATGAAAATAGAAATGGTTGCTGATAAGACAGGAAAGATGAAACTCAAATTTATCTTTCTGCTAATAGAATATAAGGATCTAATGCATCTTATCTTTTATTGTTGTAATATAAAATAAAGAGATTCCCATTATTCTGTAAATTGTGTCCTGCTGCCTTCCTTCTGTGACTTTTACATGTTTGTTAATTTGGTCATAAATGCCACAGCCCAGATTCTTGTAATCCATTCATGAATGGTAGGTGGACAAGTTTTCTCCCCAGCTAAAGGAGAATGCCACGTGGGCTGCTGTCAAGAAATGAAGGATCACTGCTGCAAAGACTAATCCTTTAATGCAACAGAAGAGTAACATGTCTGAATCCTTTCAGCTGGCCTTCCCAACTGGGCAGTCTTATTTATACTTATTACTCATAAAAATTGTTTGCCTCCCTTCTTCCCTCAAAATGGCCTTCAAGGTAGCCCATATATACAATATGAAAAACTGAAAACAGAGAACATCGAAACAGAGCTTGAGACAAATACCAGGCATGAACTTAATACCAGTCAAAGGCCTTCCTGAATAAAAAGCATTTAACCACCTGCCTAAAAGTCAATAAGTATAGGCGCCAACTGGGCCTTCCTTGGGGTGAGCAGCAGACTCAGGTGCTGCGTCCAAAAAGACCCCATTTGGCATCCCATCCAAGAGTACCTCTACTAATGGCAGCGTGTAGCACTATAATGGGGAACCTGTGCCCCCCAATGTTATTGGATTCCAACTGCCATTAACCCAAATCAGCACTGTCCATGGTCAGGGATTATTGGAGTTGCAGTCCCAGGATATCTGGAGGGTTGCAGGATCCCCATCCCTGATGAGAATGCAGCAGACAGGCAGATTCCTGTGAGAGGAGGTGGTCCTTCAAGCATCCTGGTCCAAACCATTAAGGGTTTTGTGATTATCATAATTGAACTGAACATAGAAATGAACTGGGAACCAGTACAAATTAAACAAACGAAGAGTGATGTGATCTGAAAAGTGAAACCATAAAAAATGATGGCTTTTCTATTTTGCACTGGCTGCAGTTCCTAAATCCTTTTGGAGGGCAGCCCTATGTGGAAGATGTTGTAGTAATCCAAAAGTGGGATTTTTTCCCCAGCCCAACAGCCACCTTTCCTTGAGGGCAACCTTCTGGAGGCCACAGTGGTAGGTGCGGCCGGTGGTAGGCGTGGGTGGGGCCAGAAGCAAAAGGAGGGCAGAGCAGTCAATGTGATTCTTAGCATTGCACAGTAGCTCCTACAAGGGATGGAAGGATCTTTCCATTTCAGTTATGTCAGTTTCTCCTTTTTCTAATCTTAAATTCAGTTCTCCACATTTCTGCAGTCATTTGTGATTCTTTTTTATTAAATCCTCATGAAAATTCTTCAGCATTTTGGTGTGGATTTCTCCCAATAAACAATTTTGTAGCCAGTTTTTACTAATATACAGATTTATGCAAGCAATTTCTTCTACTATAATGCATTTTTGTAAATTATTTTCACCAATAATTTTTATGCACACTTTCCCCTAATATATCCAGTTTTGTAAACATTATTTGGTTGGAGAACTGCGCTGAAAATTCGGATAAGTGCAAATTTCAAAGGATGGCTATGTTTCAGTTCTCATATTGTTTCAGAAATTGTGAATTTGATAGATCCAGCTTTAAATGTGAACTGAATCAAATTTCTTCCCCCTCCCTAATTCCTACACACACACCTATCTCTCTGTCTAAGCAAGGAAGAGGCATTATATGTTCAAGGACACATTTTAGCCAAGTAAAAGCACTCAAGGTGGGCCCAGAGTAGTTTTGGTGAAGGGTGTTGCCTGGGAAAGTTCCAAGGGCTAGATAGAGAAGTCTACAGAGCCATCTTTGGCCCCTGGGACTGAGATTCCCTACCCCTGCAGCCAGATGTGCCTAAGGCATAGGTGACCGTGGTCAGATCTGTTTTTTCTAGGAAAGGATGTACTCGTAGCACCAGCTAAAACTAGGGATGTAGTCATCCAGGGTCTTGGGGGGGGTCTTAGACCCCTTACATTTGGGAACAGGGTCCCAGTAGGGTCCCTATGTCTCCAGCATCCTACAAGTCAATCAGCATGAAAGGGGACTGTGTTAGCCATTGAGAAGAGTCTTCTAACATGCTTCTTGTTCTTTCCTGCTGATTGGAGTGAATCAGAGTGAAAGGAGGTGAGTCAGCCACTGGGAAGACTCTCCCTTTTCATGCTTATTGGCTCCTAGAGATGTCTGTTGTTGTGGGTGAAGCCACTTAACAAGGATTTCATTCTCAACCCAGCAGCAACAAAAAAGTGGGAGGGGGAAGGCATGGCTATGACTATCATGAAGGGACTCTGCACTTCTGAATTTGCCACTATGCTTCTGGCTAAAACTGAACAAAGGCACTACTGGTCATTGTGGGCTCCTGAACATTCATAACTCAGCACTTCTTTTAAGTCTTGTTGTGCAAGCAGAATGGTTTTAGAATGATCCAGGTGAAAATAGTTACCATATTTTCTGACTTCTTTTTGCCAGAACAGGGATAGATGAATGGAGGGATGGACCACACTAGTTTTAAAACTTGAAAATTAAGTTTGCATATTATTGTTTTATATTCATGTTTGAAGGAGATACCTAATTCCCAATGGCGTTTCACATCTTCATGCCCCCCACAAAATAGGTAGGTAGATTAAGCTAATCTTCAGTCTTGAAGTGTACAATTTTGTGCTGAATATTATGCCATTGTATTCAGCTTTTCCTGATGTTTAACTGAGGTAATGATGTTATACAAAAAACTCCAACATTTTTAAAATGTGGGTTAAATCATCGTACTTTTGTTCAGGACTAAACTAGATCAGACTGGTCATCATTTACCTGTCTGTACACCTTGGTCAATATAAATCAGATATAGGTATCTTAGATTAACTGTAAAAGGAGAGGTGCACTGAACACTCCAGTGCCAGAAGTGACCCAGGAAGTGAGAGGACTGGTTTAATGGATCTTGAGGGAGTGTTCCAGGCCTAGGAATCAACAGCTAGGATACAATGCACCCTGCAATCACTGAACACTAGCACTTCTTTTTCAGCAGCCTTTACAAATTGTTGTGGACATGAAACTGTTTTCCCCATTCTCTTAGAAATAGTTATTTCTGAATCACTATTTTATTTGTGATTGGCAATGGATAATTTCTCAAGAATGTGATCTCAGTAAGATCTTTGATCTCTAAGTAACAGATGACAGATGACAAAGGAAAGGCAGAAGTGCTCAATTCCTACTTTGGCTCAGTCTTCTCCCAAAAGAAGGTCTATGACTGTCCTGGCAAACATAAAGTTGAAGGGGCAGGGTTGCAGCTTGAGATTGATAGACAAATGGTCAAGGAACACTTAATCACTTTGAACGAGGTCAAATCTCCAGGGCTCGATGAACTACATCCTAGAGTATTGAAGGAACTTGCTGAAGAACTCTCAGAAACACTCTGTTATCTTTGCGAAATCATGGAGGATGGGTGAAGTGTCAGATGACTGGAGGAGGGTTAATGTTTTCCCTATTTTCAAAAAGGGCAAAAGGGAGGAATCTGGGAACTACAGACCAGTCAGTCTGATATCAATCCCTGCAAAATTCTGGAGCAGATTATAAAGGTCAGTATATACGCACCTTGAAAACAATGCCATGATTACTAGAAGCCAACATGGATTTGTCAAGAACAAATCCTGCCAGACTAATCTTACCTCATTTTTTGAATGGGTAACCTCCCTGATAGACTGTGGGAATGCTGTGGACATAATATATCTTGACCTTAGCGAAGTTTTTGACAAAGTGCGCCATGACATTCTGATTAGCAAGCTAGTTAAATGTGGCTGGATGGAAAAACTATCAAGGGGATCCACAGTTGGCTACAGCATTGTACTCAAAGAGTGCTTATTAAAGTGGGGCACCTTCTCAAAGTGGGGTACCACAGGGTTCAGTCCTGGGCCCAGTGCTCTACAACATTTTTATTAATAACTTGGATTAGGAGGTGCAGAGAATGCTTATCAAATTTGCAGATGATACAAAATTGGGAGAGATAGCTAATACCCTGGAGAACAGAAAGAAAATTCAAAGTGATCTTCTTAGGTTGGAGCATTGGGCTGAAAACAAAAGAATGAAATTTAACAGGGATAAGTACAAAGTTCTACACCTAGGGGAAAAAAACCAAGCACACAGTTATAAAATGGGGCTACTTGGCTCAACAATACTATGTGCAAGAAGGATTTTGGAATATTTGCTTACTAGCTGAATATGATCCAGCAATGTGATGTGGCTGCAAAAAAGGCAAATGTTATTTTAGGCTGTATTAACAAAAGTATAGATTCCAAATTGTGTGAAGTACTAGTTCCCCTCTATTCAGCAATGGTTAGGCCTCATCTTGCCTCCTGTTCTGGAGACCGCAGTTTAAGAAGGATGCAGACAAATTGGAACAGGTTCAGAGGAGGGCAACAAGGATGATCAGGGAACTGGAAACAAAGCTCTGTGAGGAGAGATTGAAAGAACTGGACATGTTTAGCCTTGAGAAGAGAAGACTGAGGGGAGATATGATAGCACTCTTCAAGTACTTGAAGGACTGTCACACAGAGGAGGGCCGGGATCTCTTTTAGATCATTCCAGAGTGCAGGACATGGAATAATGGGTTTAAGTTACAAGGAACTTCCTAACTGTTAGAGCGGTACAACAGTGCAACCAATTACCTAGGGAGGTGGTGGGCTCTCCAACACTGGAAGCATTCAAGAGGCAGCCAGACAGCCATCTATCCGGTATGCTTTAAATTAGATTCCTGCATCGAGGAGGGGATTGAACTCAATGCTCTTATAGGCACCTTCCACTTCTACTATTCTATGATTCTAAGTGCTCCACTTAGAAAAGAGAGGACCACCTACTGTCTCTCTACATTATTAATTGCTCTGGCTTTAGTTTTTTTCCAGTCAGCCTCCATTGGTGGGTTAGGAGGCTACTGATGCATCACCAAAAAAGAGAGGAAAGATATCACCAAAAAAAAAGATGAAAGAGAACATAAAATGGCATGTGCTAATTTATATGCATAGATGCACATGTAGAAATAATTACTATAAATACAATATATTTGTTGTTGTTTATTAATTTTATAACCTGCCCTTCAGCCTGAAGTTTTCCAGGGCAGTCCATGGCAATCTGTTAGATTACACGTATCAGTACAAGAAAAGCACAAAACTAACAATAAATATAAAACAAATATGAAAAGGTCAAAAGGTCAGAAAATTTTAAAAAATCTAGCAGCAACCTTGCTCTTACGTCATTTCTATAAGCCTCTTTTTTAACATGTGTCTTGATTAGATGCCTAAAAGCAGCTAGCATAGGGGACAACCAAATCTCTATGGGGAGAAAGTTCTACACCCAGGGTGCCACAACAGAGAAGCCCCTGATCCATGCAGTCACATTACAGCCTGCAGCTGTAGAAGAAACTATAATCTGAAGGATCAGTCAGGAACAGGAGAGGTGATTTTTCAATTACATCATCACATAGAGGTGAAGACTGTGACCAGGTACTTTCCAGGTGCTAACTGTAGATGGGTAACTTTGGTGCCCCTGCTCTCCCATCTCATGTTTTTTTAATCTTTAAACCAGACTTCACCTGATGGGGCCCTTCAGATAGAGGCATGTCTGTTTGCGTAAAGGAGGACATATAACCACCCTGCTGGGGGAAGTATAATTCTGCAAAATATCTGCATAGTTGATCATTTAATCCCTCCCAATTAGGGATGGGAGGATCTGCCCATTTCAGTTCTCTGTTTCTCATTCTTCTAATCTTAAATTTGGTTCTCCACATTTCTGCAGCAATTTGCGTGTTTGTTTTTTATAAAACCTCATGAAAGTTCTTCAGCATTTTAGGGTGACTTTCTCCTAATAAATACATTTTTGTATGCATTTTTTAAATAATATACACATTTTTGCAAGCAATTAATCCTCAGGATAATGCATTTTATTTATTTATTTTATTTATTTATTTATTTATTGCACTTGTATACCACCCCATAGCCGAAGCTCTCTGGGCAGTTTACAGCAATCAAAAACATTAAAACAAATATACAATTTAAAACATATTTTAAAAACAATTTAAAACACAATTTTAAAATTTAAAACAATATAAAAACAATTTTAAACACATCCTAAAATGCCTGGGAGAAGACCTGGCGCCAAAAAGATAACAGTGTTGGCGCCAAGCACATCTCGTCAGGAAAATATTCCATAATTTGGGGGCCACCACTGAGAAGGCCCTCTCCCTTGTTGCCACTCTCCGAGCTTCCCTCGGAGTAGGCACCCAGAGGAAGGCCTTTGATCTTGAACGTAGTGTACGGGTGGGTTCGTATTGGGAGAGGCGTTCCATCAGGTATTGTGGTCCCAAGCTGTGTAAGGCTTTATAGGTCAAAACCAGCACCTTGAATTGAGCTCGGAAACATACAGGCAGCCAATGCAAGCGGGGCCAGAATCGGTTTTATATGTTCAGACCGTCTGGTCCCTGTTACCAATCTGGCCGCTGCATTTTGCACAAGCTGCATTTTCCGAACCGTCTTCAAAGGCAGCCCCACATAGAGTGCATTGCAGTAATCTAATTTGGAGGTTACCAGAGCATGGGCAACTGAAGCCAGGTTATCCCTGTCCAGATAGGGACATAGTTGGGCCACCAACTGAAGTTGGTAGAAGGCACTCCGTGCCACCGAGGCTACCTGAGCCTCAAGTGACAGAGATGGTTCTAGGAGAACCCCTAAGCTACGAACCTGCTCCTTCAGGGGGAGTGAAACCCCATCCAGGACAGGTTGGACATCCACCATCTGGTCAGAAGAACCACCCACTAGCAGCTTCTCAGTCTTGTCTGGATTGAGCCTCAGTTTATTAGCCCTCATCCAGTCCATTGTCGCAGCCAGGCACTGGTTCAGCACATTGACAGCCTCACGTGAAGAAGATGAAATGCTGTTGATTTGTGCTGTTTGTGGGCTTGTGGGGATGTAAAGAAGAAGAAGATGAAAAGGAGAAATAGAGCTGCGTGTCATCAGCATACTGATGGTAACACACTCCAAAGCTCCAGATGACCACACCCAACAGTTTCATGTAGATGTTGAACAGTATGGGGGACAGAACTGACCCCTGTGGAAATCCATACTGGAGAGTCCAGGGTGCGGAGCAATGTTCCCCAAGCACCACATTCTGGAGGCGACCTGCCAAGTAAGAGTGGAACCACTGCAATGCAGTACCTCCCACTCCCAACTCAGGCAGTCTCCCCAGAAGGATACCATGGTCGATGGTATCGAAAGCCGCCGAGAGATCAAGGAGAATCAACAGAGTCACACTCCCCCTGTCTCTCTCCCGACAAAGGTCATCATACAGGGCGACCAAGGCTGTTTCTATGCCAAAACCAGGCCTGAAACCCAAGTGAAATGGATCCAGATAATCGGTCTCATCCAAGAGTGTCTGGAGCTAGCCTGCAACCACTCGCTCCAGGACCTTGCCCAGGAATGGAACATTTGCTACCGGCCTATAGTTATTAAGATTTTCTGGGTCCAGGGAGGGTCTCTTCAGGAGTGGTCTCACTACTGCCTCTTTCAGGCAGCCAGGGACCACCCCCTCTCGCAGAGAGGCATTAACCACTTCCCTGGCCCAGCCAGCTGTTCCATCCCTGCTAGCTTTTATTAGCCAAGAAGGGCAAGGATCCAGCACAGAAGTGGTTGCATGAACCTGTCCAAGCACCATGCATTGTTGATGTCCCTTTCACCAATATATTCATTTTGTGCACACTTTCCCCTAATATATGCACTTTTGTCAACATTGCTTAGTTGGAGAACTGCATCTCAAAATTCAGATAAGTGTGAATTTTGAAGGATGGCTGTGTTTTGGTTTTCATATTGTTTTGGAAAGTGTGGATTTGATACATTTGGGTTTCAATGTGAACTTCATCACACTCTTCCCCCATCCCTACTGCCAATGCAGCAGGGAGAGCCAACCTGGTGCCTTCCAGATAGTTGTGGATTATAACTCCCATCAGCCTCAGTCAGCATGGCCTGCATGTCATGAGTTGTAGCCCAACAGTATCTGGAAGGTGCTGCCCCTATAATGCAGAGACACAGCAGAACTACCCACCTTTGGAGGAGGCTGCTCCGTGCACCTCTGAAGGAACTCCTGATTTGGACATGCCTCCTTTCAGTCAGGAGGCCTCCCCGCAAGAACATTTCTACCGAAAGACTAGGCAGTGGTGGCCTCCCCAGAATGTGAGTAACCCTTACTATTATTCACACAAGAAGCGGGCTTCTCATATTGGATGGTTGGGAAATACTGGTAAGAAGGGAGCTTTCTAACTGACCACTTTCCTCCCGTTTGTCTGGAACTTCCAGGAAATACATTCTGAGTAATCGTTCTGCTAAGTGGGTGCTCAGGGGTTATGCTGGCCCAGTGGCACCCACAAGCAGCACAGGCTCTTCAATCGTTTTTAAAAACCTGTTCCGGATTATGATGATTTTATGTTTCTGGATTGGAATGCCTTAAGTGCCTCCAATGTCTCTGGTGATTAGGGATAGAAAGATATGTCAGTTTTGGTTCTCTCAGTTTCTTCTCATTTTTCCAATGTTAAATTCTGTTCTTTACATTTCTGCAGCAATCTGCAATTTTTTTTAAAAAAAATCCTCATGAAAATTCTCCACCATTTTAGTGCACATTTCTCCAAATAAACACATTTTTCTGGGTAGTTTTGACAAAGGCACACATTTGTGCAAGCTGCTTCTCATCACATTATGCCTTTTTGCCTGTTATTTTCACTCATATATTCATTTTTATGCACTCTTTCTCCTAATACATGCATTTTTGTAAATATTGTTTAGTTGGTGAACTGCATCCCAAAATTCTAATAAATGCGAATTTCGAAGGATGGTTGTGTTTTGGTTCTCATGTTGTTTCGGAAATTGTGAATCTGATAAATTCTGCTTGAAGTGCGAACTGAATCGAAATTCTCACCTATCCCTACTGGTGATGCTAGCAATCTGAAGCTGTCATCACGAATTAGGGAGCATCTAGCTTTTAATCACTTCAAGCTTTTTTTTCTTAAAGGCTATTCCCATTACCAAACAGTTGCCAATCACTGTAGAGAAGAAAGCAGACCCACTGTGGGGCATGAAATTAAATTTTCCAGGTAGTTGCAAGTAATTGATACCACAGTGTGACCTTTGCCTAAAAGAGGCAATTTAGAGCAGTGTGGGGCTGAAAGGGCAGGCAGCACATGGGCCTGTGCCCCACAGAAAGCCTTTTGTGAGGGGCTTTTTAAAGAAATTATTCTATTATTGTTACCTTTGGGCAATTAGCACAGCCCATCTATTGATTAGCTGTCTAGATTCATATACCTCTGACACATCTTGATAAAACAGCACTGTTCGCTTGGGTCACATAAAGAATAAGGATGATTCTTCAGAAAGACCATTTTATTATAGACTTCAGTACAGCACAGTCCTGGGAAGGAACAAAAGATGACAGCCAAACCACATGCGATGCCAAACCTGTCGTTGGAAATGAAGGGTGCACTCTACACTCCCGGCTGGCAGAGGCAGGAGTTGAAAAGGCAGCACATCCACAGTGCAACAGCACATCTGCCCATGCTGGCCATGGCAGAAGGTCAATGGCAGGAAAAGATGCCCCTTTGCTGTACCAAGTCACAGGCAGGCACAGTAAAGAGGCTCAGATTGAGCTCATTGCTGTCACATGATGGCAGTCCAGTAGAGTGTGTGCCAGCCCACGCCCACCTCCTCCCTGCCCCAAAATGCCTCATTGGGGGGGCACTGGCTATTTCCATTGGGATGCTGCTGGTGGCAGCTTCCATCTATCTGCTGTTTGGGTGGGCATGTTGGGGTGCTTCTTGCTGATGGAGGGTGGTGGAGCCCGGTAGGGCTGAGTGGAGGCAGAAGTCTGCTCCATCCAAACCCCCTCCAGCAGGGCAGAGTGAGGGTTTGGATTACTCTGCCCATCAGAATTTTTATTTAGTTGCAGGCATAAAGGGCATTTTTCCCCCTTGGGAATGCAGCACATGCGGAGGGGAAGTTTAACCTTTCCCTCCCCAGTCACAATCCTGATTAACACCCCTCCCCCAGTGAGACCTTTGAAAAAAGCTCCTATTGGAATCAATGGGATCTATGTTTCTAATGCGCATGTGAATCTCACAGATCTGATTTTTCTGTGTGCGCTTTTATGCACATTCAACCATACATGAGCACTTTCCACTTAATTCTGTCTCCGTGTTTCCTGTCTACAACATAAGAACATAAGAAGAACCTGCTGGATCAGGCCATATGTGACCGGTGCTTAGCCCTGACTCAAAAATTAAATATTGTCATTATGTGGTTAGTGTGCTCAGCTGAGAGAAATTGGATAAATGCCATTTAGAAACATCCCTGAGATTAGGTTTAGTATGTTGCCAATCTTCAGGTCTAGAAGTAAAAAGGGAAGCTAAAAGAACTCAATTAGATTTTGACAGTAAATTGTACAATTCAAAGACACAAGAAAGGCTGCCTACAGCACCTTCATTTTCTTTTGTCATCAGAGACTGTCATCCAGATTTTAATTAAAAAACCCACTGCAGATCTGAAAAAGAGACAAATAAAAGATTTTTAAAAAGCAGCTTGAAATAATATTTGATCACTAGTTAGAGGCTATATTAATGATTTCAGTTGCGTGTGAATGAAGAGAAATGTGGGGGAAATATGCTTTCTTTTGCTCAGATAATTACAAAAAAATGTGGCTTAATTCTCTCTCCTCCTCTGCTTCAGCGGCATCACCAGCGGAAGTGCGGGGGGGTGCGGACCTCTGGCGCGTGCCCTCCCAGGGGCATGGACAGCGGTGGCTGGTCTCTCTCGCGCGCGCACACGCACTCACCACACGCTCCAGGCTGACAGTGCAAGGCCCGTCCAGGCTTCACTGCCAGCAAACGGGTGCCTGCTTTCAGTGTGCGCTTGACCAGGTGCCAGGGGGCAGCGGCGTCACTAGTGGGAGTGCAGGGGTGTGTGGCTCTGGATGTCACCCCCCTCATGGTGTCACCCAGGTGTGATCTGCCCCCCCCGCACCCCGGTAGTGACGCCCCTGCTCTGCTTTTCTGGGCTTCCTTTTCTCTCCTTGTAGGAATTTTGTATGCAAGCTGCTGGGAGAGGACATGGGGGCTTCCTATCTCTTACAAATATAGTCACAGCATCTTCTTCTCCATGGCATTACACCCAATGTCACTTGTTTTATTCCTGTGTGCAGCTATCTGTAATGATGGTTACGTACTCGCCTATCACTGCTCAGTTTAAAAAATGTTTGGGGTGACTACCCTTGGTCTTTTCTACCCAGGCACAATAAAACCTAACCCTCGTTTTCCTTTTTATGATCTCTTGCCCCCTGTGTCATAAATTCAGTACTGCAAGATATTGGAGAATGTTGCAACTTTGGCATCTTTCTTCAGTTGCCTCTGATTATACCCCTCCAAATTCCCTTTGCCATGACAAAAGGGCAGTATACCATCTGCACAATATAATAGATGGGTAGGTGTGGGAAGGAAATAACCTTGCAGAGGGAGGAGGAGGAAGAAGCTTTGATGAGCAATAGTAGCCATGCAGTTGTCCTCTTTTGTCTTCCAACCCATCCAGCTAGATATGCACACAGGTGCTGGAGAGACAGAGCACACAACCTGTAGAGAAACATCCATAAAACAGTGGTGAAAGGATAGACCTGGTATTTGCAGTTTTATCTTATATTCTTCCTCTAAGGAGCTCAGACAGATTCAGAGAGCATATGGTTCCCTGACAGTTTTTCCATCCAGGCAGGTCACAGGGCCAGACCTGCTTAGCTTCAAACATGTGCCTGTTCAGACCAGAGTTTTTTTCAGTTGTTCTCCAATCTTGCTAGTAATTGCCAGGCTGAACTCAAACAGTGCCTGGGAAAGTCTGCCTATCTCTGGTCAATAGTGCCATCTTGACATAAGATGTGAAGAATGTATATAACAAATAATGAGTGCACATATTAATGCATATTAGGGAAGGGGAAGAAATTAGATGCAGTTTGCTTTTAAAGGTGAATCTATCAAATTTGCACTTTCCAAAACAATATGAGAATCAAAACACAGCCATCCTTTGAAAAGGCACTTATTCAAATTTTGTGATGCAGTACTCCCACCAACCAAATGTACAAAAATGCATATATTAGCAGAAAGTGTCCATAAAATTAATAAATTAGTGAAAAATGTTGACAAAAGACATTATATTAGATTGTATGGAAGCGGGACTATCCTCTTTAGAAGCACGAATTTGGGCCTTGAGGATCAGTACTTGGCTGAATCTATTATTCAATCCTAATGGAATTGCCCCTCTTATTTTGCAAGATAGATTTCATTCCTTTTGGAAAGAGATGCTCATTACCAAAATAACCTCCTTGGGGTTTTCTATTCCTGCAATTCTAACATTGGGTTTTTCAAAAGCGAAAATACAAATCTTACAACGTGTAAAAGATTTAGATCTTCAACAACATCTGGTCCTTGTTAATAAACACCTATTCAACTCTAATCCCCAGTACCCAATGCATTATCTTTCTAATTTATCCCTACCGAAGCATAGGAAGGCTTTCATGTGGGCAAGGCTCAACTGCCTACCAAACGCGATATTGTTGGGCAGATATAATAAAACACCACATAATGAATGGCTGTGCCCTTGTAACACGAAGGTGGTTGAAACACTTAATCATGTTTTTTTCCACTGTTCTTTTTACCAAGAAATTAGAAGCTCATTGATCAAGCCCCTACTTATCCACCTCCCAGGTAGAACTGAGGATTTTTATATCAAATATCTTCTCGATGACCAATTTACCCATATTACAGAGATAGTAGCCAAATTCTGTGCCATAAGCATTTCCATCAGGAAAGGTTTAACCCAGTGTACTTAAATGCTTTGTATCATGTTTGGTTTTACCCTATGTTTCATGATGTGTTTCATAATATGTATGTATAATTTTTTAAGTAATTGTCTATTGCTCTGAGTAAATAACTTTATTTTATTTATTTATTTATTTATCAGGTTAGATAATAATTTCAACTTATTTTTATTTCTAATTTGCTTGCATGATATATAATTTATGCATAACATACACATAATTCTACTTGGTCAATGTCCACGGTAAATGATTTTATCTAACTTTTAGAAAATAACTTTAACCGATTGTAAGTCCGCTTTTATAGTCTGTATGTTCTTATTCATTCTTATTGGTCGACGACCGTAATAAACAATACTACTACTACTACATTATATTAGAATAAGGTGCTTGCAAAATGTGTGCATTAGTCAAAACAGCATACGTGTTTATTAGGAAAAATTCACACTAAAATACTAATGAATTTTCATGAAGATGAAATTGATGCAAAAATGTGGAGAGCTGAATGGAAAAATGAGAAACTGAGAAATTGACAGACCTTTAACTTAAAAAAAAAAACCCTTAACTGGTCACATTGGGGTGCCATCTGCAGATTGCTTAAAGACTTGAAAAATGAATTTATCTTCAGATTTAGCAGGGAGCCTTCTGGCCAATTTGAACTATAGCTGATAAGGTCTTTTTTATATAATTAACCTTTGTTCTGATGACTGTATAATTAAGCAGGCATCTGTGCTTAGATTTCTTTTTAACTTAACTGCAGCTTTCTACTTGTTCATCAGGAGTCTTAGAAAGTGTGTTAAAAAAATCTCATACTGGTAATGAAAAATCAGAGGGCCAAGCAACATACAAATGGCATAGCTACTTATCCTTTTAATCAGTCTGAT
Source organism: Rhineura floridana (assembly GCF_030035675.1). Taxonomy (NCBI): domain Eukaryota; kingdom Metazoa; phylum Chordata; class Lepidosauria; order Squamata; family Rhineuridae; genus Rhineura; species Rhineura floridana. Next base: position 48,970,143 of record NC_084480.1, read on the forward strand.
AAGACAGAAGGTATTATCTATAGAAAATCCACAGAGCATTGCTAGAGAAAACTGCCCATGGGATATAATGATGGGATTCATTATTAATGGAAGTGGCCAAGCAGACCTACTATGTTGTCAGTCCCCACAGATGTTCAGGGTTTACTGCATGTATGGTACCTCCAGAGTTTTTCTTTATTCAATTTATATTCCACCCTTCCTCCTGAAGGAGCCCAGGTGCAATGGCAGCTGGTGGCTCCATGTCAATGTGGCAGTGGAAGTTGCTCCAGGTTTTAGTCTGAACTTTCAAGGATCTGTCTAAGGTGCCGAAACCTATTTCCACAATAGGTTCAACACCTTGGACAGCTCCTTGAAAGTTCAGATGAAAATCCGGGGCGGATTCCACTACCCCACTGACATGGAGCCACCACTGCCAGGGAAGCAAATACATCACAATACAACAACTCGTTAAAAAGAATTCTAAAAACAGTTAAAATTCTAAAAACAGTTAAAGCATTCAACCAGTGATCTCAGGGTTGCAAGGAACAATGTATTTTAGCCATCAAATGCCTGGGGAAACAGGAAATATCTTTAAATTTCTCCTGAAAGTCAATAATGAGGGAGACAGACACATCTCACCAGGGAGGGCATTCCACAAATGGGGAACCTGCCCTGTGATAAGTCAATGCCAACCGGGCAACACCCAGTGGTGACACCACTAACAAGGTCTCACCTGCTGATTGTAGGGTCCAAGGTGGTTGATAATGGGAAGGCACTTTTTTAGGTACGTGGGTCACAAGCCATTTAGAGCTTTATATGCTAGCACTAACACCTTAAATTTGGCCCAGTAGCTCACTGGCAGCATTTTCAGGGCTCCCTGATGGTCCCATCAGGCTGCCCCACATACCAGACTAGCAGCCACATTCTGCACTACCTGCAGCCTCTGGACCTGCTTCAAGGGCAGCCCCACGTACAGTGCATTACAAGAGTCTAGACGTGGACAACTGAGGCCAGGCTATTCTGGTCTAGGAATGGCTGTAGCAAATCAGCCTAAGCTGGGCATAAGACTCCAACTTCCACCAGCCCCGGCAAACGTGGCCAGTGCTTGATGGTAGTCCAACAACATCTGGGAAAGCACTACCTTGGTTATCCCTGGATTACGGGATTGAGATGTTACTCCTTTCTTGGTTCCACAGGTGCCTGCCTTGCTTAAACCTTTTCCTCCCCTTTTCAAAAATAGAAGGGCAAGATTTTCAAGAAGGTTAACAGAGAGAGACACATTCTTCTTTGATGTGTTCATGATTAACTTGCAATACAGCAATGTATTTTAAGAGCATTTGTTGCATTTCTATCCCATTTTTCCTCCAAGGACCACTAGAGGGCACAGATTATTTCCGCCCCCTGCCCTTAATACTCACAACCAGGAATGGGGAACAAATTCAATTCAGTTCACATTTAAAGCCGAATCTATTAAATTCACACTTTTCAGAACAATATGAGAAATGAAACACAGCACACCCTCGGAAATTTGCACTTATATGGGTTTTGCGATGCCGTTCTCCATCCAACGTTTACAAACATGCCTATATTAGGGGAAAGTGTGCATAAAATAAATATATTAATAAAAGTAACATACAAAAATGTATGTTAATATGGTTTTTTTTAAATAATGTTTTAACCCCTTTTTAAAAAGATGTTTTTAAAGCTTTTTAAAAAATGTTTTTAACTTTGTTTTGTTTTAATGTATTTTAAGGTCTGTTGTTTAAAGTGTTTTTAGCGCTTCTGTTTGCTGCCCTGGGCTCCTGCTGGGAGGAAGGGTGGGATAGAAATCAAATAATAACAAATAAATAAATAAATAAATAATGCATTAGACTGGGAGAAATTGTTAAAAGGTGTTCATTAGTCAAAACTGCAGACAAAACTGTTTTATTAGGAGAAATTCAAACTAAAATGCTGAAGTATTTTCTGGAGGATTTTTTACACACAAAAAAGCACAAATGCTGCAGAAATGTGGAGAACTGACTTTAAGACTGGAAAAAGGAGAAACGGAGTGAACTGAAACCAACAGATCCTGCCATCCCTACTCACAACAATCTGATAAGGTAGCTGAGGCTGAGAGATACGACTGGTCCAGAGTCACCCAGTAAGCTTCATGGCTGAATGGAGCTTTGAACCTTCATCTTCCTACGTCTAATCCAACAGTGTAACCGCTACACTCCATGGGCTCCCTGCACTGGTTACTTCCTTATACAGTAATACCTCAGTTAACAAATCCTCCAGGAAAGAAGCTCCTGTTTTGGGTGCGAGGAGGTGGGAGGATGCACACCCTGACATAGTCTGAATGTGGCTCCTTGTCTACTGGCTTGCAGTTGCTGCAGGCAGCTCTCTCACGCATGGCTGGAATGGCACTCCTTGCCAGTTGGCACAGGCACAGTAAACAGTGCTTCAGGTGCCCTGTAAGCATTGTTTACTTCAGATGCATCTGCTTGAGTGTAGGGGAGGGTGGCAGGAGAGAGAGAAAGAGAAAGAAAGAGACCAAGCACAGGGTGGTGGTGGCTGCCCCTTGCCTGCTTGCTCAAGTGTACGGAGAGAAGAACTGTGCTCACAGTTTTAGATTGCTAGAGCAAGATGCTACATGATTAAAAAAAAAAAGGCAAGGCAGGCATCCCTGGATGCATTTTGGAAGAAGCCTTCAAGTGGTCTGTATGCAAGGCATAACCTGACCTGGTTGTTTCATTTCAGACATGCGTATTGTTGGTTTTGAATAAAAGGTTTTCTGAAATACGTTGAACTGCTCTTCTTTTTTGTGGTGTAGGAAACTATCCCTATTCTTTCCATGTTAGTACCTCTGGTACCAAAGTTTCTGTTAAAGTAATGTCCAGAAACGCATGTAATTCGTTCACTGAGGTATTGCTGTACTTAATAAAAACCAGGAATTCTATCTTTATGCAGAAGAGCTCGCAACAGTGTAAATTAGCTACCACAATGCATGGTATGTGAGGGGCTGCCTTTGAAGACTAATCATAAACTTCCAGTGTTGAACGCAGAGCTTGGCAAAGTTACTTTTTAAAACTACAACTCCCATCAGCCCTAGCCAGCATATGGCCACTGGATTGGGCTGATGGGAGTTGTAGTTCAAAAAAGTAACTTTGCCAAGCTCTGGTTGAACCCACTTCACTGTTGGAAGTATTGGTCCTCCTAACCCTTTAAAACTCTATATATTCCGGGAACTTTTCTCAAACAAACTTGCCAGGGAAGTAAGATCTTAATTGGAGGCCCTTCTCCGTGCTCTTGTCTTCAAAAGTAAACCCGGGAGAATGACATTTTGGTGGTGGCACTTTATTTATGGAATGCCCTCCCTTACTTGCTGAGCTTTAGTTGCCTTGTTGAGACCTTTTTACATGTTCTTTAATGACCAATTGCGTTGTTTTGGTTAGTCAAGTATTTTTGTATTGATTGCTTTGTTTGCTATTTTATGGGGTATTTATTATTTTTATTGCTGCTCCTGTTATCCTCTTATTTTACTGGCCTACTGTGATGCGATTTGGTAATTACTTTTGTGTGTGCGTGTGTGTATGTGTGTGAAAGTGTTTTTGTTTTTATAAATACACATCATTCACCACTTTGGAAATTTTGTAGGGTATACATTCTTGAAAAAAAAGAAAAATAGGCAGGCAGTGTGTTTTTCTTTCTTAACATATTGTTCTTATATTTCATTTATGCATTTTACCTTTGGGACTTTAAACCATCCTGGAGACTTCTCTGAAAGGCAGCATATAGATCTCTTAATATAAATAAATATGGTTTCTCCTATTCAGATGTTGGCCAGGCCCAGACCTTCTAGCTTTACTGATAGCTTGGAGGTTGCCAGCACAGTCCCTGCAGGTACTAGTGTGCCTGCCAGCACCTCCTATGGCACCTGCAAAAAGGTCTCAGTAAATATATCTTCAAATATCCACAATGCATGAGAGCCTGTTTGCTCTTCCTGCTCAGTTCCTACACTGGCTTGGCCTCTCCTACAGTGAGCACGCCCACATTTTATTGGATGCCAGGATTGGACACCCAGCCTCCCATCCATTCTGAACAAAGGTGAGGTGCAAAGAACTCTCAGTGAGCGAGTGCAACAGTGACTGACGTAGGTACCATTCTTCTCATTGATGTGATGTCTGAGTGGGAGGCATACCACACTATTTTTGTGGTCCTGTCTCTTTTTCTGCTCTTTTACATGTGGCAGCAATTTTGTATTATCCCACACTCCCACGGCACTTTCTCAAAATTCCAAATCTGCCCAGCTGGCTCAGCGTTACTGAAAGTCAGTGATCACAATAATCCTATGAGGTGCTAGACTTAAACCAGAGAAGCTTCAGCACAAGTCCTGCAACAGCAATAAAACTCTCTGACTGAGGAAATCTCAGCCTAATCTACCACACAAAGTTCCTTGAGAAAGGCTGGATAATAGATTAGATTCAGCATGACTAGGCCTTGGCTACATGGACAACAACAAATAGAGATGAAGAAATACAAATAAACTCTGTGGTGAGCTATACATTAAGAGCAGTAGCGGATGTCATGGGGGGGTGCACCTGACCTTCCTCCAGCTGAGTCATGCATACTGGGATGGAGAGGTGGAGAGGTGAGGCAGCAATGAGGTCAGCATGGTGAACATGCCAGTGGCACCAATCCAGCACTCTGCTGGAATGTTTGCACCACTCCAAACTCACCACCACCTTGCCCATCCTCCCCTCCCGGTATGCGGCAGCGACTTAGATGAAGGGAAGTCAAATGAGCAGTGCAGCCCCACCACGCCTTCTGCTGCTGATTAAGAGATACCTGGAGACAGGCGAAAATGTTGACCTGAATTTTAATAGGAGAAGACAAAAGGAACTGCAACAGCTTTCCCTCCTTCAATTTCAGAGGGTGGGGTGCATTTCAAGGGTTGTGAGATGCAAAACTCAGGCTGTGAGCACACTAGTCACCTACAGAAAAGCATTTCCATTGGCCACACCTGGAAGGGCAACAGGCGGATCTGCCAATCAGTTGTGAAATCTGTTTGAAGCTGATTTTATTTTTTTTAAATCCCACCAGATTTTACAGTAAAAAGGGGCAGGGTTTGACTAGCATCATGTGCCCCTGTTTTCAGAAAAGAAAGGTGGAGACGCACTGGAACCGGCAGAACAGTAAGTGTGTCTCTGCCCTCAGTAACCCTTGACTTCTCTGTGTTGCTAGTATCCTTGTTTAAATCCCCATAACGCCCTGGAAAAATATGTCATTGATGGATCCATGCAAGAGGGAGCAGGGAGATATTTCACTACAGCCCTAATCTTGACAGTTTTCAAAAACCATTTTGTTGCCACTTATTCTCTTTCAGTACAAAGTTAGTAAAGGGTGAGGGCTGAAACAATGATGAGGAATGGGCTGGCTGCCCTTCATATTTAGTTGCCATTAAGCCAACCTCTTCCTGGGGGCATAAACTCGGATATTCCCCACAGATAGTTCCATTCCCAGTTCAATCACAATTCTGTCAATTGGCCTTTGTTAATTTTGACCTTTTGTAGAGCTTGTTGTCACTGAGATTGGCAACTAGTACAGAGCAAAAGCATTTCCAATTGAACCAGACTGATACCCGAGTGAAACTCACATAAAGAGTAGCTCAATATCCAATTAAGAAGACAGTCATTGTGACAAAAACAAGCACAAAGGGCATTTTGCACTGGAGATAATTAATGTCAGGATAACATCTGAGAGGCTATGTTGGAACGACATCCAAGATATAAACTGTCATTCAAGCATACAATACTTATCTGTGTATTCTTCCATCAACACCTCCGAGGGGACAAAAGCCTTGAGGGAATCTGTTTTGTTTTGTTTTTTTAATGAGGAAGTTAGATGTGAAAGCTAAAATTCTATCACTAAAGCAGGGCATTCAAGATCATTTCATTTTTTTTAACCCTGCCAAATGTGAGCATGCTTTAATTAACTGCTTTGTGACTGGCATGCATCTTAAGTTGTGAAAGGGTTGTTAGAGTTACTTTAGAAAGTTGCTCAGTGTGTATGATAATATAAGCAGCAAGAGATAATCATGACCATAACAAAATGGAAAGGGTAATATTTTCCATTGGAGGCTGGCCCAATATGGTGAATGGGGCCCTGCCCTGCCAGTCTCAGTCTGCTCTCTGCCAGCTCTCACCTGCCTGGTTTCTTTCTTACTTTACCAGCCCTGGCGTCAGCTTTCCCCTCCGTAGCAGTGGACCCAGTCCAGCGCTGCTGCAGCACCATGCTGAGCTACCTGTGCCTTGCCCCTGCCCTTCTCCCTCTCTAAGCGGGGCAACCTGCCGTGTTGAGAAGCCAGGCAAGCAATGCAGCCCCACCCGCGCTGCTCCACCTGCTACTACCACCTATGAATGCAAATGAGTGCTCCCATCCATAATACAATGCTTGCTTAGGTTCCATTGAATTAGCTGGATGCAACTTTAAATGCAAACAGGAAAGCACATTCCCTTCTGGGCCCTTGGTGACTATGCACAAATAGTTACAATCAACTAGAGCTGGCTTTGGACCACTGGGCATGCAAGCCACCACCCTCTTGCATTGTTTCTCCTTTCTTTCAATGGCACATGAGCCAGGGCACTTCCCAGTGGTGTTTTGTTTTGCTTTTTCCCTCTTATTTTTGTCTATTTGCCAGTTTCCTCCATTGCATTGCACTAAGAGAATATTTAAGGTTGGGGGGGGGTGTTAAAAGCAGCACAAAAGGAAATGCTGTGAAACAGGGCAAATTCCATGCTAGGGATCATTAGGAAAGAAACTGAAAATAAAACTGCTGATATCATAATGCCATGATACAAATCTGCATTTGGAATACTGTGTACCGTTCTGGTCACCTCACCTCAAAAAGGACATTGTAGAGTTGGAAAAGGTTCTGAAAAGGACAATCAAAATGAGCAAGGGGATGGAGCGACTCCCTATGAGGAATGGCTGCAGCATTTGGGGCTTTTTAATTTAGAGAAAAGGTGAGTAAGAAGCAACGTGGTGGATGTGAATACAATTATGCATGGCAGAGAGAAAGTGGATAGAGAAAAGTGTTTCTCCCTCTCTCATAACACCAGCACTCAGGGACATCCAATGAACTTTTATGCAGTGCGTAATTGAGCTATGGAATTTGCTCCTGCAGGAGGCAGTGATTTTCCCCAACTTGGATGGCTTTAAAAGACAATTAAACACATTCATGGAGGATACAGCTATCAGTGTCTACTCACCCTGATGGCTATGCTCTTCTCCATGGGCAGATCCAATATGCTTTTGAATACCAATTGCTGGAAACAATAGGAGAGGAGAGTGCTCCTGTGCGCAGGTCCTGCTTGTGGGTTTCTCATAGGCATCTGGTTGGCCCCTATGAGAACAGGATGCAGGACTAGATGGGCCATTGGCCTGATCCAGTAGATTCTTCTTATGTTCTTACGAAGTTCAGGACACTTGAAAAAAAATCTCACTTATATATATGAATGGCTATCTGTACACACCTCAGGACTGGTGCCATTGACTAAGTCCCTGAGTCAGACCATTGGTCCACATAGCTCAGTACTGTCTATGCTCACTGGGAGCAGCTCTCCAGTCAGGGGTCTCTCTCAGCCCTGCCTGGAGATGCCAGGGATTGAACCTGGGATCTTCTGCATACAAAGCAGATGCTCTACCCTGAGCTACCGCCCTTCCCATCCTTTCTGACATTTTGGAGACACAAAGAGAAATTTCCCTGTAACATTTCTATTCTCAGAACAAGAATGATGTTTGAGCCTGCACCACTGTGCCTATTACACATTGCAGAAGAACAGTGCTTGAAATGCAGAGAGGCAGACATTGGACAGGATCCAGTTCTCTTACCTTTTGTGTTGGCCCCCTTAGCTCCTGATTTTTGAAGGTTGGAGCGGGGATATGACTGAGCTAAAATGGAGGAGAGGCAGGGGGACAAAGCATTCCCCCCTATCAAATCGGGGCTGATCAAGAACAACATGTGCAAACCCCCCTGAGGACTGGACCATAAACCTACATCCTTTTTTAAAATCAAAAATCATTTCCCAAACCTTGCGTATCCTGCTCTAAATTAGCTTCAAAAGGGCTGATGTCTATGTAGTCTGCCCTGTGCAATCCAAGGATTGAAATTTCTATTATTCATCAGCCATGAATGTTTAATGGATCCTCTTTTGCAAAGAGAAAACTCTTCCCCCCATCATAAAAAGCAGCACACAGCCTGCCAAAACAAAAACAAAAAAACCCACATTCAAGCAGCTCCAACTGTGCAAGCCAGAAGCCCTGCGGACACGGAATGCTGTCTTTATGTGCACACGAGGAGAACAAGGCTGGAAGGGACTGTGGCAAAGAGAACAAATGAATGCCAAAAAAGAAAGAAAGAAAAAGAGGGGGGTAGAAAGAAGATGATTTCAATATCCAATTGATGTCTTCTCAGTTGGCAGCTAGTGGGTATTAAACTGAGCCTGACACAACTTGCTTTCTGCTTGTACCTCCTGCATGATGCCAGTTACCAGCACAGTTGCTGGGTCCTGCAGGGCACCCAGGCAATAGGAGCAGCAGCGTATGAGCCCCTGTGGACAGTATGTGCTTGCAGAGCCTGATGCTCTTGCTCTATTCCCATCTTGCATTCCCTGCTGCACTTAACACTGGGTATCTCAATCTGCTCGGTTTAAGAACCACCTGCATTGAGTGTCCTCTTCCCTTACCCCCCCAAAAAAGTTTTTTTAAAAAAAACTAATATTTGAAATAGTTAGTGGTGGTTGTTATTTTTTACATCATTTCAGCCCTCATGCTCAGATTGGTCCCATTTGTAATGTCTCCTGGTCAGCTAAAAATGTATTGATGCAAGTCCATGTCCTCCCCTTCCCTGGGCAGACAGATGTTCTATAGGCAGCACTACCAGGTTTTGTTTCCTTTGGATGAGAGAGCACTCTGACATCTTGAGGTGCCTTTGTGATCTTGGCTTTACAAGCACACAAGTGGAGGCAAGTAGGCACTCTTACAAGGAAGCAGATCCCCTACCCCACATCAGACCCCCAGAGAGAGAGACTATTGTGCCTACAGTAGCTAGATCCTATGTTCCACCACCCCATGGACTACTTTGATAGATGAGCAGAGCTGACCAACTGCCAATCATCTGATATCACCATGACATCAGATGACCTCAAAGGAAAGGATCAGGCATGCACTCTCAGATTTTTTCCTTTCTTATTATGTATTTGAACTATTTATATACTACTTCATAGCTTCATCTCTAAGTGGTCTTGAAGAAAGTATTATTCTTAAACTTGAAGTGAGCTGTGTCTGCAAAGGAACATCCCTGCCACAAGTGGAGCTTGCATTTGGTACTAAATTTAAATTCAGCACCAAATGCAAACCCCTCTCGTGGCAGGGATTGGCTCCACTAGCCAGTCCCCAAAGGACTTGCCTTTGGTGCAACATTTGAAAAGTGCAAGTCCCACTTACAGAGGAACAAGCAGGAGCTCACTCTAATACTCCCACTAGTTCCTTCGCAGCCACAACCTAGCAGGTATGATGCAGGTGGGCATATCTGGGGGTGGGGAATGAGCTCATGGGCTAAATTAGGCCTCCTGGTGGGGTCCTCCACATGAGAAGGAAGCATAACCAATCAGGGTTCCCACTCATGTAGATGAGCTCTGCGCACATGCATCTATATGTGCATAGCCTTCCCTTTCAGATTGACACCAAACATGTGGATTTTGCAATGCATAGCCATTGGGCACATTAGCAACGGGGGAGGGGGCTAGCTGTAAAAGCCCACTCCTTCCTCCAGGCATGCAGCAAACATGTGGAAGTGTTGTAGCTCAGTGGTAGAACACATGAATGACCCAGATTCAATCCCTGGCATCGCCAGATAGGTTTAGGAAAGATTCCTGCCTGCAGCCCTAGAGAACTGCCACCAGTCAGTGTAGACATGGTTATGGATCAGTTGATCCATGGTTGTGGAGCAATGGTCTGATTCACTATAAGGCAGCTTCCTCTTTTTCCTAGATATTGAATATTTATAACTGAGTGAGGGGGTGCACTTACCTGAATAACTGAATAGGGCTAATGTGTCTTTGAAACGGCTGTTTCTCATAAAAAATCTGTCAAGCACTGTCTGGGACCGCACCACTGTAGGTGAATAGCCCATTCAGGGAACTATTCACAGCCATTAAGAAATATTAACATTCTTTTGTCAGGTCCCAGACACTAATCAGGCATCCCTTTGAGGCAAAACCATCTGTGATTAGACCCATTCACAGTTATCATTCAGCAAACTCATAACACAACTCTCCTCCTGTGCCTATTTAATAGGCAAGAGTATTCATCTTTACCATGGGTACAAGCTGCTGTGGCTGCAAACATAATTTTGGTGGTAACCTCCCCGTGCAAGCACATTCACCATGTATCTGACCAGGGATGGGGGTGGAGGTGGGGAATTTGGTTCAGTTCACATTTAAAGTAGAACCTACCTACCTACTTTGCACTTTCCAAAATAATACGAAAATCAAAATGCAACTGTTTAAACAACTCCACTTCAAATCTTGAAATGCAGTTCTCCAGTTCAGTAATGTGTACAAAAATGCATATACTGGGGCAAAGTGTGCATAAAAATGCATGTATTAGTGAAACATAACATACAGAAATGCATTATGTTAGGGAAAATTGCCTTGCAAGAATGTGTAAGTTAGGCAAAATCATACACAAGCATACACAAGGAGAAATTTGCACGGAAATACTGGTGAATTTTCATGAGGACTTTAAAAAAAATCAAACTGATGTGAAAATGTGGAAAACTGAATTTAGGGTTGGAAAAATGAGAAACTAAAAGAAACCAAAATTGACAGAATTATTCATCCCTAATATGACACACATATAGCCCTCTTCTGAAGATCAGACTCTGGGGAACCTATCCTCATTTAGAGCAGAACCTGGCTCTGGATCTGCACAGCAGTGATCGGCTCGTGCTTGTATCAGTCACGATGCAATTCCCCCGTGGCTCAGAACCAGGCTGTGCACAGTGCTGACTTGTTGCCCCTTCTGTTGGTAGCAAGGCTACCAAAGCCTTTTTTAAAGTGGCAAACAAAAACTGGAGCAGATAAACATGCTGGTTGCTTGGAACACACACACACATTGACAATCAGCCTGAGTTATCCTCCTTCCCACTGCTTTCATTCCAGAAGTTGTATATGTCTGGCTGAGAAGCCAAAGGCAGGGGACACAGAGCTCATCCCACAGACAAAATAGTGTTGCGCGCCTCCCCAATCTCCGAGCGGTGAGATTTCCGAGGTCCCTGCGCTCCTCCTGTGCGATGTCTTTATGAAATATGGTTTATCTATTTACACACATTCCAACCTGAGCTTAAGATGGAGGGGGTACAAGGCATCAGCAGTCCAATATCCAGCTTTTCCATCTGTATTGCAGGAGGCACCCCAAATGCCATGGTGCAGAGAGCCAGCCTCCAGTTAACAGCCTTTCTTTAGACACAACTAAAAAACACAAACCTCTGCTAGGTTGCAGGAGGGGGGAAGGCTCTCCTGAAGAGTTTCAATGACAAAAGGATCTTCCTGGCCCATTGTACCAGTTGCTGGGCAACTGATAGACCCATTATCCTACCTGACCACTCTATTTGTTTAACAAAAGAAATTCATCTGGCCAGCAGAGCCAGCCCCAAGGCACAGGATTCCAAATCAGATGCTGGAAAGGGAAACCACAGGAATCATCCATTCCAACCCCCATGCTCATAACACTACACCCTTCCCTGAAAAGGTCTGTCCCAGACCTGCAAACAAACAATAGAATAACAGCTTCCCCTACAAAGAAATAACAGGTACAGGTTAGTCAGTCATTGAAATATACATCATTAAAAGCAGAATCATAGAAATACAGTTGCATTCCCACACAAGTACAAAACAGTCCATTCCCTTACAGCACGTTTTCAATTTACTGCTCCCTCTAGGCTTCCTCTTCTTGGAGCCCCCAAAACAGTTGTACACACACCCACAATCTAACAGACACAGAATAGTAAATCTTAACATTAGAACCTTATTGCAAAAACCTATCAACATAATTTTAAAAAACCATTACACAGTTTACATCCCCACAAGCCCGCAAACAGCACAAATCAACAGCATTTCATCTTCTTCAGGTGAGGCTGTCAATGTGCTGAACCAGTGCCTGACTGCGACAATGGACTGGATGAGGGCTAATAAACTGAGGCTCAATCCAGACAAGACTGAGATGCTGCTAGTGGGTGGTTCTTCTGACCAGATGGTGGATGTCCAACCTGTTCTGGATGGGGTTGCACTCCCCCTGAAGGAGCAGGTTCATAGCTTGGGGTTCTCCTAGAACCATCTCTGTCACTTGAGGCTCAGGTAGCCTCGGTGGCATGGAGTGCCTTCTACCAACTTCGGTTGTTGGCCCAACTACGTCCCTATCTGGACAGGGATAACCTGGCTTCAGTTGCCCATGCTCTGGTAACCTCCAAATTAGATTACTGCAATGCACTCTACGTGGGGCTGCCTTTGAAGACGGTTCGGAAAATGCAGCTTGTGCAAAATGCAGCGGCCAGATTGGTAACAGGGACCAGACGGTCTGAACATATAAAACCTATTCTGGCCCGCTTGCATTGGCTGCCTGTATGTTTCTGAGCTCAATTCAAGGTGCTGGTTTTGACCTATAAAGCCTTACACAGCTTGGGACCACAATACCTGATGGAACGCCTCTCCCAATACGAACCCACCCGTACACTACGTTCAAGATCAAAGGCCTTCCTCTGGGTGCCTACTCCAAGGGAAGCTCGGAGAGTGGCAACAAGGGAGAGGGCCTTCTCAGTGGTGGCCCCCAAATTATGGAATGATCTCCCTGATGAGATGCACCTGGTGCCAACACTGTTATCTTTTTGGCGCCAGGTCAAGACTTTCCTCTTCTCCCAGGCATTTTAGGATGTGTTTAAAATTGTTTTTATATTGTTTTAAATTTTAAAATTGTGTTTTAAATTGTTTTTAAAATATGTGTTTTAAATTGTATATTTGTTTTAATGTTTTTGATTGCTGTAAACCGCCCAGAGAGCTTAGGCTATGGGGCAGTATACAAGTGCAATAAAATAAATAAATAAATTTCAAAATGCAATGCTAAAACCATCAGAAGAATTCCTACAGCAAATCAGTACACAGTCCCATCAGTACACAGTCCCATAAGCACAACCCCCACCCCCCAGACCATGCAGTTGCCCACATGGCCCTTTATCTTGGGGCTTCATGGAGTTCCCAGTCCAAGCTGATCCCTGCTGCTGCCTGCAGGGTCTTGGGACTCATCTCCAGGAATAGATTTGTTTCCCCATCAGCACATGGCAGGCTGTAGCCATTTTCCTCCCACTCTCTGCTCTGGGAAAAGTCTTTAAGCCAGTCCACTTCATCTCCTGCCCCAAACTCCAAATCAAAGTCCTGCCACAAGTCTTTATCTGGGGGCATCTTCTTTAGGATTAGCTGGCCTAGCCCACCCAGGTTGGCAGAAAGAAATCTTCTCTGTTCTCCCTCACAATCTCCAGTGTGAAACATGGGCCCAAACAGAGGCAGGGAACCCTCCCAGTGTCTCTTGACCTCCAAACTCACAGGGTGCTGGGTACCTCTCACTGCTGGAATTTGCTCAGGGACTGCACCCATCATAGGAGCTGCGTCCCACCCTATAAGGCCATTATGGGGCATGCAAGGGGCAAAGTCACTTGGGGATTTTATCTCACCCATCTCTCCAGGCGCTGGGAGTTCCTCTTGGACTTGCACTCCCACCTCAGGCTTCTCCTCCTGCATTTTTTCTTGCAAAGCCATTTCTCTAGGCGCTGGCAGCTCCTCTCGCACACACACCTCCAACTTTTCCTCCTGCACTTTCTCTTCCACAGCTGGCACACACGGGGCAGAGAAATCTATCAGCAGCATCTCTTCTCCAGACTCTATCTCACTTTCTTCCGAGGCCTCTTCCTCTTCATTTTCCAGCCTGTTCTTCAAATCTTGGGGCTTTACTTCCAGCTTTCTGCTGTCTTCCCCCCTGGCAGGCTCCTGGACAATCAAAACTTCTTCCTCCTCTGCTACTGACTGCAACTCTTCACAGTCCAAACCCTCCAGCTGCCCATCCACTCTCTGGATCTCTTTAGCCACCCCAGTCTGGGTGCTCTGCAGCTGGACTCCGGGGTCACCCTCGACCCCTTGTAGCGGCTAATCAGGCAGCGCTCTCACCTCCTCACATGGGGTCTCCCTTTCCTCTCCCAAGAAGCTTCCAGTCATCTCCCCCATTCGTTGCCAGTGCTCCTGGCGCTCTTTTTGCCTTTGCTGCTGGTCCTGCTGCCTCTGCTGCTGCTGACTATTCTCAATCCGTTCTGCTTGCTGCTGGAACATCAATTTCATCTGTTCCAAGAGGGTTGCTGTTATCTCCTCTATCTTGACTCAGGCACACCTTGCTCTCAATGCTTCTCCCAGGAAAATCAATCCCACTGCTGACACCAGTGTTGCGCACCTCCCCAATCTCCAAGCGGTGAGATTTTCAGGGTCCCTGTGCTCCTCCAGGGTTTGGTTTCCTTTCAGAAGAAGGTCAGTGGAGACTGCAATGTCTTTATGAAATATGGTTTATTTATTTACACACATTCCAACCTGAGCTTAAGATGGAGGGGGTTCAAGGCATCAGCAGACCAATATCCAGCTTTTCCATCTGTATTGCAGGAGGCATCCCAAATGCCATTGTGCAGAGAGCCAGTCTCTCTGCCTGCCTCCAGTTACAGCCTTTCTCTAGGCACAACTAAAAAACACAAACCTCTCCTAGGCTCCCGGAGGGGGGAAGGCTCTCCTGAAGAGTTTCAATGACAAAAGGATCTTCCTGGCTCATTCATCAGTTGCTGGGCACCTAATAGGCCCATTAACTACCTGGCCACTCTATTATCTTAACAAAGGAGACTCATCTGACCAGCAGAGTGAGTTCCTCATTGCAAGGCACAGGATCCCAAATCAGAGGCTGGAAGGGGATGCACAGGGATCATCCATTCCAATCCCCTATGCTCATAACAATAGCCTTACTGCCTGTGCTTAGAGCTTTTGTGGGTTTTATGAATTGCTATTTTCATTGATCTGGGGATTTTTAAAAAATGTTGTTGGTATTTCTTTACCGATCTGGCTCGCTCACCTCACCAGAGAAATGAATTTTTCTAATGCACTGAGCCCAGAAGTTTGTATCAATGCAATAAGTTGTATGAAAGTCAAGAACATGCAGCTGCTGATATCTAAGTTGTAAAACAGATATCCTGGTCTGTAGGGAAATGCATCTCTATTTCAGCACAGTACAAGACATGGAAGTTGCTCACTCCTTTGAGTTGCTCACTGCTGTGCTACAAACCTTCTTACAAACCTCAGAGGTCATGCCAAAATCTAACACTGAACCAGATGTTCAGCATGAAGCTCATAGCCATCATTTCTTAGTTTTACAAACTGGCTTGTCAATAAATAAGAGTGCTGCTGAAAGGATTGCAGAGGCCCCCTCAGAATTTATCCTGTGTAGTGAGAAGAGTCCCAAAAAAATCACTCCAACTTCTCTGCCTGCTTGAGGTAACTTGGTTGGGGGTTTAAGCATTTACAGACACTTTCTTTTCAGTGCCCAGCCTACACTTGCTTCCCTGTTCACAGAATTGGGGCCAAGAAGTCCTCAGGGAAGTATGTTCTACTTGGAAGGAACTTGATGGAAACCGACCAGTTGGCCTGGTCAGTCCATTCCCCCTCTCCTGACCACTTCTCCTCATCTTCATTTCACTACTACTTCCAGAAGTACTACTACTACTATCTGTCATCTTCCCCAAGTCACCACGAATTGAAAGTAGAATGAATAATTTTTTCAGAGGGTTAGGGGTAAGACCCTGCAATCTGCAAAAAAATCAGAGCAAGCAGCAGGTTTTGAAGAATTATTGATGGGAAGACATTGCAAGGTTAAACCTCCCTGGGACAGCCAAGGTAGTGTAATCCCGAAGTTATTTATTTGATTTATATCCCCCCTTCCTCCCAGTAGGAGCCCAGGGCGGCAAAGGTGTCGGACTCCAACTCCCATCACACCCAGCCAACCTGACCAATATTTAAAGATGATGAGGGCTGTATTCCAGCAACATCTGGGGGGCACCACGTTGGCTAATCCTGGTTTATGCGAAGGCCTGATGAAAAAGAAATATTTTCCTTTAGTGCAGAAAAGTAACCATTGTCTATGCTAGTCTAATCTCAAGGGAGGATTGGGGTACCAGTACTGAGTGGGCCTTATTTTGAGTTCCAAAAGCCTGGGCCTCATTTGATGATTGTATAACCAAAAGGATCTCCCTAGTAGATTTCATAGCACGGGAAGAGCAATACTGGAGGAAGCTCTCCTTCTGATAGAAGGGGTCAAAACTGTTTGTTTTCATACATCAGAACAAGCACCTTGAATTGAGCTTAGTAGCAAGCAGTGGAGATCTTTAAGAACCAATATTATATGGTCTCATGCAGTCATGCTAGTCAACACCCTTGCGGCTGCATTTGGCAGTAGCTTCGAATAGGCTGGTATAGCACAGTGGGGAGGAGACCCTGAGTGGGAGTCCAGAGTCTGTGAGTTCAAATCCCTGCTTATGTCCCCTGGGTGTCAAGGGCCGGCTAAAGATCACCCCCACAGCGAGTGGCTCAGGGGTTACATGCCCTGCCAGCTGTGCAGCTGTGGGCAAGCTGCATAGTCCCAGGGAGCCCAGTTGCCCCCCAGCTGGCAGTTGCGGGCAAGGAAGGGACTGGCTTGTGCAGCTGTGGCAAGCTGAGCAGGCCCTAGCCAGGTGGGGAGGACTAGCTTCAGAAGGAGGCAATGGTAAACCCCCTCTGAATGCCACTTACCATGAAAACCCTCTTCATAGGGTTGCCATAAGTCGGGATCGACTTGAAAGCAGTCCATTTCCATTTTTTCAAGTTCTTCAAAGGCAGCTGCACATACGTACATTACAGTAATTTTCACCTGCTGGAGGGAGTAGAGGCTCACATAGATCAGTTTCTGTGGGCAGACTGGATCCTTAGCTCAGCTCTTCTATACTGCATCCAGGAACTGATCACTGATCACCTCTCTCCTGATGTGTTGCCTCACCCTGGGTCTACGCTTTATGAATGCATCACCTATCCAGGATAGTGATAGGATCAGCAATCCAATTTTTGCATAGCTTAATTACCTCCAATTTGTTTGTTGTATGCTGATATAAGTTGCACTTTTTGCCCTGGAGCACAAAGCAAAATGAAGCAAAAATGTTTGTATGATCTTTACATTTCAGAAACATGTCGAACATGCAGCAAAAGGGGCACACCTAGTTGCCTAAATAGCATTACTGTCTTCTACTCTGCACATATGCTAGGAGAAGCATCATAGGCAGGGCTGTACATCTGCTCTGATTCCATTCACATATTATTCAATTTAAAAATTGACATGTGTTTGTTTGCTACAATTAGGTTTGTTTTTAATTTTTGTTATGATCTTTATATTTATTTGTAAGTCATCCTGAGTTTGATTTTATCACAAGGCAGCATATAAATACACAAATATATAAATCCCTGAGAATGTGTTCTTTCTTTAGTTATGCAAACTTCTTGTCCTCACTATTGTAAAGATTAATTGAAAGGGTGATATCTATGGGTGATATTTAATGAAGTCAGAGTTAGCTCTGAGTATGACTAATGTTTGGATATCATGTCATACCTGCAAAAACCTTCCATGCTCTTGGGAAAGAACTTCTGGCTGGGGGTGGGAATAACTGTCCCTGGCTCCCACGTGGCTTCCAGTCATGATCAATGATCCCAGATTCTTCTCCATATATTTCTGTCTCCAATCATGCTACAGTGCTGCTTCCCCCAACCCATTTGACAGAAACAGATGAAATTTGCAGGTATAGGAGCTTCTGCAGAACTTACACTGGCCAAATTGAAGGTCCAGATGCTTTTTGTGTGGTTGGTCCGGAGACTGCAGCATGAATACTGACAAGAGTGAGATCCCACCAACATAGGACTACTCTGCTCAAAAAACTGTACTGGCTGCTGATTTGCTACTGGGGCAAGGAAAAGGTCTTACGATTATATAAAGCCCTTAACAGCTTGGGACCACTTTACTTGAGGGATTGCCTTGTTCCTATATACCTGCTCAATTGCTTATCATCAGAACTTGCAAGTACCATCTGATGTTTGCTTCACATCTGCTAGGAGTGGAGCTTTCAGTATGGCAGTACCTGCGTTCTGGAACTCCCTGCCTATTTTTTAAAAAGGCTTTTATACCTCTTTGTAGGCAAAGTTGCCTCTTTACAACCAGGATTTAGATTCTCTATATTGAGGTAGTCCTCAATACTTTCTCTTCCCCTATCCCATTCTCATGGCTGATGCCCTTACTCTGTCACTGCTGTCTTTTTGTCTGCACTACATGCCTGGATGCACCCAAGAAGACTTCATAAAGGATCACATCCTCTGTTGACTTAGTTATACCTCTGGGTCCACTATCATGCTTTGACAGCTCTCATTTATGGGCTAACTTGCTGTTCAGACAGTAAAAGCACAGAGGTAATGATGCTTTATGTGAGAGCAGTGAAAATGAGGTAGCATCTTTCCTTCCCTTATTCTGGATATCCTCTGTCTGTCAGGGACGCAAAGACCAGCTGAGTCCCTGACACCTTGTTTGATGATGTGAAGACAGGAAAGAGATTTCTCAATTAGCTTTAAATTAACTGCCTCTTGCCATTCTGGGTTCCCAAAGGATCAATGCAGGGGCAAGCTTGAAAGAGTCTTTATGCAGCCTGCTGGCATGTCTTCTATGAAATCAGGGGGAGAAATTGGTGGCTGCTGTTTCACATCCCCACGTTTAATGGTTTAATTAGGAACCCTCTGTCGTTCCAGGCTCTGCAAGCACCACCTGGTGCTTGGCTTCAAATATGCTCCATTTTCATTAATGAGGGACAGTCAAAAAGTGGAGCTTTCCATTCTGCATAGGATACAAGAGAGGAAAGGAGTGTGAAGGTCACATGAGAGAGTGACACCGAGTTTCATCTTCAGAATTGTAATATATTTGTATTGTAGGGGTATTACTTGTCAAATGTGTATGGAAGTAGAATGTGTGATAGTGCTGGGATAGGATTTGTTGGCTGTCTTTAATTTGTCACAGCAGTCTAGAAAATCACTAATACCTCCTGAATAAGAATTTGTCTCTTTCAGGCCACAAACATGTTCTGATTTTTTAAAATTATTACATTATTTCTCCATTTTTCCTCAAAGAAGCTCAACATTGTCATCATCTTCCATTTTATTCTCACAACAATCCTGTGAGGTAGCTTAGGCTGAGAGATAAAGTCACTTAGTGAGTTTTATGGCTGAGTGGGGATTTGAACCATCACTACACCACACTGCCTTTCTATGTTAACATAGATGTAACAGAGGACATAGCTACCTAATGTTGAAAATTTGTTCCTGCTCTCTAGAAAATATTGGAAACTGTATTTGTAGAAGCACGGTGAGAGATCTCTAAGAAGCATCATAATTCCCTTACCTAAACTGTACTTTCCAAGACTCTTTGGGGGAAGCCCATTACCAATATGGGTATCACCACATGGCACCCTGGGGCAGCTGCCAGAGTCACAGTTCCCTGACAGGGTCCACTGTTGTTGCTTGGTCCCTTTCACACCTAGTGACTGGGTGTGGGGAGCTGCCATTTTCATTTCCCACAAGACTCTGGAATAACACTACATATGGGACATTATGGAAACTTGAAATGGTGGCTCAGGTAGCAAGTCTAGTATTAAATGCTTATGCTTTTCCCACCATCCTACTTTTCACTAGTCTTCCCCCCATCACTGTCTGTGTGTCTGAAATTTGGTGCCATGATTCATTTTTTGGAAATGAAGATTGGGTGTTAACAAAGCCCGCAAGGGCAACCCCTGACTCCCTTCCTGTCTTAGCCAAACAATGCCTCCCTTGTAGCCTTCTATAAACATGGAACTGTTACAAAGTCATTTAATCACTATTTTGGTGGCACAATTCAGAAATTATTCGCCCCGCCCAACTTTGCCACATCTGTGCCCTACCATGGACACCACAACAACCTCTTTGCATTGGTAGGGTAGCTTAACTGAAGTTGGGAACAAAGTAAAGTCATAATGGTGAATTAAAAACCGGGCTCTTATAAAAGTTCCCATTTGCTTATTAAAGTTAATGCCATGCGTTCTTCCTTTCCACTTCCACAAGAATCCGTGACCCTGCCAGACAGTAATAAACCATAATCCTGAAAAACTTCTCTGTGGCTACTGAGGCACAACTTTAATTAACAAAATTGGGAGTAAAGCACAAACTCCCGATTGACTGAAATCTTTAAAGCCTATTAGAGTGTGATCTCTTTAGGTCTTACTGCAATAATTGTCAGACTAAGCAAGAGTGATGAAATTATCCTTGCTGTATCTCACTAACCTTCAAGAATGTAAAGCAAATGAACTACAATTTGTATTTGTAATGGCTTCTTCTTTCAGAGAGGGTCACAGGACATAAAACGTGATTGTCTAGGAACTTGGTGGCATTTTTTAAAATATTTTTTTAAAAAAAAACACTGTAGCAAAAAAAAAAAAGAACTCCTAGCTATAACAGGCTGTGAAATTGAATGGATAGCCACATGGTACATTCACAGAGGCAAAAAGTGGGAAGGGAAAGCAGCCAAGGAGTAGATGCGAAAATGTATGTGAAAAAAACGCAGCTGTTCAATGAGTCACTCAACCATCAGAAAGGAGGGATATAAATTCAGCACCTTGTATTTTTTTTTATTTTTTTTAAGCAAGTTGTTTGACTTACTACTGCTGGTGCCTGCATTGAAAGAAAAATATAGTCTAATGTTAGAATAATCTAGTCCAAGATTTCTGGTTGATAGGAATGGCAGAGAAATTTGATTTGGTTCACATTTAAAGGTGAATCTATCAAATTCACACTTCTTAAAACAATATGAGAACTGAAATACAGCCATCTTTCAAAATGTCCACTTACCTGCATTTTGCAATGCAGTTCTCCAACCAAAGAATGTTTACAAAAATGCAGCTATTATGGTAAAATGTGCATAAAAATGAATACATTAGTGAAACGTAACATTAAAAATGCATTATATTAACTGCTTGCAAAAACGTGTTTAGTGGGAGAAATGTTAATCGATGCAGAAGAATTTTCATAAGGATTTGTTTTTTTAAAAAAAAATTGCTGCAGAAATGTGGAGAACTAAATTTAAGATTGGAAAGTTGAGAAACTGAGAGACCATATCTTGACATATCTTGCCACTCCTTCTGGTGGGTCAGGGATTCTAGAATTTAAACCACAACCTGAAACTGGAATCTAGTTTGGTGAGGTTGTGCATGGTCAGAGAAGGAGCATTATCCCCTGCGATTGGCAGACAGTATGCAGGTTCTGGATTGCCCAAGCCTAGAATAATACTAGGATTCTGACCTCCTGCCTTTGCTTGATTGACAACAGATAAATCCTTCCTGCACACTGAACCCTGGTATTGGCTATCTGCTGTTTTCCAGCTCCTTCACATCCTCCAGAACAAGTTTTGAGAACAGCCATATCCTGACACAGTGTCAAATAATATTTACTTCAGGTGGGAAATATATATATCAGTTCTCACACACACCCATTGTACCGTTGCCACAGCATTGCACAGATATTGCAGCAGTATGACATAGACCACATTACTACCCAGATAGTCTATCCCATCCCAGCAAGATCTGACCAATAATAATGCCAGTGATTATAGATGCTTGAGCCAGAATTATGCTAATCTTTCTCAGCTCTGCATTACATGTCTACGTTAATGGGCAGAGTTTCCCCCTCTTTATCCCAGAAAGAAACCCACTGGGGCAGAGACAACAGGATAAACCTCCTAGGTTGTAAGTGTTCCGGCTGAGAATCTTTGGGAAAAATTAGAGGTCAAAGTCTTTGTGTCCAACTTTGACACTGAGAATTCAACAAACAGTTTGCCCTCAGGCATTAACAAGGATCCCTGGTCATCCCTTGAGCCAAGTCAATAGTACTTTTATGGGCACATAACTGTTGTTTTCTAATGAATGACTCTTTAGAAAATAACAAGGCAAATGCTTATTAATGGTGAAGGCTTTATCCACTATCAAAGTCCATGCCCCCACAGAGGTCAGAAAATGATTGAATGGAGGAGGAAATCTTATTTTAACCATCTGTCTTGATAATTCAGCATGTCAAATTCAGTTGAGAAGAAAGAGTCCATTTAGGTTTGAGCCATTCACAATAGGAAGGAGGAAGAAAATGGAATTTTAGATATTCCCCTGGAAGAGCCCTTAATCAAGATTCAGGAAATGTCCATTCAAATGTTCAATTTGACCAGTGCTCAATTCTTAAACTTTTTTTCTACGTTTGAAAAATATGGCTGCACCTTTGCTCTTACTTTGAAATAGATTGATATGCCCATGTAGAATTCTACAGAGGAGTATTTTGCTGTTCTTCCCCAGATAGTGTATCATTCAAGTGACACATCCTGGGATGCTTTGGACAGTCATTACCCATCTCCTTTAATCTGTTACCCAAGGGGATCACTATGTACACCAATTCTGATGGGTTTTGGGTTTCTCCACCTTTATCACTACGACTAAACCTACCCTAATATAGCCAAATAAATTAGTAGCTGCCACCATCTGCTACTGCATTTATAAACCAGAAGGATCTTGGAGAAAGAGATCTGACTAGGGTACCAAGGCACCAGCGCCATTCTGCCAGCTTCCAATCTCTGTCCATCCAATTCTCTAAAGAATTAACATATACCTGTTCAATAGTTTGGCTGAGGAGCTCAACGTGGCGTAAGAAGAAATATTGGTTCAGAATTTACCCAGACCAGAACAGAGATCATTTTAACTTTAAAAAGTAAAACAGAACACACAAAAGTTTTTTTCTAACTGCTAAGACAACTAAACTCATTAATGTACCCTAGCTCATAGTATATAATTAGGTGGGATTCTCTTTCATGCTATGGAAGATCCATTCTAGGGATAGAGACACACTTGCGCTTAAAAGGTTTCCAGTGTATCTTCAGCTCTGTATTTTGAAAACAGGTACACATGACATTAGTCAACTCTGCCCATTTTTACTCTGCAATTGGCAATTTTGGGTATTTGATTCGTATTTTCTTGAATTCTGCTTCACAACAATGTCAAAACTCTTTGCTCAACCCGCCAGTCCCTGTATTGTGTCCATTGGAAACATTTTGCTGTGGGTGGTGTGCAGTGTTCTGATATCTGATATCAGCAGTTATTTATTTATTTATTTATTTATTTATATCCCGCCCTTCCTCCCAGTAGGAGCCCAGGGCGGCAAACAAAAGCACTAAAAACACTTTAAAACATCATAAAAACAGACTTTAAAATATATATTTAAAAATCTTTTAAAACGTTTTTTAAAAAGTTTAAAACATCTATAAAAAAAAGGTTTAAAAACATATTAAAAAGCAATTGCAACACAATCAGTAAGGAATGTGCATTGGGGTAAAGCATAACCGCCTGTTCTGCCTAGTGGTGCGTATGCGGCTTCACTACGATCCAAAGAGAATCAAATTGTAAAGATCTGTACAGTCAGGGGTAAATGCATCTCAAATAGCACAAGGACAAAATGGACTTTCAACTGTTTAAGCAACCAGTGTGCATGTAGCCTAGGAAGCAATAGTTGAGTCAAATAATATCTCTGTCTTTCTGGCACAGTTTAGGGAGTGTGGCTAACTAGCTCCAATTAATTGCTGGAGATCTGAGACTAGTAGAGTCCTCTTCAGCCATTCCACATGAATGCTCTAAATGGGGAGGAGAACAGTGATGCGCATGGCAGGCCTACCTGTAATGTTCTCTTTTGCACTGGGCACCTCCAAATCTTCCCAGATTGAGCAGGAAGGTCTGAAGGGGGGCTGTAAGAATGGTTAGCTGGATGCACTTAGAAGCCTGCCCATGATCAGGAATTACAAGGAGGCTTCTGAGAGCATCCAGCCAAATGTGTTTAGCAGCCCCTTCAGACCTTCTCTTCGGGATATGAGGCAGGGTGAAACAAAGGTCAGGTTGTTCCGTTGCACTCTTTGGAAGGAAAGAATGAAGGAAGACAGAAAGGATCATTGCATTATCTGTTATAACCCCTAGCTTCCCAACTCTCTGTGACATACCGCTATAGCAATTAGAAATGGGGGAGAAATTGAGTTCAGTCCACATTTGAAGCCAAATCTATCAAATCCACACTTTAAAAAGAGAGAGAGAACTGAAACACAGCCATCCTTCAAAATGCACACTTACCTGAATTTTGCAATGCAGTTCTCCAGCCAACCAATGTCTCAAAAATGCATAGATTATGGTGAAGTGTGCATAAAAAGAAACATATTAGTGAAAACAACACAAAATGCATTATATAAGGAGAAATTGGTTGCAAAAATGTGTAATTAGTCAAAATTAGGTGAAAATGTATTTATTAGGAAAAAACAGCACTAAAATATTGAAGAATTTTCATGAGGATTTTAAAAAAAAATTCACAAATTGCTGCAGAAATGTGGAGAACTGAAAATGAGATTGGCAAAAAAAACAGAGAACTGACAATGACAGATCCTTCCATCCTATAGTGCAATAAAAGATGGGCATCTACTGGGCATCTGTTGTGACACAGAGATGAGTTGCATTACTCCCCTGACAGCAAATTGTCAGGACTTTATAAGTTTGATTTTTAAGCTGCGCTCCCATATGCACTTACCTAGCAGGTAACTCCCACCAAATTCAATGGAGCTGACTTCTGAGTAGACATGGGTAGGACTGCCAGAGCTTGGAAGTAACTAGTTACAAGTAACGAATTACTTGTAATTCATTACTTTTTTTGAGTAACGACTGGGTAATTCCTTTACATTTTGATTGTAATAGGAGTAATTTTACTACTTTTGTGGAGTAATTGTAACGTTTCCAGAATTACTTCTGGGCATTACTTTGGGGGGGGGCAGGGGAAGTCTTCTGCTCCTCTGATTTGTGGATGAAAATCATGTACCTCAAACTGGGCTTCTGTGCAGTGTCGCTCTTTCCTCGTGCTCTGTGGATGGGTAGGAGGCAATGAGGGAGGAGGCGGAGAGTGAGACAGAGTGGAGTGGAGAAAACAATTATTTTAAAAAATGGATAGTGGTGGTGAAGAATGGAGTGGAGGGGAAAAGGATCCGGAGGTCAAGAACATGGATAAAGAAGGAGAAGGAGGCAGCAGCAGAATGGAGATAAAGAACTGTGGAGGTGAAAGATGACAACCCGTGTGTGTGTGTGTGTGCGCGTGCGCGTGCGCGTGTGCGTGTGCGTGTGCGTGTGTGCGCGCGCGCACTTGGCACACAAAGTGGCCTCCACCACCCTCTCTGGCTACTGTGCTGCATTTGCAGTATTTTAACTTTTTTGCATCTCAGGGGAAAATGTTAGCTTGAGTGAGTGTCCCTTAGTTGGTGGCAGGGAGGTGGATAAGTGAGAGACATTATGCTGGCAGGCTGAGTGGGGGGGTTGCACTTGGTTTGACGTGCAAAGATCTGAGTAGTGGCCTCAGCCTCCCTCCCCACCACCCTTACCAGCGGAGAGACCACAATTGCTATTTTATGAATAAAAATAATTATTCTACTACCTCTGTATGTGTGTGTTTATTTTTAATGTTGTTTTAGGCAAGGCCAGCACCTTGTAGGCTTTTTTTTAAAAGTAACTTAAATGTAATTGTAGTGATTACTTTGGAAGAAAAGTAAAGTAATCAGTTAGTTTCAGAGCAATTGTAATTGTAACGGTAATTACTACTTTTTTGGGCCATGTAACTGTAATTTATTACTTTTTAAAAGTAATCTTCCAAGCTCTGAGGACTGCACTGTCTGATGTTCTTTGAAGACTGCACTCATCTACTGCCTAGCTTTAGTGTATAAGCACTGGAAGAACCACACTATCTCTTGAATGGTCTCATTACTTGAAAATAATTTCTTCCTCTCCTATTCAAAGATTGGGGACATTGGTATTGTCAGCTCTACACTGCGTCAGCAGTGCCGGTGGGGGCTGGAATTCCTGGGTGGTTGGCAGGGAAGCAAAGTCCTTAGCCGGCAGTCTGGCCATAAATCTGCCAGGTCTAGGAGGAGGGGAGCTGATAAGGGCCAGGCTTGTCCGAAGCATACTTGCCGAGTCAGGAGTCCAGACGCAAGGTCAGTAGAGGTCCGGGATCAAGTGCCAAGGGGTCAGTCCAAAAGAGGTTGCAAGGAAACCAGGAACACACAAGCCACGCCTGACGTTGCAGTCAACAACAAGCTGCAGCCAAGGTGTGCCTTATAAAGAGCAGGGTTGACAGCAGGTGTGAGCCCTCAGCGTTTGGGCCTTAAGGAGACAGGCCTGCCCCTCTTCTGCCTGACCTTCTGCTGTCTACGTTCTGCAGGTGAGAGGGGAGTATCCTGTGCACTGTCTGTGTCTGGCTGCAGGACCTCTGCTGTATCTGGGGTGCTCTGCAGCTGAGGGGGAGAAGGAGCTGGATTCTCAGGAGGCTCCTCCATGTCTCCTTCTGAGTCTGCTGCTCCTGGGTCTGCTGCTGTTACTCCCGAGTCATCCTCATCTGAGGAGTCCTCTGATGGGGCCATGACAGGTATAAACCCACTTCCTTACTTCCTAATGATAATAAGCATTTAACGCTTCAGGCAGCTGCTTTTGCCATGGTGATATCCAAGCAGAATCCATTGTATTTTGAAACTCATGAACAGACTGTTATCAGGATGAGAGTTTTTGTTTTTTCTTGTTGTTTACACATAAATATAAATATTGTGGTGTTTAACTGAATGATAATTGGATTAATAATGCTGTGATTTTATTGTTTTTATTTGGCATGTGTTTATTGTTTTCATTGTATGACTTACGGCCAAACAAATTAAATGAATATAAACCATTGTAAAATAAGAAATCCAGACTTTGTTATATCCATCTGCTGATGGTTGTTCTCACAAAGACAGTTTGTTGCTTTAATATTAACAAAGCATGCATGACAGATATCCACTAATTCAAAAAGAGAGGTCGGCAACTGCTTTAACTGGGTAGAAAGCCATCGCTTTATATTTCTAGAGAAATACGTTTATATTTGCAGTGTAGTAAATTGATATGTTCCAGGGATCATGCAAAAAGTCACAGAAATATGATTCAAGTTACAGCCTAGATGCTTGACTTGAAAACAACACACATTTTGCTTCTGGGTGTTTTTTGGTTTTTTGAAATTGAACTGCAACAACCATAAAATAAGATCAGCTCCAGCTTACTAATCCACCCCTTACTAATCATTTGCAAAGCAGGGCGATTCCAACAGCCATCTGCACTTGGTTTTTCCCACAAATGAAATCTTGCATTGCCAAAACAGAGGATAAAACAAGAGACATATTTGCATAACAGTGCATTTGTTAATTGGAGGTATAGATATTTAGAAATGATTACTGTAATTGAAACAGAAATACATCTCACCAAAGTGGAGAAGCCTGTAGCCAGGTGTGCCGCCTCAGTCGGGTGCCCAGGTGCTGCTGATGGGCAACTTCAAGGCTGCTGCTCTCACTTCTTATGGTTCTTTATCTTTAAACCGGTCTAAGACTAGGCAGCCCTTCAAAAAGAGGATTCCTTCAGAGGATTATCCTCTGACAACCCTTTAAACAGAGGACTATCATGTGTCATGAAGACACATGGCCACCCTGCTACTAAGATTGACATCTTCCTGCTACAGTTGCTACATTTTTACTAGAATGTAATAAAATGAAGTCGGGCAGGGAGGGGAAAAAAAAGCTTTCCTCGGTGCATATCTGATTTTTTAAAAATAGAAAATAGTTTTGCCTCATTTTTTATTGACTGTGTTTACATCCTGGATTTTCAATTGTATTCCACTTAAATCTCAACTGAGTCAAGCAACACATGTAAACAGTAGTTTAGATCCTAATTGCTCCTCCATTCATGTAAGGAGAGGAGGTAATTTCCATCATCTCTAACTCCCCCTTGCAGTTCAACCTTCCTTTTCCTCCCGTCAGTGGAATTGAAAAGGTTTTACAGAAATTGCAAGGTTGCATAAGGAACCATTATTACAGCCATGCTGGTACCAACTGTATTAGGAAATGTTGCAAAACGGCTCTCACAGTAAATCTTGTGTCTTCCTCCTAGATGTTCCCAAAACTGTCATTTCAAGTGCTCAAAAAATTCCATTCATATCCCCCTTCTAAATAGACTTGGTTGTCTTCACATATTTGAGCAAGATGCTTTCTTTAAAGACACCTCAGGAACTGGGGAGAGGGGGATTCTTAATGACAAAAATAGCTACGTGTTATTTTTCAGTTATGTGGTGAGGGCTGAATCCTGAGTCCAACTGATTCCTACTCAAGAAAGGTGTCTTTGTAAAGCTTGGTTTGGTTTGCTTAGCTGAGTCAGGGCTCATCTAGACAGGGTGACAGGAGGTGCATGATCAAATCATCCTCAATTATTTATTTATTTAGTTTAAGGCTAAATGTAGCCACTGATCCTTCCGATTTAGATCAGGACCACTGCGTTGTGGGGGGGGAGCTTTTTTTTCTCTCTTCACATTTTCATAACCCATTTTTATCCATTTTTATAATCTATTTGCCCAATGGCAAAACATATAAGTACCAGGGAGAGCAGCCGGGCCTAGAATAACTACACAGTATCCTCAGGCAGGTGCTGAGCCTCCGTCAGGGTTCACTGCTGTCCCCTGCCCTGCATCCTTAGTGCATGGCAGCTAGGTATGGGAAGCCAACATTTAACTTCCCACAATGCACAAGGGCACCATTTTAATTTCCCACAATGCCCCCAAGAAAATATATCAGGGGCATTGTGGGAAATTAAAATGATGGCTGCAAGCTGCCTGTTGCTACTAAGTAAACCAGTACTCTCACATCACTACTGCCTTTACCCATATAGCTCAATAATATGCAATGCATGCTTAAAAGAAAAGGTCCCATTGATTTCAGTGGAAACTATTCACAAGTAAGGACTGCAGCCATAGGCAGATGTGTGCAGGATTAATTCACATTTATGAAGCGAGGCAAGGCCTGAGTCATTGTGTCTCCAGCAGAATCAACCAAATTTAGTGGTAATTGGTCTCGGGTGAGTTTCTGCCAAGATCAACCTGAATTCTCTTGACTCATTTGCTGTAGGCCACCTTCAGGGCAGCTATAGTCTATTCCAGTGGTTCCCAACTTTTATGAGTATGGGACCTGCTTTGTAAGCTCAAAAATATTTGTGACTCCCACACACACTAATTGTAATTTTAGTCTGTTAATTTAAAAAATGGTGCATGACAAAATTGCATCTCCAAATACCCCTTTCCATAAAAAGCTCCCTGAAGACAGGGAGGTGTTGCTTTCCCTTCTTAATGCAAAGATCCAATCAAATTGGGATCCCTTCCCCCCCTGATAGTCTGAAGATGTACAGTCCTGTCTCCCAACACCAGTGGGTTACAGTGTTGGGCTAAGATCCAGGTTCAAATCCCCACCCAGCCATGAAGCCCACTGGGTGACCTTGGGCCAGACACATTTTCTCAGCCAGACCTATCTCACAGGGTTGGTGTAAGGATAAAATGGAAGGGGGGACCATGTGCACCACCTTGAGCAACTTGGAGAAAAGATGGGATATAAATGCAATAATAAATAAATAAATAAATACATTTCAGCTGCAGTATGTGGACCCCAGCCTCAGCCAACCTGCTGAGCTTTTTTAAAATCATCATCATCATCATCAAGAAGCAGCAATGTGGTAGTGGTGGGGATGCTAGATTGTGAAGACAAAAGGGTGGATTGAGGAGGGGGTTAGTGCTTTTAGGCCTTGGGATGATCATCAGAACTGAGGACTTGGTTAGCGTGCACTTGGGGAATGAGAGTGGAGCAGAAGACAGATCAGCGCATGCACACACACACAAACATACCTGCTCCTCCTGCAAGCATCTGCAGGTGTGCATGCATTTGGGAAACCCTCAACTGCCGCAGCATCTTGGAGAGAGAGGTTGGGGAGGTGGAATGTAGGTGGAAGAAAGGGGCAACACTGGCACACACACTTAGCCTCAGAGATGGGGGGTGAGCAAGTCCTGAGCTTCCTCACTGCTCCTTGGCTCCGTCTCAGCCGAAGGTGAGATCTGGATGGCCTTGCAAATAAGAATAATTTTTAAAAGGAGGTGGCAGCAAAGCAGGAGTCAAGAAAGGCAGGCAGGCTGGCTGTCAGGAAGGAAGGGGGAAAGTAGCCTTTCCTTGCAGCCGTGCTTCTTTTTGCTTCACAAAATACCCTGTCCTCTTGTTCTGAGTAAGGGCGTTGTCAGCAGCAGCAGTGCGAGGAGATAGGAGTCGGGATAGTAATCCCCTCTTCTTCCTAGTAGCACCTGCCTCAGCCTCCTTTGGCATCTGCCATGTGTGGTATAGGCAGATGCCTGCCCTTTGCGCACCTGAAAGATGCTCTGGCTCTTCAGCAAAGTGCTCCCCTCTTGTTTTGAGCAAGGGGGAGGTTTCATCTAGAGCGGCAGCGGTGAGCAGACAGCATCCGGGTAGTCAAGACCTTTTTAAAAATTAATAAATAATTCATTTCTTTACTGTCTGTGGCCCCCTCTGGATTACTTCGCAAGCCCCCTAGGGATCACAGCCCCCTGGTTGGAAACCAATGGACTATTCTATTGTACTAAAAGATAGCATCAGATGATGCAAATATCACAGCAACAAGTTTCCATGCTGAGGCCATGTTAATAAATGTAGGCTGTAGATGTTTATTTATTTATTTACTAGATCCTGTCCTTCCTCCCAGTAGGAGCTCAGGGCAGCAAACAAAAGTACTAAAAGCATTATAAAACATCATAAAAACAGACTTTAAAATATATTCCAACAAAACATCCTTAAAAATATATTAAAATAAAACATCTTTAAAAACATGTTTTTAAAAAAGATTTCAGAACATATTAAAAAGCAATTCCAACACAGACACAGACTGAGACTGGGCTAAGGTCTCAACTTAAAAGGCTTGTTGAAAGAGGAAGGTCTTCAGTAGGTGCCAAAAAGACAACAGAGATGACTTCTGTCTAATATTTTGTTGTTATGTGCCTTCAATTCGATTACAACTTATGGTGTTAGAACAAATTAAACCAGAACTGTCACTAGAAGCTAAAATGATGAAACTGAGGTTATCATACTTTGAATACATCATGAGAAGGGAGTAGAAAAAGAGGAAGACCAAACAAGCGATGGATTGATTCCATAAAGGAAGCCACAGACCTGAACTTACAAGAACTGAACAGGGTGGTTCATGACAGATGCTCTTGGAGGTCACTGATTCATAAGGTCGCCATACGTCATAATGGACTTGAAGGCACATAACAACAACAATGAATCAGTAACCTCCAAGAACATCTGTCATCAACCACCAATTCCAAAAGGTAGATGCTATTACACTAAAGATCCACATCCATTAATTAACATCCGAGAAAACTT
The DNA here is from genome assembly GCF_030035675.1 of Rhineura floridana. Lineage (NCBI taxonomy): Eukaryota > Metazoa > Chordata > Lepidosauria > Squamata > Rhineuridae > Rhineura > Rhineura floridana. Next base: position 49,001,661 of record NC_084480.1, read on the forward strand.
GCAAAGGATTGGACTGCAGAAACTACCATCTGAACAATATTAAGACAAGTTCATGGGGGGCACATCATGGAGATTTGGGTATAGAAGCTGTGCATAATTCCATGCATTTGTTGATCAGGTAATTTATAGTAACGTCTTTCAAACCAACACACTGTTCATGTAAATGTGTCATTGGAGGAGCAATCTCAGCTCCCAACAAGAAAGTAGCAGGGCTAAATTGACCAGCAGAGTCACTACTGCATTTGAACTGAAGCCCTGCTGCTCATGACAGCTAGGGCGGAAAGTGGGAGACAGATTTTTTTTCTGAATTTCTGCTGTGCCACCTCCAGATTGGTGCTACAGAGAGGCATGGATAGAGTCCCCTCCAGCTACTGTACCAGCTTAGGACCCAGTGGATCTTGCGCCACCACCACTCTGTTCCAGGGGCTTATCCCAGCTATGGCTGGTGGTAGTCTGTCAACAGTCCACACCATTGGCAGGTGCGGTGGGGATGTCCACAGTGATGCCTCCCCCAGTGAAGCCAGACAAAGCCAGTCAGAGAAAACTCTGCCTTCCCCTAAGCCCCTCCAGCAAGGACTCTAAAGCATGCAAATGAGTTGCACTGGAATTCTAAGAATGTTTACTCTGAAGTACAGGCCAATTGAGTTCACTGGGAACTTTACTGCCTAGTAAATCTGTTTACAACTGCAGCCATGGGTGGATCCTCTATAAAATAATTTTTAATTTCCACCATCTGCTTCATACACCAGCATCTAAAGTGATACAGGATGCTTTAGCTGGTTAATCAGTTAGAATATATATTACCAAGGCTGCTTTCACACATGGGGCTGATTGAGTTAATTTAACGGATTAAAAAGGCAGTGCTTCTGCCCTGATTTCTACAATCCCTTTCACACTGCAGTACCAGTTGCGTTAAGGAAGATCAGCTTTTTTAGCCAATATACCAGCATTTCACACAACTCTCATATGGCTTGTTTTCATCCCTCACCCATTATATACATGCGCACTGTTCCCCACTGTGTAGGAGGTCTAAGATCTCGCCCCGCCGCCATGCAAGTCTTCTCCCTCCAGGATCTGACTTTTTAAATTGTTTTAGTTGTATCAACACAGGAGTGTGTGTGGGAAATGCTGCTATCTGTGCAGATGCCAGAATACCTATAAAACGTTTGACAGGGATGCCTGGGATGCCTGTCACATCAGCAGCTACAGCTAGCAAAAAACTCCTGTGATCTTCCAGGTTCCAAGCCTTGCTAACAGATTATTTCTGGTATCATTTATCCAGAAATTTGCACTGAACTTCCACTACATTCCAGTAGAATTCTGGAGTTAGCTTATGCGTCATCTGAAAGATCAAATATAATACGCAAATTAGGTAAGAAATTGTCAGAATAATGGAACAAAGTGCAGTGTGAAAGCAGCCCAAAACAAATTCCTCAAGAGAGGGTCCTTTTACAGATGCTGAAGGAAGGGTGAAATAACAATGTGAGGAAAGGCCATATTTAATATTTTAATTTTCTTTCCCTGGCACCCTAATAGCCTGAAGTGTCCCCTTAACTCTCACCTTCACTGATTAACATTTAGCCCTATGATTAATCTGCTAGTAATGCCAGTTTCCCCAAGAAAAAGTAAAGGAAACCGATTTTTTTATGCAGTCTAGTTCACTTTCTTTTCCCTGCCTTTCCTTTCACCCCTGAAGCTTTCTTTTCCCTGCTTTTTACTCCATGGGGTTCCAGACTTTTGTTGGCAAGGTACATATAAGTCTAGAACACTGCAATCTAAGGGAAAGTTTCAGAAGGAAAGGGACTGCAAGGGGAAGGGTAAAATACTCCTTTCCCTGCCCTCCCATCTCTTCTGAAATGCAAATTGCCCCCTCCCAAGAGGGATTTGCAAATAGAAAAGGATCAAAAAGGACTTTGTGTACTGTGCAAAGTCATAGGTTTTTTTTTTCTGGGACAAGTATCTAAAACTATGAGGAGAGCCCTATTGGATCAGGCCAAAGGCCCACCTAATCCAGCATCCTGTACCAACCAGATGCCCATTATGGGAAGCCAGCAAGCAGAACCTGTCCTGGGTGCAACGCCACTCTGTGATTCCCATCAGCTGGCATTCAGAGGCTTACTACTTCCAAGAGTGGAGATAGAACATAGCCATCATAGCTAGTAGCCATTTATAGCCTTATGCTCCATGAATTTTTCAAGCCATCAAAGTTGGTGGCCATCACTAGTGGGAGAGAATTCTATAGTTTAACTGCACTATGTCAGGAATTATTTTCTTCTGTCTGTCCTGAATTTTCCAAAATTCATCTTCATTGAATGACCCTGAGTTCTAGTATTATGAGAGCAGGAGAAAAACACTTAAAAAAATCTAAGTGGTTTACAGCACACCTTGAAATGGGAATGGACTGATTCTGACTTATGGTGATCCTATAAATAGGGTTTTCATGGTAAACGGTGTTCCAGGGTGGTTTACCATTACAAATACAACACTGCAAAATATCAGAACAGAGCACTACAAAAGAAAATTAAATACAAAATTAAAAATCCACATTTTAAAGCAGCATCATTAGCAGCAAAAACAGAATAACCTGTTAAACATTTTAAAAATTACAAATAAACATCCAATACAATAATACAATAACAATTCCACATGTTGAAGAATCATTAGTGGCTTTACACTTCCTTCCACAGTAACTTTTCCCCGGCACAATCCTTTGCACTTGTCAGCTCTACACTGCATCAGCAGTGTCCGGGGGGGGGGGCTGGAAATTCCTGGGTCTTTGGCAGGGAAGGAAAGTCCTTAGCCAGCAGTCGGGTTGTAAATCTGCCAGGCCTATCCGAAGCGTACTTGCCGAGGCAGAAGTCCAGAAGCGAGGTCAGTGGAGGTCCGGGATCAATTGCCAAGGAGGTCAGTCAAAGAGATGCTGCAGGGAAACTAGGTCTACACAAAGCCACGCCTGACGTTGCAGTCAGCAACAAGCTGCAGCCAAGGTGTGCCTTATAAAGAGCAGGGTGGACAGCAGGTGTGAGCCCTCAGCGTTTGGGCCTTAAGGAGACAGGCCTGCCTCTCTTCTGCCTGACCTTCTGCTGTCTACGTTCTGCAGGTGAGGAGGGAGTATCGTGTTCACTGTCTGTGTCTGGCTGCAGGGCCTCTGCTGTCCCTGGGGTGCTCTGCAGCTGAGGGGCAGAAGGAGCTGGATTCTCAGGAGGCTCCTCCGTGTCTCCTGCTGCTCCTGGGTCTGCTGCTGTTACTACCGAGTCGTCCTCATCTGAGGAGTCCTCTGACGGGGCCATGGCACCATCCCCCGCCCCACGACCAACCCTCCGCCTCCCACCGGGGCCTGGCTTATCCGGGTAGTGCTGGTGGAAGCGCCGGACCAGACAAGGGGCATGCACCTGCGTCGCCTCTTCCCACGAACGGTCCTCAGGGCCGTACCCCTGCCAGTCTATGAGGTACTGGAGGCGGCCACGATGCCTCCGGGAGTCCAGGATCTGCGCCACTTCGAATTCCTCTTCCCCGTTGACTTGTATTGGCAGCGGGGGCGGCGGTTTACTACTCAAGGGGTGAGGTGGGAGAGCGGGAGTCAGCAGTGATCTATGGAAGACAGGGTGAATGTGGAAGGAGGCAGGGAGTTGGAGCCGGAACGCCACCGGGTGAATTTGCTGGGCGATTCGGAAGGGACCTACGTTCCGAGCCTCCAGCTTGTGAGACGGCCGTTGCGAACGCAGGAATTTGGTCGAGAGCCATACCCGGTCGCCTACCTTCAGCGGCGGGCCTGGTTGGCGGTGGCGGTCAGCAAAGCGCTTATATGTGTCCTTGGCCTGCTCCAGCTGCTCCTTCAGGACTGCCTGCAGGGCCTGCAACTCCTGCAGCATGACATCCGCAGCGGAGACCGGCGACGGGGGTTGCACTGAGGGGAAGAATCAGAGGTGGTAGCCGTAAGAGGCAAAGAACGGGGTCTGGCGCGTGGAGGCATGCACGGAGTTATTATACGTGAACTCCGCCAGCGGTAACAGATCCACCCAATTGTCCTGTTGGAAGCAGGTGTAACACCGCAGGTATTGTTCGACGGTGGCATTGGTACGTTCTGTTTGTCCATCTGATTGAGGGTGGTGGGCGGAGGACAAGTGGATCTGGACGTGCAGGGCCCGAAACAAGGCCTGCCAGAACCGGGCGGTGAACTGGGCTCCTCGGTCAGAGATCAGGTGGTCGGGGAGGCCGTGTAACCGGAAAACCTGGGTCAAGAACAGTTGCGCAGTTTCTGGGGCAGAGGGGAGGCCAGCACAGGGGAGGAAATGGGCCATCTTGGTGAACAGGTCTACGACTACGAGGATGGTGGTCATTCCCCGGGAGGCCGGTAAGTCCATGATAAAATCCAGGGAGACCGAGCGCCAGGGCCCGGGGGGGGTAGGCAGTGGGAGCAGGAGCCCCGGGGGCTTGCCGGAGTGGCTCTTGGCTCACTGGCAGGTATCACAGGCCGTTACATAGTCCTTGACGTCCGCTTGGACCCGGGGCCACCAGAAATCCCGTAGGACCAGGTGGAGGGTTTTATACGTTCCAAAATGCCCTGCCGGCTGGCTGTCATGGCAGAGGTGGAGCACCTCTCCCCGCAGAGCTACCAGGGGAACGTACAACCGGTTCCGGTGATACAAGAGGCCCTGCTGCAAGGAAAAGGGGCTGTCCCGGGCAGGCATCCCTGACTGGAGCTCTCGCTGCTGGGCCAGGGCGTAGGGGTCCTTTTGCTGCTGTTCCTGCACCCGGTCCAGGAGGGGTTGTGGCTGGTGGGTAGCGGCGAAGTTCTCTGGGCGAAGAATTGGGCGAAGGGGGCGATTGACCTGCTTGGCTCGGTATTCTGGCTTGCGAGAGAGTGCGTCTGCTAGGGTGTTTCGGCGGCCAGGGAGGTAGGTGACCATGAACTGGAACCGGGAGAAAAACAGGGACCACCGGATCTGGCGTTGGTTCAGCCGTCGGGTGCTTTGCAGGTGCTCCAGGTTTCGGTGGTCTGTTTGTGCCTGGACCGGATGGCGTGCCCCTTCCAGGAGATGATGCCAGGTCTCGAAGGCTACTTTGATGGCCAGTAACTCCTTCTCCCAAATGGTGTAGTTCTGTTCCGAAGCGTTGAGTTTCCGGGAGTGGAACGCACAGGGGAGCAGGGACTGCTTGCTCCCCACCGGCTGAAGTAGGACCGCTGCCACTGCCTTATCCGATGCATCGGCCTCCACTATGTAAGGTCGGGTAGGGTCGGGTTGCTGGAGGATGGGTTCAGATGTAAAGGCATGTTGGAGGCGCTGGAAGGCCTGTTGAGCAGCCTCGGTCCAAACAAACTTCTCTTTGCCTCGAAGCAGGTCTGATATGGGCGTGGTGAGTTGGGAGAAGTGGGAGATGAACCGGCGGTAATAGTTGGCGAAGCCCAAGAAGCACTGCACATCTTTGGGGCTTCGCGGAGCTGCCCAGTGGAGGATGGTCTCAATTTTGGCGGGGTCCATCTGGATACCCGAGGGCGAGATCCGATGGCCTAGGAAATCCACAGTCGTGAGGTCAAAGGCGCATTTTTCGAGCTTGGCGAAGAGGCGGTGCTCCCGCAGGCGCTGCAGCACCGCTCAAACGTGCTCCTTATGTTCCGAGGGGTTCCGCGAGTAGATCAGGATGTCATCCAAGTAGATCACCAGGAAGCGGTCTAGGAGGTCCCAGAAGATGTCGTTCATGAAGTGCTGGAAGACGGCAGGAGCGTTGCACAAGCCAAACGGCATCACGGTGTACTCAAAGTGCCCATAACGGGTGCGGAAGGCTGTCTTCCACTCATCGCCCTCCCGCATACGCACCAGGTTGTAGGCCCCTCTCAGGTCTAGTTTGGTGAAAATGCGAGTGCCCCACAGCCGCTCTAACAGTTCTTGGATCAGGGGCAGAGGGTAGCGATTCCGAACTGTAATCTGGTTGAGGGCGCGGTAGTCATTGCACAGCCGGAGTTCCCCACATTTCTTTTTGACAAAGAGGACAGGGGCGGCTGCAGGGGACGTGGAAGGGCGAATGAACCCTCGGCGCAGGTTCTTGTCGAGGAACTCTCTGAGGGCTGCCAGTTCAGGTTCTGACAGGGAATAAAGCCGGCCCACGGGAAACTTGGCTCCGGGGAGCAGATCAATGGGACAGTCGTAAGGACGATGGGGCGACAACTGGTCTGCCTCTTGCTTCCCAAACACATCCGCGAACTCCCGGTACTGTTCCGGTAAGGCCTCGGGCACGGAGCTTGCCTCCTGGGTCATCAGGATGCGCTCCTTTGGCCTCCAGCAGTTGGCTTGGCAATAGGGGGATCCGAGGGTCAGTCGGCCCATGGACCACTGGATGATGGGGTCATGCCGCTGGAGCCATGCCAGGCCCAGCACAACCAGGAAGTGGGGTGCGGCAGCCAGGTAGAACTGGAGGCTTTCCTCGTGCTCCCCCAGGGCCATGTCGAGCAGCACTGTCTCCTGTACTACAGGGCCCAAGGCGAGAAGCTGGCCATCAATAGTCTCCACCAGAAGGGGGCGGCGAATGGGTTGACTAGGAACCCGGTGAAACTTGGCAAAGGACACATCCATAAAATTGCTGGTGGATCCTGAGTCCAGCATGGCGGGTACTTGTAGGGTCCCCCTTCCGGGGACTGTCAGTGTGATCAACATGGTCAGATGCTTGGGCGGTGAGGAACTGAGGTGGCAGGCCCCTTGAACCATGAGGTTGCCCCGGCTCAGGAGCCTATGAAGGCCGGGGCATGGGCATTTCCCGAGGCAGGGGCTGTGGGTCGTTTCGCGGAACACTGGGCTGCAAAATGTCCCAGGGCCCCGCAATACAGGCAGAGGCCCTGTTGCCGGCGTCGCAGCTTTTCGGCCGCAGAGAGACGTGGCCGAGCCCCTCCCAGCTGCATCGGTTCTGCCGGGGGTGTAGGGTCCTTGCCGACAGGCTCCAAGGGCCCAGCCACTGGGGCTGATGCTCTGTAGACTGGCTGGGGTCGGTTGGCAGCACGCCTGCTTTCCAGCCTCCCGTCAATCTGGAGACACAGGCGTATGAGGGCTTGCAGGGTTCCAGGGCGCTCCACCCTAGCTAGCTCATCCAGGAGCTCATCCGACAGCCCCTCCTGAAACTGGTCCATGAGAGCGGCTTCGTTCCAGCCCAGGGTTTGTTGCAATAGACGAAAGTCTGTTACATATTCCCCCAAGGGGCGTCGGCCTTGCCGCAACCTGCGTATCCGGCGGTTGGCTGTGGCAGATTGGACTGGGTCCTCGAACATAGCCTTCAGTTCTCTGGTGAAGGCGGCTAGGTCGTTGAGCACGGGGCTCCGCTCGAGGAGCAGGGGCGTGGCCCATCTAGCTGCCGCCCCGGTGCAGAGGTTAATCAAGAATCCCACCCGGGTCTTATCATCTGGGAAGGCCTCTGGGCGTAACTCCATGAAGAGCTGGGCCTGGGCCAAGAAGGCTGAGAGCTGGTCGGAAGCCCCAGTAAATTTCTCTGGGAGAGTCACAGGGCACTTGGCTCTCCCTGTAGGGAGAGGGGGTGGGGCTGCTGCTAGCTGGGTTTGCAAGCCTTGGACGGCCAACAGCAGCTGGTCTACTTGTGAGCACAGGAGCAAGTTTTCCTGCTGGAGTTGCTCCATGGTCAGCACTTCCCCCACTCCTTTGTTGCCTGCTTTGTTTGGGCTGACTGCAAACTGTCAGCTCTACACTGCATCAGCAGTGTCTGGGGGGGGCTGGAAATTCCTGGGTCTTTGGCAGGGAAGGAAAGTCCTTAGCCAGCAGTCAGGTTGTAAATCTGCCAGGCCTATCCGAAGTGTACTTGCCGAGTCAGAAGTCCAGAAGCGAGGTCAGTGGAGGTCCGGGATCAATTGCCAAGGAGGTCAGTCAAAGAGATGCTGCAGGGAAACTAAGTCTACACAAAGCCACGCCTGACGTTGCAGTCAGCAACAAGCTGCAGCCAAGGTGTGCCTTATAAAGAGCAGGATGGACAGCAGGTGTGAGCCCTCAGCGTTTGGGCCTTAAGGAGACAGGCCTGCCTCTCTTCTGCCTGACCTTCTGCTGTCTACGTTCTGCAGGTGAGGGGGGAGTATCCTGTTCACTGTCTGTGTCTGGCTGCAGGGCCTCTGCTGTCCCTGGGGTGCTCTGCAGCTGAGGGGCAGAAGGAGCTGGATTCTCAGGAGGCTCCTCCGTGTCTCCTGCTGCTCCTGGGTCTGCTGCTGTTACTACCGAGTCGTCCTCATCTGAGGAGTCCTCTGACGGGGCCATGACAGCACTCTTCCACATACAAACCATTCCCATAGTGGTTAATGCTCAGCCAACCACTTGTCACAAGACAAACAGCATTAAATACGATTTACTACCACCACCAATGATGTGTTAACAATGGTGAAATTAAATACATTGAATCCCAAAGCTATCTTGGGAGAATGCTGCAAGAAATATTCTTTTGAGTACTGCTAGTTAAACTGGGTATTTCAATACCTGTCCCTTCCCATCCTCATCTGATGTCTCCTTTTAAGATAAGCTCTTCTAGTTACTGAAATAAGTCTGCTTCAGGGGATTAGCCATGATTAAGGTGTGTGGTTGTGAATGAAAACTTCTCTGCTAGTCATAATAGTCTGGACTGCCAAGGAAAGCTGAAACTGAATACTTAGTCAGGGCCAAGGAACTTGAAGTGAACTGCCAGAACCAAGATGAAATGTGCAGTAAATAACAAGCATTAGCTTTAAAGGCTGGATTTCTTTTCTTATTGATTATTAATTCTCTTGAAGTCACTGGCTAATAGTATCAGGGATATTAATGATCTTCTTTCCAAGGATAATTCTCCTGAAAATAGCAGATTAAATAGAAACTCTTCAAAGTTCCATCTGTATCCTTCACCCTTGGGTTTTTAAGATTTTTTTACAAGATGGAAGATGCCTCTGAATTAAAGGCTGATTCTTAAATTCCTTGTAGCAATGAAAGGGATAGCTGAATATGGACCACAATTAGTGATTCCCCGATCCTGCATCATACCGAATCTTTCCCTGCTGTCTGGGTTGGGCTACATGTCCAGGGACCCCATTACAAGTGCTGATGACGTGCTGCCAATAACCGCTAAGGTAGCTGTCCCCTGGTCATAGGATAGTGGCAAGTACTACCTACACTCATGTTGACCACGTGGAGAGTCAGCTGTACAAATGGTTTTGGAATGCATAGCAGATGTGCATGAAACATGCTGAGCAATGCTGGGTAAGCCATTATTTAGTTATTTTAAAAATGCATACACCATCTTTGAAAAATATTGTATGCCACGTTTCTAAATAAAAACATAAGGAGATAAGAAGAGCCTGCCGGATCAAGCCAGTGGTCCATCTAGTCCAACATCCTGTTCTCACAGTGGCCAACCAGATGCCCATGGGAAGTCCATAAGCAGGACCTGAGTGCAAGAGCACTCTCCCCTCCTGTGGCTTCCAGCAACTGGTTTTAAGAAGCATACCACATCTGATTATGATGGCAGACCACAGTCATCATGGATGGTAGCCAGTGACAGCCTTATCCTCCGTGAATTTGTCTAATACCTAACACTTAGGCTAATAATTGTGGGGTTGTGGTGTGTGTCTCTGTTAACTTGTCAACTAACATGTGCGATTTCCAGAGGGCTAGGCATGTTGGTTGTCTTTGCTGCAACGCAGACTAAGAGTCTTGTGACACCTTAAAGACTATGACATTTTATTATGGCTGTGAGGGAGCAGCTGCAGAGTTGGGAAGGTTGTACGGGACCAGCGTAAAAGGAGGGCTAGCCTCGGCGCTCAGAAGCTGCAGAGTGTGTGTGAGAGTGAGCAGCTTGTGTGTGTGTGAGTAGCTGTGTGTGTGTGAGCAAAAAGCCAGAGTGCCAAGAAAAGAGAGTGTGTGTGTGAAGCCAGGAATTTGTTTGTGTGCAACAATAACTTTCCTGAAGGGGTCTAAGGATGAGAATTCACTGCTTTTCTTTGATGAAAGAAAGCTGATGGCACTCTGAGGACCTTTAATTTGTGAGTCTTTAACAAAGGGTTAATCGTTTGTAAACTAGAGCCTGCTTCATCAGATGCATGAAGATCCTCAGTTGCATGAGGTCATCCCCTGTCACCTCACAGCTTACAGTCTCTCCCTGTGCTCCTGCCACCCTGTGTATCTATTCCTGCAACTGAGGATGACACTCAGGATTGATTATGTCGCTTCCTTCATCACAGTCCAGCAGCAACGAAGACACCTGCCCTAGGTGCCTGTTGCCCTTCCATGCCTCTGCTCAAATATGGTGCTCCTTGTCCTACTTGAGGCTTTGAGCACAGAGGTTAGCATTTTCAATCCATGTGCTTCAGCACAAAGCACACTGAAATGTGGATGCACATTTAAAGCTTTGTCTGCTGTTGCAGAGTGAAGACTGGGGAGTTCAGGGTGCATCTTAGATTTTGTTGTCAATAAAAAGCCTCCCCTCCTCAAGCTGGTACAGTTCCTATTCCAATCTTCTCATTTCAAATGCAACAATCTCTTTAAAAGGGGGGGGGTCCTATATGAATCTGGAAATATATGTTTTTCGCCTTTATCTTCAAAGGAGTTGTCACCTGCCTGAGGTTTTACCTGTCAATTAACACAGGACAAGTTGGCTTTGATGTTTTATGGTTGACTGGAAGCCTAGAATTGTCATGCTGCTTTCATGCTGGGTTGGGAAAATGCTGAGAACTCACAGCCTTTGAATTGATATTCTTACCTGCACATCCCCCATTTCCCTGACCTGTGAGAAGTTTTGAGTTTAGTATCCCTTAAGTGAAAGAGGGCTTGTGGCACCTTTGTAATGTTTGCCTTTTTCACTATATTTTAATTTGTTTATTTAACAGACTTTGGATATCAGTTAATTGTAAAAATTAAATTAAATTAAAATTCATTTCCATGAAATACAAAATATAAATTAAAATTATCAACAGAAGTCAGAAGTTAAAAACAAGTTGGCCTAAAAAATCAAAACATAAATACAGCCAGCAATTAAAAAGATTGTTATGAGCTAAAATTACAGATTAAAATACATGTCAGCTCTACATGTCTGGGTAGGCTTGCCTGAACAAACACGTTTTAGCAAGGAGCTGAAAATAGGCCAGCGAAGGGTGCCTATCTAATGTCAATGCGCAGGAAGTTACAGGGTGTAGGTGCTCCACGCTAAAAGATTGGTTCCTTACATACATGGAACCAACATTTTGTGGTACTCCTAGTAAAAGTGCTAGTTCCACAGATTGAAATGGTCAAGTGGACATATATGGGGTAAGGCAGGTGTGAAGAGCCTTTGGCTCTCCAGATGTTTCTGAACTACAAGTCCCATCATCTCTGGCCAGTGGTCATGTTTGCTGGGGCTAATTCTTCAAGTAAACTAGAATAATAGAAAACAGAAATCAGAGCATAGATGGAGGTAAATAGGTACTCCTACAATGCCCTCACGGCACTTTAGTCAACTCACAGTTTGTCTTCAAAACTGCAAACTGTGGCCAGCATACAATCTCCCCACAGTCAGTGGTCTCTGTCCTCCTCCTTGAGGTGAATTTATTTAGTTATTCAGGAAGAACCAAAGCCATTGAGAAAAATGACCCCTCCACACACATCTAGGAATAGATGATAATTTCATTTGGTTCACATTTTTAATTGAACAGGCCTGATTTGTACCTATATACATAACAAACATCATATCCTTCAGATTTCAGTTCTCAGAATTTTGTGCTACAGCAAAATGTGTTCAAATTTCATATTTCAGGATAAAATATGTTTAGAAATGCATGAGATAAGACACTTTTAAAAACATGTATTTTGTGATAACATGCATGTTTAAATACATACAGCCCAAGGCTGGCATATTTTAACCTCCAGTTTGGGAACAACATGAGGGGACTGGGAAGGCCTGGAGCTCTGATGCTGGGAGTGGGAGGGCCAAGTAAAATAGGGTGGAGGGGGAATGTGACAGCGGATCTTCCCATCTTTCTCTGCCATTGGAGAGGGAGATACGATGTTTCCTATGACCCCTAGGATTCGCTCCCAGGGACCAAAATATTGCAGGGTCAATGTATTATCGTTGCGCTTTCGCTATCATTTATGAGATTTCATTTTATTACCATCACTATGGTCTACATAAAGAGGTATCTTTGTTTGTTTGTTTGTCCAGTATATTTGTATGCTACTTTTCATCACCAGGTGACCTCAATTCCCAATTTTATATTTCTACATTGTACATTCCAGTAATCAACAAAATTATTCCATCATTCCTCAAGCTCAACATTACACAACCTCCCTTCCCTCCTTCAAACTATTTCAGTCATCTTACCCATCTCTTACTCATAATCACCAGTTCTATGCATTTCATCATAGATGAGGTCCAATAAACTAAATTTCAATCCTAGCAAGACGGAGGGGCTGTGGGCAGGTGGCTTCCGAGTCTGGATAATTGGTCAATTGCCTATTTTGGATGGGGTTGTACTCCATCCTGAAAGAGCAGGTTCATAGTTTGGGGGTGCTCCTGGATCCATCTTTGTCACTCAGTAACAACAGGTGTCACCAGGTGACCTCAGTGGCTAGGAGTGCCTTTTACCAGCTTCTGCTAGTAAGACAGCTGTGGCCATTTCTGGACCAGGATAACCTGATCCCTGTTGTCCATGTGCTGGTAACCTCCAGGCTGGATTACTGTAATGAGCTCTGTGTGGGGCTGCCCTTGAGGTTGGTTTGGAAACTGCAGCTGGTGCAAAATGTGGTGGGGTGACTGCTCACTGGGCCAGAACATTGCCAACATGTTACCATGCTGCTGAAAGAATTGCACTGGTTGTCCATTAGCTACTAGGATAAATTCAAGATACTGGTTTTGGGGTACAAAGCTACTATATATATAGTTTGGAACCAGGGAACCTGAACAGTAATGTACTGGCAAATTCAGAATTTGCCAGTACATTACTGTTCAGGTTCCCTGGTTCCAAACTATATATATAGTAGCTTTATACCCCAAAACCAGCATATATATACTGCCTTCAAGTCGATTCCGACTTATGGTGACCCTGTGAATAGGGTTTTCATGAGGCTGAGAGGCAGTGACTGGCCCAAGGTCACCCAATGAGCCTCATGGCTATGTGGGGATTTGAATCCTGGTCTCCCAGGTCATAGTCCAACGCTTTAACCAAAACCTCTCTCTCCTTTTTTCCTTTTGGTGCTGGGTTGAGAATGAGATCCTTGTTAATGCACAACAATGGATGTCCATAGGAGCCAATCAGCATGAAAGGAGACAGTGTTAGCTACTGAAAACTGTCTTATCAGTGCTGTCTGGCCTCCTGTCACTCTGATTGGCTCCAATCAGCAGGGAAGAACTAGAAAGCAAGTTAGAAAATTCTTCTCAGTGGCTAACATATTCCTCTTTCATGCTAATTGGCTTGTAGGACACTGGAGACATAAGGACCCTGCTGTGACCCTGCTCCCCAAAAGATAAAGTGTCTAAAACACCCCCAAGACCCTAGACAACTACACCCCTGTACCTGAAAGATCGCCTTACCCCTTATATATTGATCACTGCAGGTGAGGGCCTTCTGGAGATACCATCTCATCAGAAGTTCTGTTCTGAACAACTTTTAGTGTTGTGGCACCTGCAATTTGGAATTCGCTCCCATTAAATATTAGACAGGCACCGTCTCTGTTGTCTTTTTGATGCCTACTGAAGACCTTCCTCTTTCAACAAGTCATTTAAGTAGAGACTTTATCCCAGTCTGCATTTGTACTGGAAATGTTTTTAAGATTTTTTAATATATATTTTTTAAAATGTTTTAAAGATGTTTTTATTTTTAATATAATAATAATAATAAAATTTAATTTCTGTGTCGCCTATCTGGCCAATGGCCACTCTAGGCGACGTACAACAGTTAAAACACAGTAAGATAAAATACAATGGTACAATATAAAAACAGTAGAAAAACAATACAGCAGCAGACAATGATATTAAAACACAGTAGGAGGCAATTCAATCTAGTAATTAACCCTCCCCGGAAATCCCAAAGGCCTGTTGAAAGAGCCAGGTCTTTAAGGCTTTACGAAATGTATTTAGGGAAGAGGCATGCCGGAGATCTTGTGGGAGGGAGTTCCAGAGGGTGGGGGCCGCCACTGAGAATGCCCTCTCTCTAGTACCCGCCAATCTGGCTGTTTTTGTCGGCGGGATTGAGAGAAGGCCCTGTGTGGCTGATCTTGTCGGGCGGCATAATTGGTGGCGTTGAAGGTGCTCCGTAAGATAAACTGGGCCGAGACCGTATAGGGATTTAAAGGTTAATACCAACACCTTGAATTGGGCCCGGAAAACAACTGGAAGCCAGTGTAGATCAAACAACACTGGTGTGATGTGATCCCGGCGGCGACTATTCGTGAGTAGTCGAGCCGCCGCATTTTGTATAAGTTGTAGTTTCCGGACCGTTTTCAAGGGTAACCCCACGTAGAGCACATTACAGTAATCCAAACGAGAGGTGACCAGGGCGTGTACTACCAGTGGGAGCTGATGAACAGGAAGGTAGGGTTGCAGCCTTCGTATGAGGTGTAGTTGATACCAGGCTGCCCGGCTCACTGCCGAAATCTGAGCCTCCATGGACAGCCTGGAATCAAGTACAACCCCAAGGCTGCGGACCTGGTCCTTCAGGGGTAAACTCACCCCATTGAACTTCAAGTCAACTTCTCCCAGCCTTCTTTTGTCCCCCACAAGCAGCACCTCGGTCTTATCAGGGTTCAGCTTCAGCTTGTTCCTTCCCATCCATCCACTCACGGATTCCAGGCACTTGGACAAGGTCTCCACAGCCGACTCTGGTGAAGATTTAAACGAGAGGTAGAGCTGAGTGTCATCTGCATATTGGTGACACTGCAGCCCAAACCTCCTAATGATTGTCCCCAGCGGCTTCATATAAATGTTAAATAGCATGGGAGAGAGGATAGAACCCTGTGGCACACCACAATTGAGAGGCCAAGGGTCTGAAACCTCCTCCCCCAATGCTACCATTAAGATGTTTTTAAAGAAGTTTTATTGCTTGCCGCTTGCCCCTCTGGGCTCCTTCTAGGAGGAAGGGTGGTGTACAAATTTAATAAATAATTACATAAATCCCATTCTGTTGCGATTTGTTGATCCATCTGTTTTCTGGCCTATACAATGTTGGCAGTAATTAACAGGATACAGATTAGTGGTTTCAAATTCATGTCCACCATCTCCAATAACATTAAGCAAAATCAGCATTTCTGGTGAGTCATAACGTACTCCTGATTATATCTTAGATAGTTGGCACTATTTGCCTCCAATAATTTACTATAATTGGGGATTCCCATCACATGTGAAGTATATGCACATTCCCTGCTGAACACTTCTCACATTTAAAATGGTTAATCATATTGATTTTATTTAATCTCACAGGCATTAGATACCATCTTAATAATAATGTATACTGCAACTCCCCAATTGATAAACTTAGTGAAGATTTTTCTACCTGGTTCCAGATCTTATTCCATTGTTGCTCTGTGATGACCCATCTCAGATTTCTTTCTCATCTTGTTCTGCTAATTATTTTTCCTCCTCATATCCATTAATAACTTATAATTTCTGACAATATACTCTTTGTTTTATATTTTATTATTTTTTCACAAGTTGTCTCTTGTCTAAATATGCACATTGAGCCCATAATTGCAACAGGATATTCCTAATTTAGAGTATTGGTATCATGGTGGTTGCCAGCCTGCTGTGCTCAAGGAAATTTCATGTCCTGTCAATAAACACCCATCCTGTATTAATTCTCCAAAGTTTGACATTCCATTCTTCTCCAATTTCATAAAATCTGCTCCCCAGTTTCTTCTACATAAGTTTCAATGTCTTATGTCTTATGCCATATGTCAGATGTCAGGACTCAATTTTGATTTATATCTATCCCATGTTTTTAATAATTGAGTTAGTATTAGATTTTGTACATGAATCCCCTGAATCTCTGTTTCATATGCTTTTATACTATTTTATTGGTTTTAGATTGAATTTTTGTTTTAATGGATTGATTTTATATTGTACATAGCGTACACTGCTTAGAGATATTTGAAATATTAAGCAGTTTAAGAACATCAGAACATAAGAAGAGCCTGCTGGATCAGACCAGTGGCCCATCTAGTCCAGCATCCTGTTCTCACAGTGGCCAACCAGGTGCCTGGGTTTACACATGGTGATAAATAAATAAATAAAGTTCCTGAAAGCTTTGACTTTACATACTGCTTAAGGGCTTATTTATTGGGGGCTTATTTATCTGGCTTATTTATTGGATCGAAATTTCTTGTGTGCGGGAATACAAGGCAGAATGTCCAATTTAAGCAGACAGTATTCTGTTGTTGGACTGGTAATGCACGTTTCACCAAAGGAAAATCATGGTCTAAAAGTTGGGCCTCTTGCTCAATAGCCAGTAAACTTCCTAGACTGTAAAAGAAAAGATTGTCTGTAACTTGAATTGAGAAAGATTAGACACCAGAAGAAAACAACAATGTCTTTTAGATATTAGGGCTGCTAAGATATTGTTGGCTCCTGGGCTTTCATTCTTACAGAGACACCCTTTTTTATTTGTCTTGGTGGATCGATTCAAAATGAACATTTGGTCCCATAAATTGTTATCCAGTCCATCTCAGTAGCCTGTATCTGTCTGAGCTAATACTGATTCAATATACCTAAAAGTCTTAAGAGTTTGTCATGCTGTAACACTTTGCACCAAAAACGATCCAAACAGGAATCCAAGATGCACTTTATGGGATCATCCTTGAACAGATTCTTTGGAGGACACACTCCATCCAAACCTCATTATGCATATGCACTAAAGTGAAAAAACTCCCAAAGCCCACCTACGATACAAAAATATGACATTGGAGGAAATTTTGGATGGGAGCCAAAATTTCCCAAACAACATTCTTCTGAGATTTGTTCCTTTCTTTCTTTTTCTCACCCTCCTAGATCATATCAGCCTGAAAAGAGCTGCTGGATCAGGCCAATGGTCCTGTTCTCGCATTGGCCAGCCAGATGCCTGTGGGAAGCCCGCAAGCAGGACCTGAGCACAAGAGCATCCCCCTCCTGTGGTTTCCGGCAACTGGTATTCAGATGCATGCTGCCTCTGAGCATGGAGGGAGAGCATAGTCATCATGGCTAGTAGCCAGTGATAGCTTTATCCTCCATGAATTTGCGAATCCTCTTGTAAAGCCGTCCAAGTTGGTGGGTGTCATTGCCTCCTGTGGGAGAGAATTTCATAATTTAGCTATGTGCTGTATAAAGAAGTACCTTATTTTGTCTGCCCTGAATCTTACACCATTCAGCTTCATTGGATGTCCATGAGTTCTAGGGTTATGAGAGAGGAAGAAAAATGGTACTTTGCAGAAAATTCTCAGAAATTTCTCTACCAATTATTTTGTGACGACTGGTATTCTCCCCATCCCCCAATGAGGCTGTAAAAATGGTGGCCACACTGCCAACATAGTTAGGAAAACTGTAGGAAAAAATGAAAGAAGAAGCTCTGCTGCTGCCAGTGGTGATCCCTATCCTTGAAAAACTATTGGAGAATTTCTCCTCCCCCTGAAGAAATTTTGTAAAATGGTTCTTTCCCCCCTCTTCTCTCCCCACAAAAAGATGGAGGATTTTGAGAGGCCATTTGCTCACAGCTCTAGAAAATTTCTGTGAGGAGCCAAGATAATACTGCAACAGCTATAATTGGTATTTGAAACGTGCAAGTTGCAGGCTCCATCATCTTTTTTCCATATTGCTTTTGGGAGGTATTCAGCTAATACATCCTGTCAGTACAAGTATTACTGCTAGTCCAATGGGACTTTCTTCCTGCCTCCTCCCCCTGTGTGCACCCACGTTCTCCCCCAAACTGCTCTTCAGTTTTGTGGGAACCTCTAGAGCAGATTTCAGGGGTGTGGGGGAAAGGAGAGGGGGGGTCCCATTGCGATAGCCATAATCTTTGCACTGACGGATCCATGATTTAGTGCTATGTTGGATACAACTCTAACTTTCTTGTTAACATTTTCTTAATATTATTTAAAAGAGAATTCTTAGGTCTAGAGAGATTAAAGAGTTTTCATTTCTTTATACCTTTTACTATTACAGTTTAGTCGATAATGACTCCCTTGAGACAGAAGAGCTCCAGCTGCAGAAAGATCTTTGTTTTCCTCTCAGCATTTCTTTACTAGAGTAGAAGCCAAAGGATTTTTGTCATTTAGCTATTTTCCCATGGAGCTTCTTTCCTCACATCCCAACATTTATGAAAGTGACTGTTAAGGAAAAGCTGAAAATATTTGTGAGACCAGCCATTAACGCCTGGAGGCTGGTGGTTTCTTCATGTAGCAAGAACCATGCTCATCTGGACATGTGGTGCATATCTGAAAAGGCTGTTCACAGTATATTCTTGCTGACTGTAAGGTGGAGAAGAACATGAGAAAGGGGGTTTGTCATTCAGAACACCTTCCCCCCCCACACACATGCTCTTGGTAACCTTGCTTTCTTAGCTGAGAAACATCTGCAGCAAAGTCCAGGTCGTTGGGAAGGCGATGAGGAAGCTCTTTACAGTTGTGACTCTTTTCAGGACTGGGCCCATTGAGCTATAAAACATCCAGCTGACATAGTGCAGCATGGCGGGCAGACAATGACAGCTAAACTTTCAATGGGACACCCCAAAGGGATTTCCCCTTTGGGTTTTTCTCTTTGGGGTCACCATGAAGGCACCACCTCCTTTTTGAATTTTATATTGTTGACCAGATTATTTTGTGTTTTTAAAGCTAGGCTGTTAGGTAAAAATGTCACATCGTATAGGATATTTGTTGTCTCTTGTGGGGATACTAGCAGAAGGAGAATGGAAGTTGTTTCATGCTCCAGAGCGAGAGCCTGCTGTTGTGGAGTTTGCCCCCCTTTTGGGTAGGAGACAGGAGGGAAGTGGGTGCTGTTATGCCAGGTTTGTAGGAAGTTTTTTCTTTTTTTCTCCAGGCTCTGGCTATTATAATATAGAGTTCTGGCTATTATAATATAGAGTTAATGAGAAATGTGTCTCCTGGCTGCAGTGGAAGAGAGAAGTGGTTTCTGTCCCAGGATGAGATCCTGTTTGTGGAAAGTGTCCCCTACCATCCTGCCAGGGTGTGAGACAGGAGCAGAGAGTGTACACATTCTAGGTGAGAGGTAAAGGTGGCTTGATTGATGGTTTTTCTGTTTCTTGCTGATGGGTTAATTGGTGTTCTGAACATATGTCTAGTGTGGTTGATTGGTATTTTGTGATTTTGCTGTTTTAGAAAGTTTTGATTCATGTATTGCATTTATTGTACTTTCATGGTATATTTCGTTTGTACTAGAAAGTTTCTATTTGTTAATGCTTGATTATCATTGTGAGCTTCTTTGAGCCCTATTTGTTGTGGGAAAAGTGGCATACAAATATTAAATCAAATCAAAATAAAATCAATATCCAGCTCTGTGGCAAGTTAGTGATGTGCATCCATCAGCATGTGCGGGGTTTGTCCTTCACCATATGCTGACAAGTATTGTTTTTCTGACACCTTTGGGAAATCCTTTCACTGGCAGCAGCGGAAGCAGCAGACCATATACTGGAATAATGCATCATTTTTGAATGAGATTTTCCTGCACATGAGGATTATATGTCATTCTAAGCTCCCTTATGAGGAGCAGAGCTTTTTGTGGAGGCTTGCTATTATTGACCAGTTCAAGCAGTTTCAAAGTCAGTGCTAAGTGATGTAGCTAATCCCACTGTGAAGGACAAACTTGGATTTGATCACCTGTGTTGGTCCTTTCGGTCTTTGACTTCCAAACAATACTCCTACCAATTTTGACAAAAAACAAAACAAAACCTCTTACAATCAACCAGGCTAAGGAACGTAATAGAATAAGACAGCTGGGACTTTGATTTCAATAGATGACAAGATTCTTTTTATTTGAATAGTCTTGATTTGCATAACTTCAACTCACAGGTGAATAAATCTGCTTCTGTGCGTCCATCCTCTTGCATCACTCCATTGTTCTATTGCACAGCTATCAACATTCTACCCACATCTAGCCTGTGCTTTCTGATGATTGTGTTGTGATGGATATTCTGGCTCTTTCTTTGTAGAACATTGCAGGTGAATGCCAGATTTACAGAACAAATCCCAGAAACACTCTGGATCTGCTCTCTCGCGTATCTTGATATTATGATATAAATCCAGTGCCTACAGAGCGGATACATGTCTTCCTGATTGAAATTATAACATATGATTTAACATTAAGCAGATTAATGTGGAATCCACACCCCAAAGAAGTCAGTGGCAGAATTCCCATTGATTTTTATGGCTTTGGATTGTTTCCTTTGTGTGCTCTGCCTTTGTATTTTCTAGCCTTCATACAAAAAGCAATTATGCCCATTAATATATGCCATAAATATGTTACCAATGTTCGGGCTAACCCCCACTTTGGTTCATTTGGAGGCAAAGGGGTGTCAAGGCCTTGGAATATTCTGGACTACATTTCCCACCCCACACCCCCTGTTTTCTGACTCGTTGTGTCTTCCTAAGTACTGTGAAATGAGGACAAGAAGCAAGGAACATCTTTTGGCACTTTCGGAGGAACATGGAGACCCTGAATTAAATGTTATCTCAAAAATATTATTTTTGGCAGATTTCCCTGACGCTCAGCAGAACAATCCCATTGTTTAAAGAAACCATTAGAAAGTATCCTTTGTTTCTCTGAGTGTCAGCAAGAAAAGCACACACAACATGAGATCACCTCATAACCAGACCCCTCCTTTTCATGTTGATTTGTAAGAGGGAAAGTGCATTTGAGAGCAGTTTTTGAGACCCAAGATGGCAATCTGAGCTCCAGCATATGTAACTACGCTTTCAAGGTACACAGCGCACAACTGCAGGCCACAGAACGGGAAGGGAGTCTGTGTCTTGGTGCAAACCTTGAGACAAAGAGATTCCTTCCTGGTTTTTGATCAGAGCTCCTTCACATCACTTCAGCTGTATTCCACTGCCCACTCCTGGGCCTAGGATAGGTAATATGTGCTACCTGTCATTCCTTATAGCAATAAGGCCCTTTGATTTCTTTAGTTTAAAGTTATGAATGGGTTAGGATATTAATGCTTAATGCTGTCACACACCCAGTAATTTTGTCATGCTTTTCTTCTCTTTTCTCTCAATAAAATAAAGTTTTGCTTTAGTCTGGTTTGGACCTGCATTTTGGGGGTTATATACACACTATTTAGGCAAATTTCAGGGCAAAGTGCATGTTTTATCCCTAGCAAAAGATCCCCCTCCTCTCAAGGAGGTGTGTTTAATGGGATATGTGGGTGGCAGGTTCACACACTCAGGTTCCCAATAGACATGTGTCTTAACAAATATGTATTGTATTAAAATTGCAATCGTTCCCATGATAGCAATAATTTAAATAAAACCTAACATTGTATAGTGCTCCCCTGTAATTTTATCTTCCCTGTAGAATAAATATGTGCTCCAGGTTTGTTTTTTAATCTTACATTTCTTTGCCTGAAAACCAGTCAGAGCTCAGAAACATTTCAAAATATGAAGTTCAAAAGTGAGTGCAGTCAAACACCTTCCCTTGTCCATAGATGTGATGCCATGAAATTTCAAGGATATTCTACCAAGCCAGTATCGTAGGATCATAGAATCCTAGAGTTGGAAGGGGCCTATAAGGCCATTGAGTCCAACCCCCTGCTCAACACAGGAATCCAAATTCAAGTATACACAACAGGTGGCTGTCCAGCTGTCCTTAGCTTTATGGTCAGGTTTGAAAAATGAACTGCATTTAGGCTTATATAAGACACCATGAGCAATGTATAAAATAACACCAATGTGCAAAGAACTAGGATTACTAGCGTCAACACATTCCTTTCTGTACAGGTGAAATGACTGCACATTGCTTGTGCAGGCTAATGCATGAAATCCTCTGCAAATGTATGAGCAGTGTAATGTCTGAACTCACTCTCAATTGATCAAGAAAAAGATGGTCCTGGCAAAAAAGATGTCATCACAGGGAAAGTAGTTGAGCGTCTATGTATCCATTGGAACTACTACCTGTTCAGCTTTTGACCTTAAAATCTGGGTGTTCTGAATAATTTCGTTGTTTCTGTCCCCCATTATCATACACGTCAGTCAAATTTGGGCTGTGTCTATTTCTTGTGTGGCCAGTGCTTCAAAATCGATACAGAGTATTTTCCCTTTTTTTATCACCGTACACTGTACACCAGACAATGCCTTAAGCAGGCTGCACCCTTAAAAGTGGCTTTAGATGTCTCGATGAGTGAGAGTTATGATATCGCCACTTCAGTCCGATTAGATTTTCTAAGTGTAATAACATGAGAATATTGTAGAAGCCAAGCACAAAGCATATCTATTTGCTGAATGGGTGTCAAAATACCTCATATATTTCTTTTTTTTTTTCAATTAATTTTTATTCAGATTTTCAAAACCAAAACAATACAAAAAGAAAAAAAACACAAATCAATAACTAATACAATAAAAAAATAAAAATAAAAATAAAAATATTGACTTCCGATTTGTCGTAGTTCAGCTAAAAATCTATAATATATAACAAGCCTGTCTCTTAATAGATTATAAAATCACCTTCCTCCAGCGGTTATCTTAATTGGTTTCAAATCTCATTAACATCATATCATTTCATTCTTCCACAAAAAGTCAAAGAGAAGTTTCCAATCTTTGAGATATATGTCCATCAATTTTTTTTCTAAATAAACATGTCAATTAATCCAACTCATCAAGTCTACTAAGTCCAGTAATTTCAAATCGCTCTTCTTCCATTATCCATATTGGTTCCATCTTCCATCTTCCATCTTTACGCACCCAATAATCTTGCTGTCATAGTCATATAATAAAAGTCTGATAGGAATTTCCTTTATCACAGATATTTTCTTGCCATCAATTCCGAACGTATCACTGAAGTATTGTTGCAAAGCCGCATCTCTGTTCCTCTTTTTTACATGATACACTAGCACATCTCTTGAAGATTTTTCCATTCACACAAAACAGGGATTAATTCTGTTAACTTTCTCCATTTCAAGTTCCATCAAATCCTTCCAGTCCAGGAATTTTTTTGAACCGATAATATCTTTATCTCCAATCTCTTCAATTCCTTCAGGGACAGCGCTGAGTTCCAAACCATAATATTTGTCTCCAGGATCCATCACAACCAGGAAATCCAAATCTTTTTCCATGTCCATATTTAATCCAATCTCCATAGTTTGAACCTTGCCTTTAATTTCTCTTTCATCTTTTTTTGGTTTTCCAGATCTATCTTTATTCTCCTTTCTCATAGAATCCTGAATTTCTTTCAGCTCCTATCTCATTTCATCAAATTCAATTCTCCACGCTTGTCTATTATTTCTCAATTCTTGTTTTATTGACTTAATCACATTCGTTATTTTCTGAAACATGTCTAAAGATAAAGTCCCTTCTTGTACATCCATGATCTTCTTAATTGTCATTCTTAAAGCCAAAGGAACTAAACTCCTTCAATTTTCAATGTCCCAAGCAAAGAGCAGTTTATTTCTTTATCCAGTTATAAAGGAGTTAATCTTTCAAACCAACTGGCGTCACACTCTAGACAGCCCTTATCTCTTATATGCCCAGAAGTGCAAAAACATGTTTAGTTCACAGTGTCCTAATGACTAGTAGCAACGAGAATGAGCAGATTTGCAAAAAAAAAAAAAAGTAGATCAGAAAAAATAGTCCCAGACATATATTACACAAAAGTCTTATAAATCAAAAAGATTTTTCTTTTCTCTTCCAATCAGAAACCCCTCATCCATTGTAATCTTTACAATGCCATTTTCCATGTCAGCTTTTTGCAATAGGAAAAAGATAGGCTATTTTTATTTTCCTCCCCCTTAGTTCCGTGAGTAAAAAAGAAGGAAAGTTTTGGCTCACCCAGGTTTTCTTAATTGCTGATCCTTTGACAAATCTCTTTAGCTGTATAGATAAGAAAATGATAAGCATAGACAGGAGGATGCTTGCCTGTTAGTCCATTTTTTTAAAAAAAGGAAAAAAACGGGTCACTTATTCAGCTGAGCTGGCTATAAATCCTCGCTCTGTCCGAGCTGCTGGAAGACCTTCTTTCACAGACGATTCAGACGAATTCCAGTCTCCCACAACCACAACAAAGCTGTGTGGGAAATCTCACGTTTCTTCCTTATCCGGAATAAATTATCCCCAGTCAAAAAAGACCCTTCTGACTGGATTTAAGGCTGAAAAAGTTTCATCCAAGACGGGAGCCCGTCTCAGAGCTGCACAGGCGGAGGGATCCTCCTGGGAAGTCCAAAATACCTCATATATTTCTATAACAAGATAATAACAGCCTCATCCCTGTTCCCTCCACGCTCCCTTATTGTATCTATTTTTAATAATGACATTCTATCTAAAGTTTTTTTCTCTCTCCATCAGCTTCTGTAGTAGAACGTCTGTATGAGTGACAGCAGAACACTGCTGATTCATTAATAAGTTCCAGATCAGATGGAAATTTTAGAGCAGGTTGATAATAGACTCAAAGTTATTTTTCAGTTTCTGCTCTGGTGAAGTCTATTCACACCTAACTGGTGCATCTGACAGATTGCAACCTTCACTGTTGTTGGCTTCAAGAACTAATGTATAATTCATTCTCTTCCCCTCCCTTTTGCACTAAAGAGTGTTTATTTTCAGAATGAAGTCATTTTTTGCTCCTTTTTAGCATTCATTGAGAGTTTGCTTTTAGCTAATTGAAATAAAGAACAATATTTCCTATATTATATTGCCTTCCAGGAGTGATAAAACAATTTTTTCACTCACAGAAAGGAATCCTACCAACTGTCCAGGGAAGGACATACATCATGGGGTGAGGTGAGAGATGTTGCAAATTATCAGAGTAAATTTTTTTTAGCCTGGATTCTTCTTAGGGAATACAGCTCAAAAGGCCACAGTAGGACTTGAACACAGTGTCAGATACTATGTCAGAAACAGGGACATGGGCACTGCTACCAGACTCTGAGTCACTAGCAAACAGCGTAGTGGAGCTGTTCCATTTACATCTGGCTGAACCAGTGCTGCATACTGGGGCAGAGACGGAGAGATGCAAGGTGGCAGTGAGCAAGAGCAACGTGTTGCAAATAGGCTAGCAAAACTAACTCGCTGCTATTGCAGATCTGTCTGCTACTGCTACAGGTAAGTCTCTGCAGATCCTGCTAATGATCAAGATAGGTCCAGCAAAGCTCAAAAACAGTTCTTACAAAGGAATCTTTCATTTCAGGGTCAACGTGCTGATGGGAGGGACAGAAATAAAAGCCAAAGGCAAGGAACAGAAGCAGGGTTCAGACTGAAGGCACAGAAGGCTAGATAAAGTCAAGGGCATCCTCTGACTTTGGAGCATAGCCACTTATTCTGTGTGTTCTATCGTACTTCATTTGGATTGCACCACTGAAGAAAAGGATTGTGGAGTTGTACTGCACTGGTGAAAGAGAAGGTTTGGGTGCAGAATTCAGCATCCTTAGGTAGATCTCAGTTTTAATTGTAAATACAATTTTCTAGTCCTTAACGATGCAAAGATAGGAGTCAACATGCATAGACCATGGCTAAAGAAATCTCTCAAGCCAAGGAAGGGGTATTTCCAGCAGCCTTTCACTTTGGCTTATTGATAGTTTATTTTATTGCATTAAAAAGATGTATATGCCATTTTTCACTTTAAGAAGTACCAAATCAGTGTACAACTATAATTAATATAAAGACCTCAAAATCTAGGCACCTTCACATGTGAGAAGGCATTCTTTCAGATAACTGAGTCCCAAGTTGTTTTGGCCTTTTAAGTCACTAAGAAAACCTCAGACTGGGCTCAGCAGCTTATTGGCAACTAGTACAGCTGCTTCAGGAGAGGTGTCACATGCATGAGGTAGGAAAACTGCAGTTAGCTGCCACTCTGTGCCAGCTGCAGTTTCTGAACCAAGCCTAAGGGCAGTCCCGCATGTGGATTACAGTAATCCAGTAAACTCACCCGAACATATCCACCGACCTGAAATGCAAAAAGACCCCAACATAAATGCACACCCTTTTTCACACAAAAGACCACACACCAACCCTCTCACTCACACACTCATTCATCCATGTACACTGCCCTACACCAACTCACACCCACCTCTCACCTGAGGTTATCCACGCTTACCCTCCTGGCTCTCACTCGGGGTTGTTACTCACCTCCCACCTGCAGCCAATAGATGTCCCATTTCTCACCCTGGACGTTTCAATGGAGCTGCCTTGCATTGAAAAGCCACAAAACAGTGCTCAGTGAATTATTTGGTTATGAGCGATGGATTCAGATTACATGAAACATTTGACTACGATTTGATTGTTGTCAAATCAACTCCACCCTGGCTTTACAGTGATGAATCTCAGGCCATACTTTCATCACAGCCCAATTGTCTCCCGTCTCTATCCAGTTTCTCAGTTGAATGACAAATGATGTATCAAGCACTGGAACAGCCAATCATAGAGACAGGGTTCTCTACTCACCTGCTTACCAAGAAACATAAGGACAGTCAAGCCCCAGCACCACAAACAAATATGCACACATTAAGGCATGTAGTAAGTCACATATCAATTACTCCTGCAGCTCTTCACCATTAGCTTCTCCTTACTACATTTGAATCTCTTGTAAATCCTTAGGTCACCCTAATACGCAATGGATGGACCAATCTGTCAGCTTCAGTTTCTCTCAGGTTCTGGTTTTTACAGCCTTAAGTTCAGTTCTCCACATGTCTACATCAATTCTCATGAAAACTAATCAGTATTTTTAGTATGAATTTCTCCTAATATAACATGATTATGTACTTTTGCCTAATGTATACATTTTTGCAGAGCAGATCCCCCTATTTCATGCAATTGTCTACGCAATCTTCACCAACAAAAACATTTTCACTAATGCGTTAATTTCCATGCACACTTTACCCTAATACATGCATTTTTGCACATGTTGCTTGGCATTGCAAAATTCAGAGAAGAGTGCATTTGAAAGGATAGCTGTATTTCGGTTTGTGTATTGTTTTGCAAAGTGCATATATGGTAAGTTTGCCTTTAAATGCGAACTGAATCCATTCTTCACCCTCATCCCTGTGCTGTACACATCAATCATGTACTTTCACACATTCACACACAAGCTTTTTTTCATGGTGATTGGGATCCTTGTAAGACTTACTCCCCTAATGGTAATCATAACCATCCAACTAAGGTACCCCACTTCCCTTAGCAGTGGCCCTCTCCTCCCCAGGGATTTTGGCCTATCTCTCCAGCACAACAAGTTGTCTTCTGTAGTGATGTCCTCAGAGCTTGGCAAAGTTACTTTTTTAAACTACAGCTCCCATCAGCCCCAGCCAGCATAGCCACTGGATTGGGCTGATGGGAGTTGTAGTTCAAAAAAGTAACTTTGCCAAGCTCTGGATGTCCTGGCAGCAGAGTTTGGAAAGTTACTTTTTTGAACTACAACTCCCATCAGCCCAATCCAGTGGCCATGCTGGCTGGGGCTGATGTGAGTTGTAGTCCAAAAAGGTAACTTTTCCAAGCTCTGCAGGGCAGCAATCGAATAAGGTTGAATATTTTCAAGGGGAAGCTAATCCCCCACTTGCTATCTTTTGTCTTTCCATTTAGATCAAAGTACTACATAATCACTTCAATTTTCTTCCCCGAGCGATAAGACTTGACTATAAAACCAGCAGTTTAAACACTCAGCCAGTTCTCCATGTTTTATCCTGGCCTTATCTCCAGTCATCATCAGGTACTGTCTTTCACTCTACATCCCTCTATGGAAACTGGCCTGCAGTCTGGGCTCAGGCATTTACTTCCATGCTCCTTCGCGCCGAAATGCTTTTCCTGGGGAGATCAGATAAGATGATTCCCTTTCATTTCCCATCTGGCCTAGTAGATTCTTACTATAAAATCTGCTTTCAAGTTGTTTTTCTACTCGGTCTAAAGGTTCCTAGCTTTATAATGCAAACGCAAGCATGGCTATTTATATTCTGGCTGTAGTCAGGATGGAGCCTTATAATTCTCCTATGTGGTGGAGGAATACTATTTTATCTAGTAATAGCATATATAGAAGAATATTGTCATAGACAGACTGCCTAGAGGCCTTGAGACTGTGTCTGCTCAGCTTCTCAATTGCTTCCAATGGAGAATGAGATCTGTCAGTGTGACCTAGAAGCTGTGTCACTTTGTGATTTCTATATATATTGATTATTCGGTCCTCAAGTCTTCCTGGTATCCTGAGAGTAATATCCAACATTATGTGAGCTGCCTCTGATTTTCTGAGCCACAAATGTTCCAGGGTTGGGTTTTTTGTTTGTTTTTTCCACTTTTGTTGTGCTATAACTGCGGGTGGGCAGAGAAGGGGAAGAGGAGAGCCTTTCCAGATGGCAACTATGTGAAATAAAGTGAAATGATGTGTGGACACTCCAGAATGAATCCACCAATGATACACTATTATTGCATCAAAAACATGTTGCAGAATCCACCCACCAAAACCAAAACAAAACACAAAACCTCACCAATCTGGAGGGGCCCTCCTCTTCCCCTTCTCCACCCACCCGCAGACTGTCTACTACCCCAAAAAAGCCTCTCTAGAAGGTTTTGGGAGGGGGATCTACCAAGCATTGTGGACTGGCTCTTACAGGCTGCAGGAAGAGAGGGAATTGTCCAAAACTGGGTGAAGGAAGTTTGCACGGCTCCTGCAAAGTTCTTAAGGAGAAGAGAAATATGGGTTGCGTAAACTGCCTTCTGCTCATGTAACACTAGATGAGAATTAGAGATTCATATTCAGCTGAATCTCTGAATTTCTTGGTCAGCCAAGACATTGCGAAGGCACAAGACTATTCAGCCTGGTGTCACTAGGCACCTAGGAAGAATACTCCCCTAGAAAGAATGCTTGCACACCAATTTCCCATGGAAGGTGTACAAACCTCTCCACTATTGGGGGGGATGGAATAAATATATCTAGCCTAGTGTCTTGGCTAAGCTTTAACAGCACTCAAAGGGAGCTAGGAACTGGGGAACCAGAGCCAGCAGTTGTACCTGGAGTCAGAGCCACACCACTCAGCTATGAAGCTCCCTGGGCAATTTTGGGCCAGTGATGATATCTGGGCCAGTCACGATCTCTCAGCATAACCATCTAATTTTTTTTTGTATAAACTTTTTTTGTTTTCTCTGCAGGCACCTGCTCTCCATATAACATCAAGATTTCTTATGTTTTACAATCAGATACCAGTGCAAGCAGATATGAACAAAATTTAACAAAAATAAACAAGGGAACAAAATCTCTCAGGATAGATATCCCCAAAATTAATTCAGTGCGCTGTCCAGCTAACCAGAAAATGGACCATTTTACCTGTCTCTATAATAACTACTACAACTAAACACTTCTCCAAATCTGCCAGGCTTCTATGGATGGGCAATGAACAAATGATTCTTAAGAAGTATGTTCAATAAATGAATTCCAAACTATATACAAAGAGTCCGGTGTTTCTTTTCCTAGTCTTAAATTCATTTCATGAGTAAGCTTTTCTATTACGGCGATATTCCAGAGGGTGTTATACCAGTGTTCAATTGAGATTTTTTTTGCTGTTTTTCATTGCGATGCAATAGTCATTTTTGCTGCCAAGGTCATGTAGATGATAAGTTATTTAGAGAAAAATTTCATATGTGCGTTATCAAAAATTTTTAGTAACAGTATTGGGGGAAATGCAAAGTGCTCTTGAAATATTGTTCACATTTCATTATAAACCAACGGCCAAAATTCTTGTACTCGTTCACATTCCCACCACGTATGAAAGTAGGTTCCAGTCTTCCCACAGCTCCTCCAACAGAGTGGGGAGACTGTTGAGAACATATGTGAAATTTGGACAGGTGTGCAGTACCAATGATATACCAGTTTTAATGACTGTTCTTTTACATAACTAGAAACAGATTTGAATGGACATTCCTCCCACAATTTATTCCAATCTCTAGGTTGTATTTATGCAAGTAAAGTAATGCTCAAGATTCTACAACAAAGGCTCTTACCATATATGGAGCGAGAAATGCCAGACGTCCAAGCTGGATTTAGAAAGGGAAGAGGCACCAGAGATCAGATCGCAAACATACGTTGGATAATGGAACGGACCAAGGAATTTCAGAAGAAAATCACCCTGTGCTTTATAGATTACAGCAAAGCCTTTGACTGTGTAGATCATAAAAAACTATGGAATGCTTTAAAAGAAATGGGGGTGACACAGCATGTGATTGTCCGATGCACAACCTATACTCTGCACAAGAGGCTACTGTAATGACTGAATATGGAGAAACCGATTGGTTCCCAATCGGAAAGGGTGTGAGACAGGGGCGTATTTTATCACCCTATTTATTTAATCTATACGCAGAACATATCATACGGAAAGCAGGATTGGACCAAGATAAAGCAGGTATGAAAATTGGAGGGAGAAATTGTGCTTGGGACCACAATACCTGATGGAATGCCTCTCCTGATACGAACCTACCCATACACTACGTTCAAGATCAAAGGCCCTCCTCCGGGTGCCTACTCCGAGGGAAGCTCGGAGAATGGCAACAAGGGAGAGGGCCTTCTCAGTGGTGGCCCCCAAATTATGGAATGATCTTCCTGACGAGGTGTGCCTGGCGCCAACACTGTTATCTTTTCGGCGCCAGGTCAAGACTTTCCTCTTCTCCCAGGCATTTTAGCATGTGTTCTATACTGTTTTAAATTGTTTTTAAAAGATGTGTTTTAAATTGTATTCGGCTTCGGCTATTGGGCGGTATACAAGTTTAATAAATAAATAAATTAATTAAGATATGCAGACAATACAATACTACTAGCAGAAACCAGTAATGATTTGAAATGAATGCTGATGAAAGTTACAGAGGAAAGCACAAAAGCAGGACTACAGCTGAACATCAAAAAGACTAAAGTAATGACAACAGAAGATTTATGGAACTTTACAGTTGACAATGAGGACATTGAACTTGTCAAGGATTATCAATATCTTGGCACAATCATTAACCAAAATGGAGATAATAGTCAAGAAGTCAGAAGGCTAGGACTGGGAAAGGCAGCTATGAGAGAACTAGAAAAGGTCCTCAAATGCAAAGATGTATCACTGAACACTAAAATCAGGATCATTCAGACCATGGTATTCCCAATCTCTATGTATGGATGTGAAAGTTGGACAGTGAAAAAAGTGGATAAGAGAAAAATCAACTCATTCAAAATGTGTTGGAGCAGAGCTTTGCGAATACCATGGACTGCGAAAAAGATGAATAATTGGGTATTAGAACAAATTAAACCAGAACTATCACTAGAAGATAAAATGATGAAACTGAGGTTATCATACTTTGGATACATAATGAGAAAACATGATTCATTAGAAAAGACAATAATGCTGGGAAAAACAGAAGGGAGTAGAAAAAGAGGAAGGCCAAACAAGCAATAGATTGATTCCATAAAGGAAGCCACAGACCTGAATTTATAAGATCTGAACAGGATAGGTCATAACAGATGCTCTTGGAGGTTGCTGATTCATAGGGTCGCCATAAGTCGTAGTTGACTTGGAGGCACATAACAGCAATAACATGGATGTATTTTGGACCCTAGATCCAATTCCCATTGGTCTTTTAGCGAAAGAGTAGATATTTAAGATGCATTAAGTAATATTGAATATATTTTAGAGACTAAGCCTTTATCTCCCTTACACATATCTTGAAGTAACTGTTCAAACTGTGTAATGGGTCTTGTTGCTTGTTGTTTAACATAATTTGGCTTAATGAAGCTGCGTACTTGAGAAAGCATTAGCCAATTCAATTTTGTTCCTTGTAATTTAAGTTTTAATTGTTCAATTGAGAGTGGAATAGAATTTGTATAGAAGTTACACAATTTATATAATCCTTTAGTACTCCAACCCTTTAATTGAGATTCTCTGTCAGGAGTGTGGAATTTAGGGTGAAAAGCAATAGGTATTAGAGGTGAGATTATGGAGTCAATTTGTGTTGCCATAATTTCCAGGATGTAAACATACATTTAGTAAAAGGATTAAGCATGCTATTAATATATTGGGGTTTGATCATTTAAAAGGGTAAGATTTTCAATGACACACCTGAAGCAATATAATTTCCATCTCAACCCAGTGTTTCTCATCTATATTTCTAATTAGATACATCTGATGGATTTGAAAAGCATTATTATAATATGATAAATTTGGTATGCCCCACCCCCCTACGTTTGATTTTCAGTATAGTAGAGATTGGGTTAACCTACTTTTTTTCTGTTGAAAAATAAATTTGTTAATTGTTTGTTGCCAGGATTTAATTACTTCCCTGGGTATGGTGATAGGTAAAACCTGAAACAAAAATAAAAAAACGAGGCAGTATCATCATTGTATCACAGCTATTCTGTCCAGCACTGAAAGAAATGAGTTTTTCCAAGATTTTAAACTATTTCTGAGTTTCCTCGTGATTGGGTTATAGATTAAATGAAACAGTTTACTTAGGTTTTTAGATAAGAAAACACCAAGATATTTAAGTGACTTGGCACAAACAGAGATACCTAAGGCAGTTTTGATTAGTTTTTTGTGTAGTGGAGCTTAAATTTACAAATAGAGATTCAGATAGTATAATTAATTGTAAATCCAGCCATTTCTTTATATGATTGGAACAAGTTTGTTAGGCTATTTAGAGATTATATTGGGTCAGACAAAAGAAGGGATACATCATCCACAAATAAGCTAATATTCTGAGTGGTTCCATTGATGTTTTAACCTTTGATATTGATGTCCTCCCTCACTGCTTTCGCCAAAGGTTCCATGGTAAAAGCAAGTAAAAGTGGCGAGAGAGGACATCCTTGTTTCGTACCTTTTTCAGTCTTTATAAATCCTGACTCAAATGCTTTAACTCTGATGCTAGCCAAGCCTTGTTTATATAGGTTTTGGATCAGTTTAATAAATGCATCCCCAAATCTGTAATGTTGCAAAACCTGAAACAAAAAGTCCAAATGTAGAGAATCAAAAGCTTTTAGAGCATCCAGCTTAAAGATTGGCCCAAACTGAAGTAAATATCTTTTGATTTTGTTCAACAAATTAATTGGTCTAAAGTTATTCATATTGGAGGGATCTTCCTGGTTTGGGGATTAAAATTATGCATGAGGTTTTCCAAGATGGTGGGATTTCATTAACTTCTCAAATTGCATTGAATAACTGTGTTAAATTAGGAGCCAAATGTGAGCTGAATTTCTTATAAAAGTCCATGGAAAAACCATCCGGTCCTGGGGCCAGAGCTTGGAAAAGTTACTTTTTTGAACTACAGCTCCCATCAGTCCAATCCAGTGGCCATGCTGGCTGGGGCTGATGGGAGTTGTAGTTCAAAAAAAGTAACTTTTCCAAGCTCTGCCAGGGGCCTTATTATTTTTAAGCTTTTTAATAACATCATTAATTTCATTTTCAGTAAACCTGTTATTCAAAATAGATTGTTGGTTATGATCCAACTTTGTGAGTTTAAGCTTCTCAAGGAAAGAAGATATGTTTACCTCATTAGGTGTTTGGGGTTGCTATAAATTTCGGTAGTAAGATTTAAATGCAGAGTGAATTTATTTGGTTTTATATATCAGTTGTCCATTATCTTGTTTAATGCCCCAAATTCTGTGAGAGGAAAGTGTTTCGCAATAAATTAGGTGGACGTTTAGAATTTTGGTTGCCTTTTTCATAAAATGTTTAAGGTAAATCATATTTTTTGAGATCGTTGAAACTTCTAGAGCTTCTATATTTTTTCTTATTTGCTAGAATGCATTTCTTGGATAAAAATAATGTGGGGCTTATCCCTTAAAATAAAATTTGAAACTCTTCATCTTTTAACCAGATTACCTAGGCCTTTAACATTCAGCGTGTAAAGTTTTACAATCCATAACAAAAGAAAGAACAATAAGAAAGTTGCTCCAACCCAATAGTTCAGCCAGTGTAGTATGCAATCCACGTTCATATTAGTTCTGATTTGCCAGACATAGAAAGAAATAACAACAAATATTAAAACTACAAACATTAGAATTAGTAAAACCTACTTCTGGCAGGGTCCTATCCCAATGACTGCTCTTAGAGCATGTTATCCTATGCACGTAATACATCTGGTGAATAAAACCAATAAATTTATGACTCTTCCCGGTCCCGTCACTTAAAATATTAAACAGTCCTTCCCCCCTTTTTTATTTTTATTTTTCCTACCTTTACCTTCCCCTCCCCTTTACTTTTCTCCCTTTTTTAATTATTTTTATATATTTACATACACACACTCCTACATACATACATTGCCACCACACCAAAGAAGACTCGTGACACCAGTATGTTTGCCATGGAGGAAGGGTGAGATACAAATGGTATAAAACAAAAAACAAGCTGTGTTTGAGAGTGGAAGGGATCTGTGTTTCATTGTGACATTTATTTATTGTTTCTTTGATTAGTTTATCAATTATTTATTTGCCACCTTTTGGGACATAGCGATATAAGGCGGCTTACATATCATAAAAACATAATACAAGGTGCGCCTGGTGCCAACACTGTTATCTTTTCGGCACCAGGTCAAGACTTTCCTCTTCTCCCAGGCATTTTAGCATGTGTTTTATACTGTTTAAATTTTTAAATTGTGTTTTATATTGTTTTTATAAGATCTGTTTTAAATTGTATTTGTTTTAATGTTTTTAGTTACTGTAAACTGGCCAGAGAGCTTCGGCTATGGGGCGGTATACAAGTATAATAAAATAAATAAATAAATACAATTTAAAACAATTATACAAAGCATCACTTGGCACCAGGCAAAGTATATTAAAAACAGGCCTGCCCACAGGCTTATAGTCTAATGGTATCTGATGAAGTGGACTCTCTTCCTTGAAAGCCTTATGCCATAATACGTTTATTAGTCCATAAGGTGTCTCAAGTCTAATAATAGAATGCAGTGGCTGCCTAAGGGTTTTCAAGGGATGCTGTGAAGTTAGCAGTATTTAAAAGACTTTGCAATTTTGATACAATGGAAACTGGGGAATAAGAGATTAGTTACTGGGTACAAATATAGAAGGTAAGCTAATTGTGCAGGTATTTGTTCCTGTAATCTCAGTTTGTTCAGGTTTCTCCAATATAATATCTGGTGTCTACTGCTCCAATGCCTGGGATATGGTTCCTAGGCAACGCAGCCTAATTTTATAGTTACAGACATTATTGTGCTGAGCCCTTTTTTTAAAAAATGTGCCCCTTCTATTGTTCATTCTCCTTGTGTGCTAGAATTAAGTATTTCACGTGAGTCTTTTGTTTCAGCCTTTTTTATGACTGTGGCTCCCCCCCTTCTCCCCCATGCTACAGTTTATTATTATTTTATATGTATTCTTCAATAGTTCCCCCCCACACACACCATTTCTCTCTTGAATCACGGTTTCAATAAATATGTTTCATTATGCCCTAGGAAATAACAAAAATGAGTCTGGAAATCAAATAAAATGTTGAAGAAAAAGATAAGGAGGGGCAGGGACAGCTTTGCTGAGTCAATACCGTAGAAGATAATCTTGCAAATGCTGAGGTTCTTAAGGATAGGCAATGCTGAGGAGACAATGACTGTATTAAGGGACAACATTTATGCTTTCTCTTTCATAATTATTATTGTTTATTTTTATCATTTATTAAATTTATTAGTTGCTTGCCACACACGAGTCTGCAAGAGGCGTCCAACATTTTAAGAGCATAAAGCATTGCATAACATTGGGGGAGGAGGGAAGAGAGTGCTTTGAGAATCAATTCTTCCACCCAGGGAACTCTGGGAATTGCAGGTCTGTGAGGAGAATAAGGTCTCCTAACAACTCTCAGCATCCTTCACAAACTACACTTCCCAGGATTCTTTGGAGGAAGCCACAACTTGGCCCCAGAGCTTGGAAGTAACTCGTTACAAATAATGAGTTACTTGTAATTTATTACTTTTTTGAGTAACAAGTGGGTAACTTCATTACATTTTGCTTGTAACAGAACGAGTGGTAATTTCATTACTTTTCAACTGCTACTGTAACATTTCGGGTGTTACTTTTGGATATTACTTGGGGGGAAGCAGGGGAAGTCTTCTGTTCCTGTGACTGGCGGATGAAAGACATGTGCCCCACACTGGGCTTCTGTGCAGCATTGCTCTAACCTCTTGCTCTGTGTTAGGAGGCCACAAGGGAGGAGGTGGAGAGAGAGAAAAAATTGCTTCAAGAATGGCTGGTGGTGGAAAAGAGAGGAGTGGCTTGTACTCCCTTGCCACCTGCCCACCTGTCTGCTTGCTCACTGGCCCTACCACCCCCACCCTCTGCTCTCTTGCCCCCCTCACTGGCCCTACCACCCCCACCCTGGTTTCTCACCCCCACCTGCTCACCTGCCCTCGATTGCTCACTCCCTCACTTGCTCTACTGCCCCCATTCCCTGCTTTCTTGCCCCCACCTGCTCACCCTATTGCCCCCACCCCCCACTTGCTTGCCCCCACCTGCTTGCTCAGCCCTCCTGCTTGCTTGCTCCTGCCTACTTGCTCAGCCCCCAAGCTTGCTCACTCCCTCCCTCATCCTAATGTCCCCCACCCCCGTTTGCTCACCCCCTCACTCACTCCCTCAGTCACCCTACTGCCCCCACCCCCACTCTCTCACCCCACCTGCTCACCCTACCACCCCTGCCCCCACCTGCTTGCTCAGCCCCCGCTCGCTCACTCCCTTACTTGTCCTAATGCCCCCACCCGCACTCTCTCACCCCCGCCTGCTCGTCCTCCCTTGCTCACTCCCTCAGTCACCCTCAGTTAACTTTTTTTTTTTACAATAATTTTTATTCAAATTTTCATAAAACATACAAAACAAAATCATAAAACATTCAAAGACAAAAAACAAAACAAAACAAAAATGATTAAACAAAAATAAAATAAAAATAAAATATTGACTTCCCATTTGTCACAGATCAAATCAGTTATAGGTCTACAATATATAACAATCCTGTCTCTTAAATTATATTATAAAATCACTTTCCTCCAGTAGTTATCTTAATTAACCATCAAATCTCATAAACATTACTTTATTCTTTCCACAAAAAGTCAAAGAGAGGTTTCAATTCTTTAAGAAATATATCTATCAATTTTTCTCCAAATAAACATTTCGATTAATCCATCTCATCAAAATCTGTTAGGTCCAATAATTTCAATAGCCATTATTCCATTATCCCTATTAATTTCATCTTCCATCTTCAATAGTCCTGTTAAGTCCAGTAATTTCAGTGTCCAATCTTCCATTATCAGTATTCCATAATAATCTTGCTGTCATAGCCATAGTCATATAATAAGAGTCTGATGGGAATTTCCTCTATCCCAAATATTTTCTTGCCATCCATTCTGAATAAGTTGCTGAAGTACTGTTGTAAAGTCATATCTCTGTTCTTCTTTTTTACAAAATGCACTGGCTCATCTCTTGAGAGTTTTTCCATTGTCACATGGCTGCAGTTAATTCCATAGATTTTCACTATATCAAACTCCATCACGTCATTCCAGTCCAGAAGATTATCCAAGCCATTGATAACTTTATCTCTAATATCTTCATTAATTTCTTCAGAGATAACGTCTCTGATCTCATTCTCCTCTCTCACAGGATCCCCTATTTCTTTAAGCTCCTGCGTCATTTTGCTCAGTTCAATTTTCAGCTCCTTACTGCCCTGTCGCAGGGTTTGTTTCGTTATCTCAATCTCATCCATTATTTTCTGAAACATAATTACTTCCAGATTCTCAGCCACTTTCTTGATTGCCATTTTTAAAACCACGAAAACAAAGCAAAACAGAAGTAAAGAAGAACCACTTCTTATTTCAGCAGCAATTGGGTTAATATTCCAGGCTTGATGACATCACAGTGTAAACAGAGCAGCCTGCCTTATCTCTCTATGTTCAAGAATACAAAACAAATTTGGTTCCCAGCATCAAAACAGTTAGTGGCGTCGTGAAGAAGCAGATTCGTCGAAATAAAATAGACCAAAAAGAGAATAGTCCCAGACAATATAACATTCCTCGGAATAGAAATCCCTCTTCTGTTTATATCTTTAGAATGCACTTCCAGGACAGCTTTTTGCAACAGAAACAGAGATAAGCTGTTAATTTCGTGAATAACAGAGAAGAGTTATAGCTCACCCAGAAGTACTTCAAAGCCGATCAATCTGACAAATCTCCTTTTGCTGCAACAATTTAAACCATTATTTAAGAAAAATAATAGAAAGAAGGGTGCTTGCCTGTTAGTCGGTTTCCTCTTTGAAGAAAAGATAAACGTATCGCATTAAACAGATAGAGCAAAAGTTGGAAGTCCGTCCGGCATTGTTGGCTGGACCTTTTCTCATAAATTAATGAAATCCAGTCCTCCCAACAAAAACAGGCTTTTGAGGTTGATCTCTACATTTCTCCCTGCCCGGGAGAAATTTCATCAGTCAAAAAAAAAAATGTTCTGACTGATTTATATCTGAATAAGCTTCTTTTGAGGCGGGAGCCCGTCTCAAAAGCAGGCACAAGCGAAGTCACCCTTCCCGGAAGTCACCCTCAGTTAACTTTTAACCTGCAGAATATTAAGGTCAGAATATGGGGCAAAGTCAGTAATAGGATTACAGGTACTCAGTGAACATGGCTGATCTTTAATTAATTTCAACAAATTATGAAAACACTGACAGAAAAAAGTCCAAAAGGTGTCTGGATTCCCCCCCCTCTTTTTACATTTTGAACTCTCGATTCTCTCTGACTGTTGTGTGTATAGACATGAAAATTTAGAAGGTTGTTAAGCAAATGTTTCTGAGTTCAGGACTATAACTTTTATAAGGTTTTGTTTTAAAAGGAGCTTATGGGAAGCATCAGAGTGGCATGGGGGGCATTTTCAATTCAACATTGCGGAATGTGAAAAATCCATGCTGGATATAGTATACAGCCACTCTTGTGGCTGTATAATAAATCTCAGATTGCAAAAAGGTGATGGGCCAGGATTTCGGATGGGGGAGAAGTTTGACTCAGGTCACATTTAAAACTGAATTTAGCCAATCTGCACTTTCCAAAGCAATAGGTGAAGTGAAACAGAGCCTTCTTTTGAAATGTTGTTGTTGTTGTTATGTGCCTTCAAGTCGATTATGCCTTATGGCGACCCTATGAATCAGAGACCTCCAAGAGCATCTGTCATGAACCACCCTGTTCAGATCTTGTAAGTTCAGGTCTGTGGCTTCCTTTATGGAATCAATCCATCTCTTGTTTGGTCTTCTTCTTTTTCTACTGTTTTCCCCAGCATTGATCATCCTTGACAAGTTCAATGTCCTCATTGTCAACTTTAAAGTTACATAAATCTTCTGTTGTCATTACTTTAGTCTTTTTGACTTTCAGCTGTAGTCCTGCTTTTGTGCTTTCCTCTTTAACTTTCATCAGCATTCGTTTCAAATCATTACTGGTTTCTGCTAAGAGTATGGTATTGTCTGCATATCTTAAATTATTGATGTTTCTCCCTCCAATTTTCACACCTCCTTCATCTTGGTCCAATCCCACTTTCCATATAATATGTTCTGCGTACAGATTAAACAAATAGGGTGATAAAATACAACCCTGTCTCACACCCTTTCCGATGGGGAACCAATTGGTTTCTCCATATTCTGTCCTTACAGTAGCCTCTTGTCCAGAGTATACGTTGCGCATCAAGACAATCAGATGCTGTGGCACCCCCATTTCCTTTGAAGCAGTCCATAGTTTTTCATGATCTACACAGTCAAATGCTTTACTGTAGTCTATAAAGCACAGGGTGATTTTCTTCTGAAATTCCTTGGTCCGTTCCATTATCCAACGTATGTTTGCGATCTGATCTCTGGTGCCTCTTCCCTTTCTAAATCCAGCTTGGATGTCTGGTGTTGAAGTGTGTGCGTTGTTGCGTGAAACAGCATACGTTACGTTGGAGTTAAGTTGAGCAAGAAGCTTCACAGAGGTATTAGATTAGGTTAAGAGTCTTTTACTACAAGACATTATGGCTTAAGGCTTTAAGATTACATGTAGAGTTTCTTCAATCACCCCCCCTCTGGTACATCTCTCTCCAAAGGTAAACACAAAAGACAACCTCTCAGTTCAGAGGCAATACACAGAAGACTCAGCTCAACACAGATAACTGCTAGAACTCTCCCAGTCTATCTTGATGTTGCCATGACAACGGCCTTGACTCTCCGTTCCCAGACTGGGCAAAGACATAACTTCTCTTAGCTATAGATTTCCACACTTTCAGACTTGATGAAAAAAAACACTCAGTGACAGTATAGTTCAATGGTCAACAATTCCCCCTTTTTCCCATCACATCTGTAATTCATTACAACAATAACAATAATACATTTCTACAATACACCTTGCAATACAGTTTACATTTCAGTACAGTTCAGAACATCTCTGTACATTTAGCTAACACTTTATTCAATCAAACTTTGGCTGAACACAAGTCAAATATAACGTTTCAGGATCCATTTCAACCAGTTTGTGCATTCCAGGACTGGTCACCACCCCCACTGTGAATCTTTCAGGCGGTTTCCCTATATTTGATCTTGTAGAACGTCTTAAAGGTATTAGGGCTTCTGCTCTCTCTGCCCCCCCCATTTGTGCTTGTGCTTGGCACCGTGTGCCCAGGATCTTCCATTTCCTCCGCCTTACGTTTCTTCGATCTTCGTTTCCCACAAATGATCTCATTTAACGCATCCCTGAGTGGAATATGTGTGCCCTCCACCTTTATGTCTAGATTTGGCTTAAATGATTGTGCTTGTGTGTCATCTGACCCTGTAAGAACAACTGTTTCCCTTTGATCCCAAGGCTTTTCTGAGACTTTAATGCTTCTGCTCAGAATTAACTGCTGTGTTTCTGGACACCAAACTCTGAAATATGCATTCTGAAATCCCAAAACGAAACCTTGCTGTGCCCTTGGTGCAAGCTTGCCCCTCCTTTTTCCCTGTGGAATGTGGATCCAGCATCTTGCCCCGAATTTTTGAATGTGTTGTATTTTCGGTTTTCTACCAGTGATTTTCTCATAAGGAGACATTCCAAGTGCACTGTGTAATACCCTGTTGTGAATATAATTCACATAAAGTATTGCTTCTGCCCAGAAAGAATTCCCTAAACTGCAATCCATTAACATGGCTCTCATTGCTTCCTGAAGCACCCTGTTTTTTCTCTCTGCAGTTCCATTGGAAAACGGGCTGTATGGAGCAGTGAAATTCTGTTTTATTCCCTTACTCTCAAGGAAGTCACTTAATGTTTTATTCGTGAATTCCCCCCCCCTGGTCCGAGCGTATAGCCCCCACTGTGGTGCCATGTTGAGTTTCGATTCTCTTAATGAACAGTTTCAGCTTTTGCTCAGCTTCACTTTTATGCTTTAACAGAAAAACATGACAAAATCTTGAAAAGTCATCCACGATTACCATAAAGAATCTTGCACCTCCGCGTGAACCATTTATTGGCCCTGATAAATCAACATGAACTAGCTGATAGGGAGCTGTTGTGGTTCTCTCAGCCTCCCGGTTAATTGGTGCAATTGTCATTTTCGCTTTATGACATGCATCACAATCCAACATTAACTGTCCACAATTTCTCAAACGCATGTTTTCACTATGCATTGGGGTTTTCTTTATCGTGTCAAAGTTTGCATGCCCCAGCCTTTGATGCCATTCATGGACGCAGCCCTGATGTACCTGTGCCTCAGCGTTTAACACAGCACACCCTGTTTGACTGCTTTTTATTACAAACTGTGAATCATTAAGGCTTCCCTGCAAACACATTTGATCTCCCCTCATTACATAACATTTGTCTTTGTGGAACAATACAGAAAAATCACAACTCACCAGTTTTCTGACTGACAATATGTTATGAGCCAATTCTGGAACAAACAAACATTCTGACAGTATTCCCAACTTGTCAAATCTCACCAGACCTCGAGCCTCCACATTCTTCTGCGATCCATCTGCTAGTAAAACAAAGTCCTTCACATTTTCTGAAGTGTAAAACAAACTTCTGTCTGTGATTAATATATGGCTCGCCCCGCTGTCAACAATCCAGTCAACAGGTCCTATATCTTGAGACTTCTGTTTACAAACAAAGTTCACACTGCCCTGCTTCAAGCCTCCGTCCCTGGAGTTTCGCTTGACTGCACAGTCTCTTTGAAGATGTCCACGAGCCCCACAGAAATAACAAGCCTTTAGCCTTTGCTGCTCTTGCTTGTTTTCCTGTCTGCTGCTGCTTTCTTCTTTCAGCTTGGCTCTTTGCTTTTCCTCAGCACTTTTCGCCTCTTGTCTCCGCTGCTATTCCTGGGACAGTTTTTCCTCAATAAACGCAACGTTCAAACCTCCATCAGGCATGGCTTCGAAAGCCATGACCATATTATTCCAAGTCCCATCGAGCGAAGCCAGGATCAAATAGGTCTTCTGAAGTTCAGAGTGTTCGACGCCTCGGTCCGTCAGCTCAGCAAACAGGCATCTGAATTCCGTGAGATGTTCACTCATGTCGCACTCACCCGTGAAGCGCATTTGATACAGCTTCCGTGCCAAACACAATCTAGATCCCGCAGTCTGTTGCATATGTAGAGCCTCCAACACGTCCCACATCTGTTTGGCGTTTGTAACATCTCTCACGTGTAGCAGTTGAGAGTCAGATAGAGCCAGAAGTATAAAAGCCTGCGCCTTCTGATCTCTACGCGTCCAGGCCACAGTCAGTACCGCCGGAGTGGGTCCATCTATCATGTCGCATAAATCCTCTTTTATCAGCAAAGCCCGCATCCTCGGCTTCCAGCTGCCATAATTCTTTTCCGTCAATCTTTCCATTGGCATGCCTCCCCCAGACAGATTTACAGCCATGTTGCTCACCTCTGTCTGGTACAATCGATCAATCTGCCCTCTGGATCTCCGTCTGCCGTTCAGACCAGCAACTTACGCCTGTGTTACTCCTGTGTAACGCGCTGTGGATTTGGGCCCATAACCCTGTTGAAGTGTGTGCGTTGTTGCGTGAAACAGCATACGTTACGTTGGAGTTAAGTTGAGCAAGAAGCTTCACAGAGGCATTAGATTAGGTTAAGAGTCTTTTACTACAAGACATTATGGCTTAAGGCTTTAAGATTACATGTAGAGTTTCTTCAATCACCCCCCCTCTGGTACATCTCTCTCCAAAGGTAAACACAAAAGACAACCTCTCAGTTCAGAGGCAATACACAGAAGACTCAGCTCAACACAGATAACTGCTAGAAC
The DNA here is from genome assembly GCF_030035675.1 of Rhineura floridana. Taxonomy (NCBI): domain Eukaryota; kingdom Metazoa; phylum Chordata; class Lepidosauria; order Squamata; family Rhineuridae; genus Rhineura; species Rhineura floridana. Next base: position 49,044,967 of record NC_084480.1, read on the forward strand.
TCTCCCAGTCTATCTTGATGTTGCCATGACAATGGCCTTGACTCTCCATTCCCAGACTGGGCAAAGACATAACTTCTCTTAGCTAAAGATTTCCACACTTTCAGACTTGATGAAAAAAAACACTCAGTGACAGTATAGTTCAATGGTCAATATCTGGGATTTCTCGCTCCATACATGGAAGAGCCTTTGTTGTAGAATCTTGAGCATTACTTTACTTGCATGGGATAATAAGGCAATAGTTTGGTAATTACTGCATTCTCTGGGATCCCCTTTCTTTGGAAGTGGGATATATATTGAACACTTCCAATCTGTGGGCCATTGTTTAGTTTTCCATATTTCTTGACAAAGATTTGTCAAAATTTTGACAGATTCAGTCTCAGTAGCTTGTAGCAACTCTATTGATATGCCATCTATTCCTGGTGATTTGTTTCTTCCAAGAATTTTAAGAGCAGCTTTCACTTCACATTCTAAAATTTCTGGTTCTTCATCATATGGGTCCTCTGTGAATCTGTCATCTCTTTTATAGAGTTCTTCAGTGTATTGCTTCCATCTTCCTTTTATTTCATCTTGGTCAGTCAGTGTGTTTCCCTGTTGATTACATCCCTACTCTTGGTTTAAATTTCCCTTTCATTTCTCTGACCTTTTGGAATAGGGCTCTTGTTCTTCCCTTTTTGTTGTCCTTTTCTATTTCTATACAATAAGTATTGTAATAGTTTTCTTTGTCCCTACGTACTAGTCGTTGTATAGTTGCATTTAGGGTTCTGACCCTGTTTCTATCTCCTTTTGCTTTTGCTTTCCTTCTCTCTTTAACCATTTTAACAGTTTCTTCAGTCATCCATTGAGATCTTTCTCTCTTTTTAACAAGAAGTATTGTTTTTTTGCATTCTTCCCTGATAATGTCCCTGACTTCAGTCCATAGTTCTTCTGGTTCTCTGTCAACTATGTTTAGAGCCTCAAACCTGTTCCTTATCTGATCTTTATATTCTTCTGGGATGTTATTTAAATTGTATTTTGGCATTATGAGTGCTTTGTTGTTCTTCTTTAGCTTTACTCTAATTTTCGATACGATCAGTTCAAATGTACATTTTGAAATGTACATTTGTTTAAATTTTGCAATGTAGTTCTCCTCCCAAGTAATGACTACAAAATGAATACACTAAAGAGTGCATGTAACTGCATATATTAGTGAAAATAACTTACATTATGTATAACATGCATTACATTAGGGAAAATTGCATTGCAAAAATTTGTATAATAGGCAAATCACACAGCCATCCTTCAAAATGTGCACTTATCTGAATTTTATGATGTAGTTCTATTTTTATTATCATCATAATCATTTATTACCCACCCTTCACCCAAAGGTTCCAAGGTGGGTTACAATAATTTTAAAATACAATATTAAAAACAACCTAAAATCCCAAAATAGCGTGGGTCCTAAAAATATATGTCTGAGGTGTCAAAGGACAGGGTAAAGAGGTGTGTCTTCTGCATATGCCTAAAACTATGCAGCAAAGTTGCCAGATGCACCTCAGTGGGAGTGAGTTCCACAACTTAGGGGCCACCACATAGAATGACCTCTCTCGGGCCACCTCCCTGGCTTCCAATGCTGGCGGAACTATCAAAGGGCTCCCTCTGCTGATCTCAACACCCAAAAGGGTCTGTAGGAAAGGAGGCAGTCTTTCAGATAATTGGGACTTAAGTAATTTAGGGCTTTAAATGCTAGTGTGAGCACCTTCCATTGGACCCAGAAACAAACTAGCAACCAATGCAGCTGTTCTAAAACACGGTTTATATGAGATCTTGAGGGAACCCCAGCCAGTAATCTGTCTGCTGCATTTTGGACCAGTTGAAGTTTCCAACTCATCTTCAGGGAGAGACCTGTATAGAGCATATGCAATAATCCAGTCTGGAATTTACCAGAGCATGGAGTACTGCGGCCAAGTCATCTCTGTCCAAAAGGGGGTGAAGCTGGCAAACCAGCTGGAGCTTGAAAATGGCACTCCTAGCCACTGAGGCCACTGGACCTCCAGTGACAGTGTTGGATCCAGGAGTGCTCCCAAGCTGAGAACTTGCAACTTCCAGGGTAGTGCAATCCCAGCCAGACCATCCCCCCACCTTCCAGACATGAGAACTCTGGACACATAACCTCCGAGTTTTCAAGATTCAGCCTCAGTTTATTGGCCCAAATCCACCCAATCACTGCCTCCAAGGACCGATCCAGCACCTCAACTACCTCTCTCGATTTAGATGTAACAGAAAGACAGAGCTTTGTGTCGTCTGCATTTTGGTGACATCTCACTCCAGATGTCCTTATGACAGCTTCCAGCAACTTCATATAGATGTTAAAGAGTACAGGGAACAAGATGGAATCCTGTGGAACACCACAGGACAGCTCCCATGTTGCCAAACAGTAACCTCCCATAACTACCATTTGGAAGTGGCCCTGGAGGTATGAGTAGAACTACTGAAGCACAGTGCCCCTAACTCCCACCTCCCTGAGACTCCAGAAGGACACCGTGGTCAACAGTATCAAAAGCCACTGAGAGATCAAGGAGAATGAGTAGGGTCTCACTCCCCCTATCTCTCTGTGACAGATGTCATTAACCAAGGTGACCAAGGCAGTTTCACTGCTATGGCCAGGCCTGAAGCCAGACTGGAATGGCTCCAAGTAATCAGTTTTCTCCAAGCATGCTAGAAACTGGACTGCCACCTCCTTCTCGAACATCTTGCCCAAAAAGGAGATATTTGCCCCTTGGGAATAGTTGTTTAATGCTGCTGGATGCAGAAAGCTCTTCTTAAGAAGGGGATGCACCACCGCCTCCTTCAAGGCAGATGGTACCTCCCCCTCCTCCAGTGAAGTGTTATTCACTGTCTGGACCCACCCAGTCAACCCCTTACGACTAGCTCTAAGAAACCAAGATGGGCAAGAGTCAAGGGGAAAGTGGATGGGCACACTTCTTCAAGCAGTTTGTCCACATCCTCAGGCTGCAATAACTGAAACTAATCCAGTATGGATGGTACAGAAAGCACTCTAGAAGCCTCCACTGGGCTTGCTCTAACCGTGGCATCAAACTCTGAATCTGAGCAATTTTGTCCCTAAGGTGCCTCCCAAAGTTGTTCCAGTAAGGGTGTCAGAGCAACGCTGTCTTGGCCAGATGACAGAAGCCCATTCATCATTCAGAAAAGCTCTGCTGGACAGCTACTTGTGGGCACAATGGTGGTGGAGAAGTAAACCTTCTTTGCTACCACCACTGCCACATGGTAGACATGATGGTGCAACTTTATCCATGTTTGGTCAGGTTCAGACCAAGATTTATGCCACCTGTACTCCAGCTACTGTTTCCAGCTCCTGTTTCATCGCATGCAGGTTACTGGAGTACCATGGTGACCTATGTGCTCCACAGTGACCAGTGCAACCAGTGTTTACAAAAATGCATATATTAGGAGAAGGTGTGCATAAAAATTAATATATTAGTGAAAATAAGATGCAAAAATGTGTTACAGACATTGTAAGAATGGGTACATTACTCAAAACTGCATACAAACATGTATTTAGTAGGAGAAAATGCTGATGAATTTTCCTGAGTTGTTTTTTTTAATATTGCAAACTGGTGCAGAAATGTGAAGAGCTGAACTTAAGACAGGAAAAATGATAAACTGAACCTGACATATTTACCCATCCCTGGCAAAGATATAAAATTGAAACACAAAGGAGACACCTTTGTTGTAGAAAGCTCTCCTGCAAGGCTCGAACTTTCAGCAGCACAATTTAATAGGAGATTCTTATCTTATTGGCACCTCCCAGGGCCTTGCATCATTTCAATTGTTTACCAGACAGCTGGATGCATGGTGGCGGGGATCAGAATTCCCTTGCAATTACATACAAAACTATGTCAGGAATACTGCACAGACCCTGCAATTTGCAAAGACTATTCAGGGATGGCCACTCCGTGGCTCTCCAGATGCTGCTGAACTACAGCTCCCATCAGTCTCAGCCAACACAGCTCATGGTCAGGGATGATGGGAGCTGTAGTCCAGCAGCATCTGGAGAGCCACAGAGTGGCCACCCCTGGACTATATCCTACTGGAGACTCTGCAAAGCTGATCTTTTTATTATGCTCATATTGGGAACAATAGACAGATATTCTCAGTACAATATAAACCTTTGTATTTCATTATTGTAGCCATCCAGAACACAGAACAAATTGCCCTTATAATCATCGCAGCTGTCCATGCAGCTTTTTAATCAGAGAAGAAATCCTACAAAGAGTAGCTCTCATCTAGGATGATTTGATAATGTATGACAGGTGTAAACTACAGATACTGAGTGATGTAAAGCTCAAAACCCTCACTCTGCATTTTCTTATAAAACGTGGAACATTTGATTACCTTGACTGATTGCACTCATTTCTCTTGCACCCCAGAGCTGTGATAAATTGATGGGAGTGTTTCAGAAATATGAGGATTAGAGCTACCAGGTCTCTGGTTTTCACCCGGAGACTCTGGATTTTTGGGATCCTCTCTGGGTCTCCAGGGGAGCCACCTTAATCTCCGGACTCTCAGCTTTCTTTTTTTTTCTTTTTTTAAGTTTCTAGGTTGTCTGGTTCATGAGATATATGCCAAAAGTCAGCCGCTGCCCCCACTACTTCTGTTAAATGAACTCGTAGCTGGCTGCTCTAACCCCACCCTTTCAGGTTTGTAGCCAATAAGTGAAGTCGGGATGTGATTGACAAGGGATTTGTTGACCTTCAGGTAGTAGCTAGAACCCATTGCAAAGCCAGAAAACTGTTGTTGTTGTTTTCTGCCTGTCTGAAAATCTCATCAACTGAGTTATTATATAGCTTTCAGCAGTGGCAAAAGTCTTTTTCTCTATTGTGAGCAGGAGTCAAAGAACTTTAAATTTTCCTGCGCTGTTGAAGAGAGCAGTGTTTTGAAAATGTTCCCAATATGAAGCTTTAATCCAATACTTTTCTGGGAGTAAAGCTGCAATGCTAATCCTGCATACCCAGAGTGAACCCACTGAATTCAATAGGACTTACTTTTAAGTAGACATGGTGAGGATTATGCTGTAAATTAATGGGACTTTTGAGTGAACATAGCAAAGGATTGTGTTGTAAATCTTTCTCTCCCTCTCCAATCCTATTTTTTAAAGCAGTTAAGCAGGGCTTACTTAGGTATCACTAGTTGTATTATGTAGAAACTAATACTGATTTTGTTTTTTAAAAAATGTTCTGCAATGACCAACTGGTTTTGACAATAAACTATTATATGAGGTGAATGTATTTTTACATCTCCTGTGTGTGTGTGTGTGTGTAGTCTTTCCTGCAACCCTGTGAACCATGGTTCCCAATTGGAAACCAAGGCAACTCACAAGAAACAAATCCCTTTAAAATCCAATAACCATAAAAACAAGTATAAAAAGTTGCAAAACAGCTTACAGTGGCATGATTCTGAATTTTGGATTGGGTAAGTGAAGTTCCTTATCAGTTGAGGTTGCAGTTCTGTGCATGTTTCTCTGTTTGAGTAAGCCCCATTGGGACTTGCTTCTGAGTAAACATGCATAGGATTGCACTATAAATAACTTTACAGGTTGTGTAAATAATAAACATCTTTGACATTCATACTTATATAAATATTTCTTCATAATATGTCTTGATATGTATCTGATTTCACACTATGGTTGTAAATTAATATTTATGAATTTATCCTACATTTTCAGTGTTCCCTTCTTCCTTGGGGTGGTCATGGTCCCCCTCTGTTGTTTTCACTCTGAAGGGCAGATTAGGCTGAGAAATGGGAAGTAGCCCATGGTCACTCAGTAAACTTCATAGCTCATTTCCATTTAAAAAGAATTAATTAAAACAATTTATAAGTTTATGAAGTAGATCGACACAATTCATTTAAAGCACACCCAACTCACATATAAAGCACATAACTTCCCCCAAAGAATCCTGGGAAGTGTAATTTGCCCCTCACAGTTATAGTTCCCACCACCCTTAACAAACTACAGTTCCCATGATCCTGTGGTGGGTTTCATGTGCTTCAAATGTGTATTGAATGTGCTTTAAATGAATGGTGTGGATCTACCCTAGGTATGCTGTGCATTCATTAGTGAATTGAAAAGAACAATTTTAAAATACACTTTTTAAAACAGGGGAAGGGCTGTAGCTCAGTGATAAGGCATGTGTTTTGCATGCAAAGGTCTAAAACTCAATTTCTGGAAAAGACTATTCCCTGGAAACATGGAGAGCCAATGCTAGTCCATGTTATCAGTACTGAGATGGTACCAAATGGCCTGATCAGTATAAGGCAGATTCCTTTGTTCTTAAAAGTGGAAAGAGACCCAAGCGCCACAGTGACTCCAAAATGTATTTATGCATTTTATTTACAATATTTATATTCCACTTTATGGTAAAAAAACTCAACGCGGTTTACAGAAGGAATTAAAACAATAAAAGTATTGGCCAAAACAGTTAAAGACAGCTGTTTAAACACGTTCAAAATAATAAAACCAACAACGAGTTAAAAACAGATAAAAACACAATAGCTTCTACATGCCTGGGTAGGCTTGCCTAAACAAAAATGTTTTTAGCAGGTGCTGAAAAGAGTACAGTGATCTGCCTAATGTCAATAGGCAGGGAGTTCCAAAGTGTAAGCACTGGCACACTAAAGGATTGATTTCTTACAAGAGTAGAACAAGTACTATGTGGCACTCATAACATGGAAAGCACACCTTGAACCTGACCTGGTAGAAAATCAGCAACCAGTACAGATTTCAGAACAGAGATGTTATGTGCTGATAGGGTCTCACTCATGTCAGCAATTGTGCCACAGCATTCTGCACTAACTGCAGCCCCTGGGTCAGGTTGTGCTGCATGGGGATTTCTGTGACCTTGGCTGACTGGCTGCAAGGATTTTTTTAGTTTTGGTTTTTGGTTAGGAATCCTGACTCGTTGTGGGATGCTGAGTTTACTGCCTTACCCATAGGAATCTTATTGTGGTTGGTATGGTATTGCACTGTGGAAATCATCACTGCCTTTTCCCCCTTTTTCTATTTGCATTTCATTTACCTTTAACCTCACTCCCTAACATCCATAGAAGCAACAATAGTGGTTCCATGTGCTCATCTCAACTCCCTTAAACCCACTGCTGATGCACCTTGTTGGTTGCATGATGGTTTGTTTCTTGCCCAATAGTGCTAAAAGGGAATTCACATACTGGGAAGTATGGCTGCAATTGTTGTTTCCAAGTTGCCTGTGAAGGTAGGCCAAACCATGTGTGTTTTCTCTCTGTCAGTTATTACTCACTGGAATTGAGTTGGCTGTCAAAGTGAGTTTATAGCAGCTCACAGTGTAGACAGAAAGGGGAAGGGAATCTTCTTACCCTTATTTCTCAGACCTCTTTCTGAAGTGAAGGGTCAAATCTGTAAAGAGGTTTGGAGCAGCCATGTTAAAAGGCAGGGGCAGGGCATTCCAGGCAGTGGGTTGCCAACCCTGCTTGGATATGGATATCTTTGCAGAGGATCCCTAGTCAAGCTTTACCAGCAGCATAATCCAGACCATATCTACTCAAAAGTAAGTCCTATTGAATTCTATGGGGCTTAGTAAGTCTGTTTAGAATTGCAGCCTTCAGGGGCATCCATCTTTACTCCTGAGTGCTCTCATTTAACATCTCCACAACTCTAGGCTCCTTTTTTTCCTACAGTGGTGACTGGCCTGGCCTGAGGGCACTTAAACCCTTCTTGCCAGAAGTAAGTAGGCTAGATTAAATGTTCCCTGCCCAGGCTCCATCTTTTAGCTATGATTTCTATTTTAATTTCCAATTAGAGAAATGTTTTTCTTTGAATTGTATGCTCCAAGCAACTGTAGTTGATGCTTAATGTATCATGCTTAATGACATCAGTAGGGCCTGCCCCTGTGACATTACTAGGGCCCACTCTTGAAATCTCAGGGTTTGGGATGCTTCTGACCTGGCAACTCTAAGGACAGAGAACTTAAATTTCTCTTTAAAATGCACAGCAAAATCCCTGTGAAACACAGCACTTTAAAGCCCTGACTTAAAAGTAATTTTGAAGGAAGGAGCTTCCCGCCAAATGAGCAAGATGAGTTTTAAATGTCATCATGAGATTAATACGCTTCGTTATCAATTTGTTGTTGCTGACTGGAAGATTAATGCTGTTCAGCGGCAGCACTGGTGAAATACTGTGAGTAACAAAGTCAATAATTAATCAATATTGTTCATTTGGAAATTTCAGACTAAGCAGCTTGGTTTTCTTTAGCATGGGATGAACACCAAGCCAGAAATTGTAATGCAAATCATGAACCATGGCATTGCTAAGTATCTAATTAAATTCTAGCCTGACTGGCTCTGCCACTGCACCGCCATTTTGTGACTGATGGGCTGCTGTAATGTTCAAGTATTTCAAGCAGGCCCTGGGGGTAGAAAGTTTAAGAACCTTGCCATAGCGGACAAATATTAACTAATCCATGCAAAAGATAAAATAAAAAATGTCAGAGTGTGTGTTCCAAGTTTTATCTTATGACCTAGATGAAATATCAAAACATTTGGTGCATCTAACATCTGTTCAAATCAGTGGTAGGGAACGCCTGTGATGTGGTTTGGCCCAGACCCTCACCGAGTTGTCCATTCATATGACATCAGTGAAGGACAGGGAAAGCAGTGCAAAATTCAAATTCAAATCTTGCTTTCCAGCTGCTCCTTAATTCACTGCTTTTTGAATTTGGCACTATTTACTGTTGCCCTGTAGCAACTGAAAAAGGCACCACACTAAAAAAAGCACTGATGTAAACCTGGAAAGAAAGAATCAGGAGCGCATTTACAGCCTTTTACCAATTCTTCCTTTCCAGCTGTAAGTTTCCATTCAAACAATCTTACATCGTATGTTGTCAGGTGATTGACAGGTGGGTGGACTTCCACACCTGTTAAAGTGGCCTCTGGAGAGTAGGTCAGTTCTAGAATTGGCCCGCTGTCCAAATCCAGTTCTTCGCTCCTGCTTTAAACCAATGGGATCTCAGCATACACCTTATCTTTAAGTGACACAAATTTCAATCAGTTCCAACTGCCAATTGCCCTTGTATTGCAGAACCAAAGGAAAGCATGCTTTCAGTGGGGGTGGGAAACCTGTGGACCTGCAGATATTATTGGGCTACTATCCCCATCATCCCTGACTATTGGGCTTGCTGACTGGGGCTGATGGGAATTGTAGTCTGACAACACCTGGAGAGCTGCAGGTCCCCCACCCCTTCTCTGTATTGACATGTATCAGAATACTTGTCTTGAAAAAGCATGGTAACAGTTTCCTTACTCTAAATCACACCCAGCAGCTGCCCCTCTTGTAGGGGTTCAAACATGGACACTGTCTGTCACTCACAATATGTGTGTGTGTGTGTGTGTGCTGTCATTCATATTAGAAGGAAGATGTTTGAGTCCAGCCATGCAGGATGAATGATAATCCTTTGGTGTACGAAGAGAGCCAGGTGGTCCTTTTTCACTATAGCACCCTGGTTCTCGGGTGTCCAGCTAACACCATCATCGGTCTCATTTTGGTCTCATTCTGGTCACAAGTTAAGACCTGGCATTTGCGGAGGGGGGCATTAGTTGCTTATGTTGATTTTACTGCTATTGGATTTTTGTGGTTGATGTTGTATTGTCATCAGTACTTGGAAAGTTCATTTAAAAAAAGGAACTAGTTCCAGCTCATCCTGTTAGTTGTTCCCCATGTTACAGAGCCCCAACTGGCCTCAACCAGAAGTCAGGCATTCCCATACTGTGGTACACTCTTCCAGCAGAATTCGACAGGCATCCTCCCTTTTGACTTTCGGGCATCTCTTGAAGACTTTTTTATGCCAATAGGCTAATGCAGTTGTCTAAAATTTTATTGCGTAGCCAGTCATTTTATGATTGTTCTGAATTGCTTTTAAATGGTTTTTTTTATGTTGCTGTACCCCACTCTGATGTTTTGCAAGAAGGTGGTATGTAAATACTTTTATAAATAAATAAACTCTCATCAAAAAGGAGCTAGTTCCAGTTCAAGTTTGACCATTTATTAAATGAACTAGTTCAGTTCAAATTCATTCACATAACCTTTTGAGTTCATAAAAAGTTCATCTTCGGCTATTTCCCCCCAGCATTCAGAATGTTACAGGCTGCTGTGAGTCCAAAAGTAAATCAGGGGCCACATACAAGTAATAAGATGCTTAACAGACAGAATGTCAACAGGTGGAGCTGTCTCCATAATTGTATTTCCATACTAGAAAAGGCTTATCCTGCTTAATTTGTGCCAGTCACACAGCTGTTGGAACAAAGCAACTCTCTTCAGCAAGGAAGATACAGGAAATGCCTCACCTTCCTTCCTTCTGATTGCATAGCAACAATGATTACATGACTATGCACCTTTAGCAACAGCAGCACCTCTATATTTGCCTAATAAGCCTTAGAAGGTTGCACCCACGTTATGCTTTCAACTTTCTTTATAGATGTTTGATTGACTTACTTATTAAAAAAAATAAAGTTAAGAGTCTGGGCCTCCTGTGTGAGTGTGTGTGTGTGTGGGAGGATGAATATGATTATGAACTAGAAATTGTTCAAATTCTATCCCAAAATGAACTTAATTCATCTTTAGTTCACCTGACAATTATGGGAACTACTTTCATGTGTAATTCAGAAATTTTTGAACTAGTTCAGTGAACTTTGTTCAATCAATCTAGTTCATTCCAAGCACTGTATTATAATCCATCCAGATATATGGTGGGTTAGAAATAAAGTTATATACACACACTTGATTGAATATTAAAACTCTAGACCATACCACCTTATGCCTAGCCATCAAAAGTAGCTTAAACAAACACAACTTGAAAAGGTGCTCAGAGCTTAATGAATTAATGTAGAGCACAAGGGTGTGTATCTGCCCTAAACTTTTTATTAATGAATTATCTGTTATATTTTGCCTGTACCAGACTCCCACAGCCTATAGGATGGCCGGAGGGAGCGGGGAAGTCACATTAGCCATATTCAGATATTATAGTGAACACACTGAGGAGCAGCATGCAATGACCCTGTTCATGATCCATGTTCTGCTTAATGTCAGGGGCTGTTCTCAGGGTATATAGCTGAGGTGAAGAATTGTTTGAGTGTCACATGCTCATTCTGTTATTGACTTGTAGTAGTGGACACAAGCAATAGTTCATATTCCTGGGCCACTGGGTTGTGATTCTGATCTGTTCCTCACTGCCATTGAGTTGCAGAAATTACTCTTCCAGTAGCCCATAGCACATGAATTTGAATATGAGGGGCACTTAAGCAAGGACAGATAACTGGGCTCTTATTATTATATTGCACCTCTAACTGCATTGCAGAGCCCCACCAGCAAGATTTATGTATGCAATTTAGGTGGCCATTTCTGGAGAGAGAGAAATCTATGTTAATGTACAACAGATAGTTTTGAGAGCAGTGCATTAATATTTTTGCACTGCTGCAGGACCAAGGAATATATTCCCTGCTTCATAGGAACAGCGAGATAACTTAGATGTAATTAGCTGTTGTCAATAATCTCCTTAGTCTGGAATTATTTTACCTTGTTAGGGAAATGGTAGATCATCTAGCATAGTGCTTTTCAAATGTTATTAAACCCATTATTATAGACCCTCCATTGTAATCAAGTGTTCGATATAGTGAGCCTCTTGCATTGGCTAATGTATAGTATGGCGTCAGAAGATTTTCAGCTTGATCCCTAGTTATGGGGCAAAACTGGACCCATTTCCCTGTTCTACCTACTTTATTTTTGCCCTGAAACACTGCTGAGAGATCTTTAATGAGTAGCAAACCCAGGAACAAGGAAGATGTTGGAGCAAGCCTTGCAGAATTAATTCTTTGGTGTCTGAAAGGCACCTAGTTGGTCAATTTGAGTGCCCCAGGAAGCTACACTCCCAAGCCTTTCTCGGCACCTAGATCTTTGCCATCTCAGTGGACCATTTGTAGTATGGAATTTTGTTTGTACTGAACCAAGACTACCTGTGTGAGTAGCTTGATTTTGGGGGGGGGGACTTGGCCTGGGCCCTCTGCTGTGTCCTCTTGTGTTGGCATGTGGCATTCCCATGTTGGCAGACAGCCTCTCTTTTCTCTCCCCTCTTCCTACTTTTATTTCACCGGACATGAGGGATCAGGTGGGGCCAACCAGGGGAGGCGGAGGCAGGAAACAGTGATAGGAGTGGTAACAGAGCTTCTTCGATGAGTACCAGGCAGGTGCCATTGTAATTTCCCACAAGGCACTGGAACACTGCTGACACCAGGCCCGATATTGCAAAGTCATTAATGGGCCATTTCATACACTGTGTTTTTGACTGTGCACCTAAGATATTGTAAAGGCATATCTACCTGGTGGGATCAGCTGAACTGCTTTTTAAAAAAAAAATCAGTTTCACACAGATTTTGTAGCTGATCAGTGGATCATTCTCCTCCAGGTGTGGCCAATGGAAACGCCTCACCGTAGGCAACTAGTGTGCTCACAGTCCTGTAAAGCCCTATACAGCTTGAGATCAGGATACTTGAAAGATCATCTCATCCTTATATACTTAGTCAATCATCTTCTCAGGAGGTCTTTTCCACACAATATAGGAATCAGACTTTTAGTGTTGTGGCACCTACTCTTTGGAATTCTCTCTCCTTAAATAAGAGTCCCTGTTGTATTTGCTGCACCTACTGAAGAAGGCCTTCCTCTTCCAACAAGCCTTTTAAGTAGAGACTATCCCAGTCTGCATCTGTATTGGAATTGTTTTTAAAATTGAAGTTTTTAAGATGGACGTTTTTAAGATCTTTTCATTGTTTTATCACTTGCCACCCTGGGCTTCTTTTGGAAGGGAGGGCAGGATATACATTTAATAAATAAACAAATTTTTAAAAAGTTACAGGGACAGTTTTTCCATACAACAAGAAAAGCAGATTAGGATGGTTTTAGCGGACAAGCCACAGGAGGTGAATGGGTTAGACATTCCATCTGTCTGCCACACCTTTTCTCTCACTTGCAGCTTTTCAAAGCTGCTTTCCATTTATAAAAACATACACCAGGGAACAGAAACATACAACTCTGTGTCACATCTAATTTGGCCCTAAGGAGAATGAAGCCACACTCTGAAGCAGATTCTCAGGTTAATATGCATAGCTTCTGTTCTGCGAACTTTACTACACCATTATTTATGACCTTCAGATCTGGTCCTGCATATTTCAACCTAGCACATTTTGCAATTTCTGTTTGAGAGGCTGATGTGCAATTCAAGGGCTCCCTTTTCAGTAGTAAACTAAGCTGATGAGTTACTTTTCCACTATCTGCTTTTGTATTTAAGAAAAAATTAGTTTCCAAGGAGAAATTTGACATGACAGATAGGGAAATATCTGTAATAGTTATGTCAGCTTTCTACACTGGACAGTCTGCTCACCCCATGTGTCCAGAAACTTTCTTTTTGCAACATCCATAATTACTTGACGCCATGGTATTTGCTATTTCTCTTAGAAATACCTAACATGGTATCCCCTGGAACCTTCCAGTCTTTATTGGACTGCAACTCCCATCATCACTGACCGTTGGCCATGCTGGCTGGAGCCAATGAAACTGGCATTGTTTGCTTTTTATTACAATGCAACTACATCTAGAGGGCACTCTGTTGGCTACCACAGTGTGGTTTATGGCTGATGCTGGCTAAAATAAATCAGCTACAGAATGTATTTAAATAGACAACATTTATAAAAATGTATAAAAAATGCATTAAAGATGGACTTCTGCTTTTTTTGTACTGTGTGTAGCCATCTGCACCTGGGTAAAGAAGATAATAATCAACTAATGCATGGTAATGCTGATAGAGGATAAAAGTTCTGTCATACAATTCTATTGAAATGGGTTTAAACCCAATAGAGGCATAAATCATCATCATCATATCCCATGCTTCCTCCAGGGAGTCCAGGTGCTATACATGTTTTTTCCTCTCCCATTTTATCCTCAAAAAAAACCCTGTAAGGTCAGGTGTATTATACACTGAGCTTTATGGCTAAGTAGGCATTTGAACTCTGTTCTGCCCAGTCCCAGTCCAAAGCCATTATGCCACACTGTCCCATTATTGTGAAGTTGATTATACAATCATGGTTTATTATAACAGATTCAAAACCCAAACCCTTAGAAATGTAAGGTAAAGTAAAGCTGAATGCAATCCTCAAAACAAGCACTACAAATCTAAAAAAATGCAAGAATTAGCTGATCCTCTCCCACCACACAAGGACTGTAAAAATAAGATTTTTTTCATCCCTCTTTCTTGATTGAAAAACAATCCTTTTTCAGAACTCCCTCTTGACTGAATTTCCATATTTGCTCCATTTAAATGCTATTGCTCTAGTCACCTCTGGACTTTTCATTACTTTCAGCTGTGCAGTTATTTCCTCCTTTATTAGTGTGAAATTGAGCCTTAAACATGCACATATTAAATACCATTCTCACCTCTTTTGAAATGTGCTCTGTCTGTAGATTTGCAATAATATCATTTAGCCTGATATATATATTTCCTCAAAGGGGAAGAAAGATAACTGCATCTGTTTACTAAATAGGATGCACAGCTGAAAAATAACTAAAGAAGAATGAGACAGATGTCTGCACACAAAATTATTGCAAGATATGGAAATCGTCTAAAGCCCTGCAGAACAGCTGCCTTTTATTTATAGCTTGACAAAAGAATTAGCTCCATGTACACCTTTTGAAACTGTTGGCTAGGTTTCAAATGGAGTTAATCCTCTGAGAGTCATAAATTCCTGTCATCCAAGTCCAAAGAGAATCCTTGATGCCTAAGAACTTCCTCACTTGACAATTGTAGGTGAACTTTGGATCAACCTAGTGAGAAAATAGATATGGGCACCACTGGTGAATGAAGAAGGAACAACACTCTTGTTCCTAAAGCTACACACACACACACACACACAGAGAGAGAGAGAGAGAGAGAGAGAGAGAGAGAGAGAGAGACAGAGACAGAGAGAGAGAGAGGTTGACTTGTTAGGGGAAATAAATTCAAAATCCCTGGTATAAAAATGAGTCATATAAATCTTGAATATTTGGTTGAGATAGAGTTACCAGCTGTTGAGATAGAGTTACCAACTGTTGACATAACTAATTCTGGTACTGAGATAGGCTCTAGAACAGAGCTTGTTGGAGTTAAAAGGTGCAACTAATGGGACAGTTTCCATTGGCAAAGGGCACGGATTCCACAGAAAATGCTGTGTTCTTCTAAGAAGGATAGCTTTTGCATGTGCTTATTACCAATCCCTGACCACCAAGGAACATGTCCATACACAATATCAGACCAACGCAGATTAAACTTCTACAGGCTACAACTGCATCACAAGCACAAAGCACGAACTGAAAGGGCATGCAGAGCAGATCACTCAAGTAGGCGCACCCAGCCATAGATGACGTGGCAAGTCCTGAGTGCCATTTATAGGAGAAAGTTAGAAATGCTTTGATAAATCAATGGCAACACATCACACATTTCCATGTTACAAGCCCATGGGCATCCATGCACACAGTCATTTATGGAAGTGACAGTTCCTAGAAAATGCAACCTATGACTGCTCCCTGCCTCCCCTTTACAGCCTCAACATCTAAGCATCAAGCTTTTTATTTATTTATTTATTTAGCTATTTATAATCCACACTTTCATCAAAACATATCAAGGCGGTATAAAACACAGAAAAATAAAACTAGCAGACACTTTATTGATTGACTGATTGACATACTTAAAACCCTCACTTTTGTATACTTAGCAGAGAGTTTGCAAAGCAATGCTTCCTTCACAGGTACGAATTCTACAAGCATTGTGCAGATGAGAAGAAAAGCTAACCAGGCACTGGCTTTGGGGGAATGTCAGAGTTCACAGGATTTTATTCTGCAGCATCAAGGAACAGTCACACTGCACTGAAGAGACACAACACTAGACAACCGTTAGCTTTTGGCTTCCGCAGTAGACACCCAGCAGCCAGTGATCCAGCCACTTAATCATGGCCCTTACATTCTGTCGACAGAGGCTTGTTTCTCATTAAAGCACCTGAAAGCAGACCAAATGACAATCCTAAGGGGGAAATAAAGAAGAAAGGTATTGGTTTTCAGACACAGTTCAAAGGCAACGCAGCCAAGTCTTGGCCAAACAGAAACAATTGTCATTAATTCTTTTTTCCCTCCCTTTTTCCAAGGAACAGTCTGAAATACATTCCCCAGGCTCTAGTCTGCTGAGACAGATCCTGGAAATGACTGAATGAGGAAAATGGCAGGACTGTATACAAATTTATTATTCCATTTCTACCAGATGGATTTCTGGAAGGTAATTGAAACTGGAGTTGGCAGGTGAGGTGGGGGTGGGAGATGGAGAAAACAATTTCTGTTTCAATGGTTGAAGCCTGGTGTGTTAGGCTTTGTCATCTGTACCAATGTAACAAAGTAGGATCTGTCCTTATAGAATCATAGTATCATAGAATAGTAGAGTTGGAAGGGGCCTGCAAGGCCATCGAGTTCCTGCTCAATGCAGGAATCCAAATCAAAGCATTCCCGACAGATGGCTGTCCAGCTGCCTCTTGAATGCCTCCAGTGTCGGAGAGCCCACTACCTCTCTAGATAATTGGTTCCATTGTCGTATGGCTCTAACAGTTAGGAAGTTTTTCCTGATGTCCAGTCGAAATCTGGCTTCCTGCAACTTGAGCCCATTATTCCGTGTCCTGCACTCTGGGACAATTGAGAAGAGATCCCGGCCCTCCTTTATGTGACAACGTTTCATGTATTTAAAGAGTGCTATCATATCTCCCCTCAGTCTTCTCTTCTCCAGGCTAAACATGCCCAGTTCTTTCAGTCTCTCCTCATAGGGCTTTGTTTCCAGTCCCCTGATCATCTTTGTTGCCCTCCTCTGAACCCGTTCCAGTTTGTCTGCATCCTTCTTGAAATGCGGAGACCAGAACTGGAAGCAGTACTCAAGATGAGGCCTAACCAGTGCTCAATAGAGGGGAACTAGTACTGCACGCGATTTGAAAACTATACTTCTGTTAATGCAGCCTAACATAGCATTTGCCTTTTTTGCAGCCACATCACACTGTTGGCTCATATTCAGCTTGTGATCAACGACAATTCCAAGATCCTTCTCACATGTCGTACTGCTGAGCCAAGTATCCCCCATCTTATAACTGTGCATTTGGTTTCTTTTTCCTAAGTGTAGAACTTTGCATTTATCCCTGTTGAATTTCATTCTGTTATTTTCAGCCCAATGCTCCAGTCTATAAAGGTCCCTTTGAATTTTGTTTCTGTCTTCCACAGTATTAGCTATGCCTCTCAATTTTGTGTCATCTGCAAATTTGATAAGCATGCTTCGTACCTCCTCATCCAAGTCGTTAATAAAATGTTAAAGAGCACTGGGCCCAGGACTGAGCCCTGTGGTACCCCACTTGTTACTTCCGCCCAGTTAGAGAAGGAACCATTGATAAGAACTTTTTGAGTACGATTCGGGAGCCAACTGTGGATCCATCTGATAGTTGTTCCAACCAGCCCACATTTAGCTAGCTTGCTAATCAGAATATCATGGGGCAGTTTGTCAAAAGCTTTGCTAAAGTCCAGATATATTATGTCCACAGCATTCCCACAGTCTACAAGGGAGGTTACCCAATCAAAAAATGAGATGAGATTAGTTTGGCAGGAGTTGTTCTTCATAAATCCATGTTGGCTTCTAGTAATCACTGCATTGTTTTCAAGGTGCTTACAGATTGACTGCTTTATAATCTGCTCCAGAATTTTTCCAGGGATTGATGTTAGGCTGACTGGCCTGTAGTTTCCCGGTTCCTCCTTCTTGCCCTTTTTGAAGATAGGGACAGATAGTACCCTTGCAATTTATTTTTAAAGGACCAATATACTTTTCTGGACCAAACTACATTATTAACTATCTAGTTTTTTTCTTTCTTTCCAGAATTAAACTTTGTGTAGAAAGAAATGCAACTTTACTCACTTGCAGACAGAAAGCTTTGCAACGAGATGCATTGTGGTGTGTCCAGCAAATGGGAAGAAAAAGCTTCATCTGCCCTCAACAGTGAGGGCAAGTCAACTGTTGACAGCCATTGTAGACATGTTGCTTCTGCCTGATGGACAATTCATGCAAGAAAATTGCCTGCCATGTTAAGCATACAGATTAACTGGCTCTACACAGAGCTTGATTCAGGTTGACATGATATGGTTGCTAGGTAACCACAGAAAGCTCTTCTTAAATATCTCTAGGTTGCAAGGAAAGAGACAGGAGGGGGAGACAGGGTGGCTACCTGTATCCTCAGCACAAAGAGAGGAACGGAGCTGAGGGGGAAACCACATGGCTTCATAAGAAAAGAAGTATGGAGAAGGAACGTTTGGTAGGTCTGGGAGAAGAGCAATGTTACTGAGTATATGAAAGGGGCGGATGGGAAGGGGGGAGAAGTAGTTAAGCGATATGAAGGAGAAATTGTATGGTAGAGAGAGAGGTCCCATGGATCCAATGGTGGTTGGTGACCATTGTGGCTGGTAGGGCAGAAGGCAGGGAGCCCAAACAGTAGGTAGAATCAGACCCAATGGCAGACAGACCCAGCTAATTCTAATTTTGTCCCAATCCTCTTCCCTGTGGAATTCTATAAAGGTAACATTGACACAGAGGAGGAGGAGGAAGCCGACAGGCCATGAGGAGGAAGCCGACAGGCCATCGCACACCCTGGATTGGTTGTAACTAAGGCAGGGGGAAAGTGACTGAGGGTAGATGCAGGTGGGGCAGTGTCCCATTCGCCCAAATGGACAAGCCTCCACTGCATGGATCCAAAGAGAAGAGACACGGCTCTGCCCAGGGGAATGCAGATCTGAGCTGCTGTCAAGGACTCACATGATCTTTGGTCCAGTCCTGAGCAATATTGTGCAGAGACAGAAAAGGATGAGAAAAGTTATTTGTGTCAGTCTTGAGGGTGACTGTTCAAACGAATCTACACAGCACAAATGAATAAATAAGTGCATCAGCAAAACTAGTGCCCTACATTTTAAAATCTTCTTGAAGCTGGATAAAGAGAAGTATTTGACAGAGCTTCACTAACCTCCCTCTCCTCAGAAACAAAATCATTTACATTTCTTTGCTGAATATAATTGGGGTGGGGGTAAGGCTGTCAGCAACATCGTCCCTCCTACATCCTGACACCAGAAATATCTGAAGAAGTGGTGACATTTAAAATGCCAAATGAAATTAACTGGGAAGTCTTCCTTAGAAGTGACAGATGCAAGAAATGGCTTCTCAGCCTTTGCTCTTAATTTGAACAATCCTGAAACAAACTGTCACCATTAATGAGAAAAGCAGATAGGAAAATACAAAGCTATGCCTGATCTGCAGCCTGGGCATCATGATTCTCATACAGAGAATGGAGACATTTGGTATTTTAATTTGCCTGGAACTGTTATCTGATGCTACCATTCTTTCAGAGAGTTCATTACTTTTCAATATAGTAATAACCTTCAATGCCAACACACACACACACACATTTTTCTTTAAAATACAAATACATTTGGAGTTGCCAGTTAAGCCTCTGTCAGTACATCTCCATTTGTTCCCCAGTTCATCTCCCCGCTTTCACTTTTTCAGTACAACTCAACTGTTTACTGAGGGAAGAGAATTGGGCATTTATGATAAATAGCACTACACTTTTTTATTTGTGGAGGTTTTAGAAAACATTTCTACATCCAGCAACATTTATTCCAGTGGGGATTTTTTTTTCTCACTGGAAATATATGTATATATTGGGGGGAGGTCCTAAGGGCCACTTCCTTACCATTCCTTT
Organism: Rhineura floridana; assembly: GCF_030035675.1. Classification (NCBI taxonomy): domain Eukaryota; kingdom Metazoa; phylum Chordata; class Lepidosauria; order Squamata; family Rhineuridae; genus Rhineura; species Rhineura floridana. Next base: position 49,064,830 of record NC_084480.1, read on the forward strand.
TTTCTTTTACTAAAACTATTTGTGCTTAGGTTTAAAAAAGGTTTAGCAACATAAATGCAAGAAAGAAAACTTCTAGCTTCAAATCACTTAAAACACCCTGGGCTTCTCCCATTATTTGAAACAAGTCCACCAAGCCTCCAAAACTCTGACATCAATGAATCCAGTGCTGTGGTCCACTCTGGACTCAGTCTATACTCCAATACATGCCTACTCAGCTCCATTGGGTTCAATGGGACTTACTCCCAGGTAAGTGTGTATTGGATTGCAGCCGTGATTATCACATCTCCCTACTTTTTAAACATCTTAGCCTTTGTTATGTCATATAGATGTCAACAGATCTTAATAGCCTTTGCATTGGTTTCTTCAAACCAAACCCCAATGGTTTGGTAGAATGGAAGACTGATGGGGAAGGAGCCCTTTTTACTTTTTGCTGAAAAACCTAATTGTCTCACAAGCTGCATTTCCACCTGTTGGGGGAAAGATAAGAGGTCCCACCTGATTGGATTCCTATTTGGTGGAAAAGATCCACATAACTTGCCCCATGTTACATGGATATAACATCTAGATGTTCTCCTGGCTGTGTAGGGTAAGCAGCTCCCACATGCCTTAGAAAAGGGACATCTGATTAAAGCTCTATATGAGATGATACAATCTTACATGTAAGATCTGGCCAAGGCCACTTTAATGGCAATTTGCTGTAGTATCATTAAGAAGCAAAAACATATTAATCAAGAAGAATGAATGGAAGTATTCTCTTTCACAAATTGAAAGTGTTTTGTGCTATCTGATAGGAGATAAGAGCCACTGCACATGAATTCATCAGATTCATTAAAAGAATTTACTGTGAGTAGTTAAAGTGAGATATGAATGGAATCTACGGTAGTGGAGATGGTGCATCAGACAGGGTAGACTTCTTTTGCTAAAAAGCTTTGGTGTCAAAGAGGTGCTTTTCATTCACGTTCAGAGTCTAATGCAAGAGTGGAGAACATTTGGTCCTCCAGATGTTACTGAACTACAACTCCCATCAGCCCTAGGTATGGGGTGAGCCATATGAGTTCCTTGAGGCCTCCTAACTCGTCTGTGCTGGAAATAGAAGGGTCTTTCTCAAGAAAGGGGTTGCCAATGGAGAGGCAGGGCAGGAATGCTAGGTCAACTCACATTTACTCTTCTCTTCCCAAAATTAAAAGAAGAGCTCTGGAGGTTAATGCCTCTGTATTTGAGATAAAAAATGAACTTCTACATAATGAAAACAAGTGACTTTCATTGAGCATTTCTCCTATTACAAAGCCCATCAAAAACATGAGTTGTGCAAGAACAACAAGTGGTGAGCTGTGCTGTGCCTATAGTATGTACTTTGTCTAGTGAATGCAGAATGGGATGCAGTTGAATGGGTTCCAGCATAACAATTCTGTTTCAAACACGGCACTACAAGTGTCCCACCAACCTTTTGACTGAAGGCTACTTCATAAATGTATGCCCGTTACTTCAGCATTTATAGCAGAATGATTGGACTCCATTGAAAAGCATTCTGTATGAGATTATGTGTAAATTCTACATGGCGTTTATTCTGTGATGGGTCATTCATACTTGCAATTCTCAGTGATGCCACACACAGCAATCAAGTCAGGACCAAGTATGTGTGAACCAGTCTTCAGTCCACACCCCAGTCAACGTTTCAAAAAAAAAAACCTACATCAAAAAAATTACATTTATGGGTAGATTTTATAATAGCATTTAAACTTTCTCCACCCTGTATTGAATTATCACCCTTGTTTTCATTTTCCCATTTGTGGCAGATTGTACCTTTTTATCTTGGCTCAGTTAGGAGCTGTGGAGAACAGTTATTCAAATCAAATAAAAACTTCTAATTAGCTAGAAGACAAATAGAAATAAATTTCCCTCGCTCAAAAAGGAGACCTTAATCTCTTCTAATTATTCCATAACCCCAAGGAAGCTGTCCCATGAGAGGAGCTGAGATAATCCTTGAATATTAAGAAAGGGGTAGAAAACGCAAGCAGACTTAGTAACATGGGGAGACTGAAGGCTAACCGGCGCAAGGGAGGGAGGCATACTTCTGCTTTTGTTGCATTGTTCAGCGGCAATTTCTCACCAGCTGAACAAAAGCAGATCACCTTTCACCACACAGCCACGCAGAGCATGCAGAGAGATTTCTAAACTGCAGATAATTCCACTTCATAAATATTTTTTCAAAGCTCTGATTATTAGGTGTGCAGCAAATGCTTGAGATTAACTTTAACGGAAGGAGGCTGGGATTGGACCATTCTGTGGAAATAACATGGGAATAAAAGGCACTACAATATTTTATAGTTTAGGTGGAGCTTGGAGGCTGACAAGATTCTTACTTTGCCTTCATTATTTTTCTGCTATGTCACCTCCAAGAATAGCTAATTTTGTCCACTTGTTTCTACCTAATCCTCCAAGTCGACATTGAGATTTTTAATCCTCTTTGGCCAAAGCTGGTTTGGGTCTTCAATGAAGAACTTATTAAAATGCATAAGGTCCAGCACAAAACTGGGCATATTTAAGTTTACTGCAATCAGTGGACGTAAATCTGTGTTAGATTATGATTTAAACATTTCATTACAGAAAAGGAGTTTTGGAGCACAGTGCCATCAATATGCTGATGACACACAGTCCTTCTTCTCTATAACACCTGAATCAGGAGAGGCTGTTCTAGCTCTGGACCAGCACCTGGATGAGGACCAATAAACTGAGTTTGAATCCTGAGAAGATGGAGGCTTTGTAGTGTGAAAGGAAACTCTCTTCACAACAAGATTTAGGAGAAGCAGTCAACTGGACAAGTTTATTGCAATAAAGAAAATACTGATGTACATCAGGAGAGAGAGTAAGAAAGTCTCTCTGCCCTGTCACATAGATGCATACGGTTATATAGGCATGGCAAAACATCAGCAAAGTTACACATGAGGAAATTGACATAAGAGTCAGGAGGGGTTTTCAGAGCATGCGATGAGTGCATGTACTTATTATTACTAATACTTGTTGATACTATTTCAAAATAGTCCTAAACCGATTTGAAATCATTCTCAAAGCACAACTTCCCTTTTTCTCTGGAGTTATCTGGCACAGTGTTTTGTCACCATTTCCTTTGTACATTGCAGTTTCAGCTAAATATTTTTGCTGACAAAGAAAGACATAGGAATGAAAATATATTCAGACGTATTGATTATTGAATCCCTCTTATTGGCAAAGATGAGAGTCCAGCTGACTTCCTCAGTCCCTCCTTTTGAGGCTTTGCCTCAACATAGCTGGACTCTCCCAGTAAGTCTTAATGTTTATTCATTTGATGGAACCCATTGTCACCCACTCTCTGCACAGAGAGCTTTTCAAACATTGACAGATCTTAGTACCATCTGCATTTCAGTTTTCTTTCCTTCCTTTTTGCAATTCCACCCATTTTCTCCCTTCCAGCAGCATTTCAAATATAGCAGAGCAATTATAAAGCAAAGCAACCCATTTACCTTATTTGTGTTGGTGCTCATACAGGCTTATAAAACAGTTTCATCACAATAAACAATTTCCCGGGGTACATTACAAATATCTTAATTTAGAGTCTAATGAATCAAATACATTTCCAATTTAACAAAACTTAGGTAGAGTTTAACAGGGGACATACCCATATTTTCAAAAGCAACACCCAAATGCCCAGTGCAATATAGACCTTACTTTTAGAAGTACAGAGAATAACCACATATAAAAATTTCAAAGTCCACATTTCGGCAGTTTTAGAACTTCTTCCTTTTCCGGGCTACCTTCTGCTTCACATGATGAAGACCAAAAGGAGTTGTTAAGCCCCAAGAAAGAGTCCGTTTACTGCTTCTGGTGAGGTAGGTCCTGGGAGGTTTTGTGTGTGCCCCCAGGGAAATGTTGGGTGCAGTGAGCGCTTGGCTTACCACTGGACTTTCAGGGGCATTATTATGGCCCTTCTTCGCCAGTGAGGATGGGATCGAAGTAGTCAAACTGTTAAAAGTTTTCAGACTTGATACAGGGTGTGCCTCAGGCGTCTCCACGTTGCAATCAAAGATGAGCATTCTCCTTAAACACAGACAACAAAGTACTTTGGAAATGTGTCCCTTTCCAAGTACATGCTGCCTAAATTCAAATATTGAAATTTTCAACATGTATTCCTGTTAGCCAGCGCAGGAACACAGGCACACTCTTCTCTGTAAAATAAAATTTCCTTTACACATTGATGAATGTGTGTGGGGGGGATAATAATGGATTCTTCAACGTAACAGATTTTCTCAAATTAATAATTAAATCTAATGTTATCCTTTTCACAAATACATCTTAACTGTGGGAACTTTATTTTTGTTTCTTTCCCCCCCTCTTTTTTCCTGTCAGTTGAAACCATCCTATTCCCCATAATAGTTTTAAGCTTGATTCCCAAATCCGCAAGGCCAAATGATCATTTAAACAAGATCATATGAAGTCATGAATTACAAAATCCAGCTGCACATCCCAATCACATTATAAGAAACAACCGACCCGGAATTTGGACCCAATTCCGAATTGGTGCCTCACTAAACTTTTTACTATCTTATCTTATTAATATTATTATTACAGTAGGGCCCCACTCATACAGCAGGTTACATTCCAGACCCCTGCCTAAAAGCGAAACCCGCCAAATAGTGGAACTCTGTCAATAAAATGGCTCCCGACGCCTGAAAAACACTGTAAAAGTGGAACAAGCGCCGTATGAGTGGGGCCTTACTCTAATTGAAAACCGCCGTATTAGTGGAACGCCGAAAAGTGGGCCGCCGAAAAGCAGGGCCCTACTGTATATTGAATAATCCCATGTCCACACAACGTAGACATGAAAGCATGTATAAGCTAAGCAGACACGAGCTCATTCACTTACAAAATTTGCTTACAAAAGCACACAAGACCCTAAACTAGATCACTTGGCCTCTGTAGTTCATGCATTCATCATCTGAGGCCCTTCTTTGTGTGCCCCTTCCAAGGAGCGGCAACATTAGAATGGGCCTTTTCAGTCCCTTCCAGCTGTGGAATGCTCTTCCCAGGAAGGCATGCTCGGCACCTTCTCTAGCCATCTTTAGGTATCAGGCAAAGACCTTCCTTTTCATTCAGGCCCTTGGTCCTTTTTGTGTTTTAAATTAAATGTTTTTAAATTCTTTTTATATTGTATGTTTTTAAAATGTGTTGTAAGTTGGCTAGATACCACTAGGTATGAGGTGACTAACAAATTAAAATAATAATAATAATAATAATAATAATAATAATAATAATAATAATAATAATAGATAACCTTGAGACTGGATTACTGCAGGGCACTCTATGCGGGGCTGCCCTTGAGCCTGGTCTGCAAAGCTCCAGCTGATGTAGCATTCAGTGGCTAGACTGCTGATGGGGACAGATGACAGCATGTGACATCTCTGCTAAAACATCACAGTGGCTTACTATATCCTTTGATATACAAAGCCCTGAACAAATTGGGTTCAGGATACCTTAAGGACAATCAGAGCCTTTATATTCCAGCCTGAACCCTGAGATCATCTAAGGAAATGCTGTCAGTTGTTCTCCATGTTACAAAGGCCCAGCTGGCCTCAACCAAAAGACATATATTCAATGTCATTGGTTGCATGCTGTGGAACAGTCTTCCAGCAGAGATTTAGCAGGCAAGCTTGCTTTTGACTTTAAGGCGTCTTAAAGTCTTTGACTTTTTAATGTCGACTGGCCTATGCAGTTGTCTAAAAGTTTTTTGAGTAGCCAGTCAGTCATTTTAATGATTGTACTGTATTAAAGAGGGTGTTTTTTAATGTTGCTGTATACCTCCCTGATGTTTTGCAAGGGAGGGGTACTTTTAATAACTAAATAAAAATAAATAATTCCATGAAAATTAATCAGAAATTCTTTTTGCCCTTCCACAATCCTTGGTATTCCAAAACTATTTATATCCCAGCATACGAATGAAGAAGAAAATTGATTGGTCCATACTGGCCTGATTTACTGGTGCCAGACATAATTGTGTGTTGGAACACAAGTATAAATAAAAATACACAGTTCTCAACAGTTTTTCAATGCAGTTTTGGTTCAAAAAATGCTTTTCAAAGTATTAAAATGCATACAAAACATGTATTTTAGGGGAAAACAATGAAAATTGTGTATTTTAGATTAAGAACGTATACAAAATATTATAAATGTGTGCAAAATGTGCACTTTAAATGCCAGTTTTTCATGCATTTTTTTTTAAAATTGCAAACAACAACAACAGTGGGATAGAATAGACCTATGATTAAGTGTATGTAAAACTAATATGGAGTCGAAGAAGGTTGATTGCCCATTCCTACAGCAGCTCATACTCCCCTGAAAAGCAGTGCACATCCAGGAGCTCTGGCACATGTACATGAAGGAAGCTGGTGCTTCAGCATTCATGAATTGGATTAAAGTTGAAGTTATTTAGTGTTCCACCATTCTTTAGTGAGGAGTTTCCAACCACCAGTTCAAGGGTACAGAGATTTGGACTGGGATCAATATATGACTTGACTTCAACGAATTGTACTGCATTTCTTTTCTAAATCTCAATTTTTTTGTCCGCTTTCAGATTAGGCGCATAATGCCCAAGGGGAGGGAGGAACCACTGAAAACCAAGAAATCCAATTGTCTGCTTAATGAATAACAGACTTACTGTGAAGCTCAACTGTGGAAATCTTTCTACTGACCTTATAATCTTGTCTATGTCAATGCCACTATGCACAGATCATGTAGGTCTTTATCCTGTGCTAAACACAGGGGGCTTTGCTCCCAGGAAAGGAAGACACAAACACACAGTCATTCTAACTTCAGCAATGAGATTTTCCTCTTGTCCACATCACAATGATCCTCTGTGAAGGGCAATTGAAGGGAAATGATGGGGCATTTGTTGGGAATATGGTATAACAAATCTATAATCCAGCATGTATTTAATTGCTCCAATCCAATGTGCTGGTATCCCCAGATGGATGGGAAACCACACATGCAAAATGGTGCTCTCCTTAACTTCACAGATCCCTGTCCATGCCTAGACCTGCTCTGTGATTGCACCTGATTATTTCTCAGGAGCACCTTTGCTTCTGGCCAACTCACAGGTTCTACAAACTGAATGACAGTCATTATGAGTATCTACATGGGTTTACGTACTAGGTATTATTATTGCCAAAGGCTTTCCTTTAAATAAAAGGGAGCTGCTGTGTTGATAATATTACTGCAATCGCTGTAAGAGCATTCCTGTCAATGTGATGGGGTATGAGAAATAGTCACAACAAATGCTCTTAAAATATACTATCATTTTGCAATTTATTTGCAAACATATTTAATTGGCAGTCTTTTAAAGGTAAAGGTGTCCCTGCAGTTATAGTGCGAGTCGTTTCCGACTCTTAGGGTGACATCTTGCGACATTTACTAGGCAGACCGTATATATGGGATGGGTTTGCCAGTTCCTTCCCCGGCCTTTCTTTACCCCCCAGCATATGCCGGGTACTCATTTTACCGACCATGGATGGATGGAAGGCTGAGTGGACCTCGCCCCCTTTTACCGGAGATTCGACTTCCTCCTTCCGTTGGAATTGAACTCCGGCCGTGAGCAGAGCTTCGGCTGCGTTACCACCGCTTTCCACTCTGCACCACGGAGGGTCTTTTACCTTGCTTAAAAAAAAATCTTCCCCTTCCTGAAATCTGTACTGCTTCATCTATGAGTACTTCATCTAGTATCACCCGCTATCGCTTTCCAAGGGAATTGGAGGTTTTAGACATAATGCAAGGGAAAATCAGGAATTGTCTCTCTCAGTATGGCTTTTTATTTCCAAAATACAAGAACAAACAAAATGTGAGGAATTGGACTCAGAAAGATCAAGGGTGATACCATCATGATGTGCAAAACTCACTTGCTTATTTGATTTCAATCCCCAGCTATTTCAAGAAAGTACAAACATGGGCAGAAGAACTGGATTTCTCTTTCAGCTGATATGGAAGCCTTATTTAGAACTCAGGGGTTTTATTTGCCACTTTTCTCGAGTCTGTCTCTCTCTCTCTCTGTCTCTCTCTGTCTCTCTGTGTGTGTTTTGTGTGTGTGTGTGTGTGTGTGTGTGTGTGTGAGAGAGAGAGAGAGAGAGAGAGAGCATTTTAGAAATTGTTCATTAATTGGCTATCATATCTGCAAGTGCATTAATGATGTAAGGTTTCCACTTCATGTGTTCTCTCTCTCACGTATATACTAATTACAAGCAGAAAGCACAAATGACACTACATAGTTCACAGCATCTGTTCAGGCCTTAATTAATTCAACCTCCACACAGTCACCATAACAACGAGGCTTAACAGACTATGCTGACTCCGAATGTTCAAAAGAAAACCTTGCACTACGTATTTATTAAAATTGCAGTCATTATTGAAATATTTCTGTATTAGCTCCATAATGATAGAGTTGATGGTAACAGAAGGATCCCCTGGTATAGATGACCTATTTTATATATTGCCTTATTGTTATGCAGAACAGCATTCACGCATGAGAACATAAAAGCAGGCATTCTCTCTTTAAAGGCACCTTGTCCTTAAAATTTGCCACCTTTTGTTGATGTCCAATGAATAATCTTGGGAGTAAATGGATCACCATCATTTTCAAAAATGGATCGTCATCATTTTTCAAAAGTATGCTTTAATTATAGCAATTCAGCAATACATGGAACTGTAAGGTTTGCACCACATATAACCTTTCATCTGTCTTGACTTAGGCCAGGTTCACATGGGAGCTAAAATTCATATTGAATTTGAAGCTTTTCCCTTTGTGAAAGAGTTCCACGGTTCACACACGTCCATCCTCCCTACCTTCCAATTTTCTGTTTTGCTGGTTTGCATTCACACACATTTGCATTTATTAGTATCGCTGTTTCCTTGTGGCCTCCGGAACATTGCTAATCATGAAGGGGAGGCATTTCTGTCAATTTCACGCTAAGCCAGGAGACAGTGGGAGATGCAACTGACACCAAATTACTTTTTTTCTGTTGTCAGTTTCATTTCCTCTAGACAAAGCCCTTTTTTGTGAAGAAGGAATGAAACATTTATAGTGTGCAGTGTGTATATTTTTGTGTTTGTGTTTGTGCGCGCGCACATAACCTCTTTGTGAATGAGACAGTTGCATCCTGGCTGGAAAGTGTTAGATGGGAGGGTCAGGTCAACCCCCCTCTCCTTCCCCTCCAGAAAACCAAGCAGGGCCACCCTGGCACATCCTCTCTGGCCAGCAGAACTGCTCCCCGTTGCTGCCGCCACCGCCGCCACCGCCACCACCTTGAAGGGAAGGGGAGGGGAGGGGAGGGGAGGGGAGGAGGGGCTGCTCACCCACCCGCGCCCCAAGCACTGGCCCTAAATACCCACCTGGTCTCTCCCCTCACTGCCCCCACCCGGCTTGTAAAGTAAAATAGCAAGTAAACGGAGCATATAGCTGGTTTAAAGGACTGAGGGAGGGAACTTGCTGGGGGGAAAGTGGGGGAAAGAAACGCTAGAGCGACCGGAAGTTTGTTTGTCAGCAGCAGGAAACAAAATAACGCCCATAGGCAGTGCAAGGAGCTGAGTAAGGGAGGATCTAAAAAACAGCGAAGAAAAGGTAATACATGGTAGCTGTGCACCGAAGCGGGTGTGGATTTTCAAAGCAAATTCGGGTTTTTAGCGCATTGATTTAATCCAGATTTAAAGGCAATAGCAGCTGAATGCACTTGCATTGGCAAAAACGTCATGTAAATGGTCCAATTTTAAAGGATCTGCAAAAAGCACCAGATCCACATTATACCGGCATCTGATCAGGCCCTTATTAGTAAGGAATGGATGCCTTGCTTTGTATCCCTCATAGTTTTGAACTGAGATGAGTCAGAGTTCAGCTGCAGTATACTTTTCAAATTTGGAAATTTGAAGGGAGGAATTGTGAAGATAAAAAATGTACTCATTTTGGTAATCTGGTAAAATGAAGCTACTGTAAATGCTTGCATGTTGCACCACTAAAAAACTGTCAAATAAAAAAATGGTTTTATTGGTTTTTACAGCCCTAATTTTGCAGAAAGAATCTGGGAAGGTCTTCCAGTCATCTAATAGTAGAATTTCTTCATTGAAAACATTTACTTTTCCCAATGCATAGACCTATGTTTTAATATGTTTTTAAAGATGCTTTGTTTTAATATGTTTTAAAGCCTTTTGATTTTAAGATGTTTTAAAGTGCCTTTAGTGTTTTTGTTTGCCACTCTGGGCTTCTTCTGGGAGGAAGGGTGGAATATAACTCAAATTAATTAATTAATGTCATTATCTTCTTCTCCCCAGTCCAGTGCAGATATAGATACGTTCTCTGTTATGCAAACAATGCAACAATACTTTTGCAAATCTACTTGCTTTGGATACTTTATCTCAATTAACAAAAATGAGAATATAGAAATGGTAGAGCAGTTGCAGCAACACTCTCTCTTTACTAGGGAAGGATGGTAGATCACTCTATTTCTACTCTGTGTCACTTTCACAAGTTTTCTGTACCACATCCGTTCCTTTACATTTGCATTTCCATTGACAGTTTTTAAAAACAATGCACAAAAATTTGCATTTAAAATTATCATAACATGCATTGCTACAAGGTAGTCCAAGGGCTGCCTTTAAAGTTTTGCATCATTTAAATAAGTAAGTAAATAAATAAATAAATCACCACCACTCTATAAAGACCAGTTTCTGGCAGGGTTGCTACTGTATGTGTTCAAAACGGGGCTACATATGTCCCTGGGAATGACATTATGACATATTGTTCTTCCCAGGGACATTACACAGGGGAAAAAAAAGGCAGCTGCCCCCTGCCCCCAGGACCAGGGGCACGATAAGTATTTGAGTTTGGAAAAGTGCAAAATGCAGAGTACATTCCAAACCATATGTTAGATGTAGAGAGCGGACCAGGTTGGTTTGCTTCAAAACATGGAATTTCTCAACTCTTTAAGATCAGACTTCTTATACCAAGTAGGGAAGAGTGGTCATATTTGTGCATATATGCACATGTGCAGATGTATGTATGTGGAGAAGAATGTGTTTTTGTTATAGTGCACTGTAGGTCCACACCACTTTACAGACAAGTGCAATATATTTATCATGCTCAGAAACATCTCACCTGCATGAGCTAGGGGTTGATTGCTATAAGAAATGAGTTGCTGAAAAAGCACTTCCCCCAGATAAAATGCTTTCTACGCCCCCACCCCACTGCATGTCTCCAGTAAATGATGAAAAGTGAAGAGGGAGGGCAATCATAACAGTGTCCTGTACAGATCAGGAGGAACACAGGTCTCCTGGACAGAGAGCGCCCTAGGCTGTGGCACTCATTATGGATGATGTCATCATTATGAGGCCACTGAACAATTATGTCCAATGGACAAGAACTAAATCAATCCTTTTTTTAAAAAAAAAATCCAAATCAGTGTGCCTCGGGATCTGCTTGTAATTAACTAGTATGATTTAAGAATATTGTGTCAGGGCAAAACCACTCAATATAGTGAAGTCAAATCAATGCAAACCTTCTGTGAGCTTAAAGATCACCTCTAAAGATTTTACCCTGGCTTTCTAATAAGGACAATAGGATACAGATGATCTTGATAGAGGACATCAGAATGAAAAGTGCACAGACTTTGTAAAGTTGGCACTTGTTTGCATTAAAGAGATAATCATGTCTCTTTTTTGCTCCGTATTTAATAATAATTTTCATTAAACAAGTACAGCACATCCCTGAACTTGAAAAGAATGTTATTCTCCTATTGTACTAAAACAAAACTGCTACTCCAAAGGTATGCACAAATTCAATGTTAATCTCAGCTCTAGGATAATCTAATTATTTTTCCTTTTGAAGTATGCAAAACAATGTCTACTGAATGGATTATGGAAATTTCAAGGCCAGCTTTGAAGATGAAACAACTTACATGCTGTTAGTATGACCACTAGATTTTCTTGTTCTTTTCTTTTTTGCCCCCCACAGACACGAGCTACCTAATGCACTTTAAAAATGTGAATGCAGAGTGTGGATCCTTTGAATACCACTCAAGGTAGCAGTTAGCAGTGAGTGCAATGTAGCAGTAAAACATTTTGTTCCAATAACTACATGCATTAGGACTGCTGCTTCTGCTGCTTCTTGACCTTGCAAAATGCCCTTGATTCTGTTCCTTTAATAAAAGGTGCATAACAATCTTTCATAGTGCAATGTGATTTCTGCAGATATAATATGCGTATATTCATAGAGTTTTTTAACAGATGGTTTTGGGTTTCTCTATAAAACATAAAATGGCCCCAGAATCTCCATGAATGGGAACATCTGTTCTTATGGTTCAGTTTGGAAACAAGGCCCATCCCGGGCACTTGAGTATTTTGAATGTAACAGTGGCTCTGCAACTTGTACCTACCCTGCTTTCTGCACACTTACCCTGCTAGCTGCTATCACTACCATCAGTGCTACTACTAAGACAACCAGCAGCTCTTCATCCCTTAGCTAGAGCCTGGCACAGTGTTGCTAGTGCCAGCAAAATCTGATGCTAGTATTTCTACTATTGCTAGGCAACTGTAGAATGTGGCCCCCTCCATCCAACCAACCAGCCGACCAACCAACCAATGAACCGCTCCTGCCCTCCCCATGAGACATTCCCCTTTGGTGCGTTCATCCTACTGTTGAGGATAGCAGGAGCAGCTGCCACATCGGAGGGTACTCTCAGGAGTTTATTGTTTGGCACCACTTGAAGAGCCAAGCTAATGCAACACCCCATTTCCCACCTATCTCGAAAATTTCATTCTGGAAAGTGTAATGAAATCAGAATGGAGGAAAATTTGCAGGAATCTTACAGAACCTCAAGGATGCTCTCATAAGGTCAGAAAGAACCAAAAAATCATCAAGCTCACTCCCCAGTAGTAATGCAAAATCACCCATATGTCTCTAGCTAATTCACTCGAGACAACACACTGTTTAAGTAGCACAGAAGAGTTAGCAAGGAACTAGAAGGTGCTCAAAGCACCTCCAGCAAGTCAAGCCATGTGCTACAGAACAGAAGACGAACAGCAAAGGCGTTTGTCAATCTGGCCTGAGGGAAAATTCCTTCTCAACTTCAAATAGGGACATTAGTCAGTTTCATAAGAACGTAAGTAGAGCCCTGCAGGATCAGACCAAAGGCCCATCTAGTCCAGTATCTTGTTCTCACAGTGGCCAACCAGATGCCTATAGGAAGCATTCGAGCAGGACCTAAATGCAACAGCACACTCCTCACCACTTGTGAGTCCCAGCAACTGGTATTCAGAGGCACACTGCTTCCAATAATGGAGGCAAAACATAGCCTTCATGGCTAGTAGCCTTTGAAAACCATATCCTCCATGTATTAATCAAATCCTCATTTAAAGCCATTTTAAGGCATTTTAGAGCCACTGCTACATCTTGTGGGAGTGAAATTGTTTTCCCACTCTGATGTGAAAAATATAAAGCAATGAGAAGCTTTACTTTCACCCTTCTTTCTTTGCAATCGATTCTCTTTACAACAGAGACAACTAATATTTCTGTGTCTATATCCAGAAGGTACAATCCACAATGTTTGGGCCAGATTGTAGCATCTGATTAGAACTGGCCCACAGTCTGTTGCCAATTATGTCCTCCACTAAGATGTTCTCACTGGGGCTTTTTTTGTTTTCATGAAATAAAATAAAATAATGAATCCCAGACTTTAAATTGGATGTTACTGAGATAGCTTGTTCATATACATTTTAGATTATGTGAATTAGTCCAAAATGGTCCCAAGTCACAACATTTGGAATTAGATCTGATTTTTTCAAAATGCTAAGGGGTTTTGGGACCATAGATTTTTATTTGCCTCTGTAATTGCTTGGGAACCAAACAGAAGATTTATGGAAACAAGAAACAAAATAAAATGACATTTAATTGAGATTTTGAGATGGCATGAAATTATTTTTGGTAATTTCAGCCACCTTTAATAATGCAAGCTCCAAATGTCCCTGAATAACAGGACATTTGGGGCTCTACTTATTTTACATCTATTGAAAATCATTTTGTGTGCAGACTGCATATGAATGAACTTTTCAGGGAGGGGGAATGCACCAAAGATTGTTGGCATGCTGTCATTTTCACAGGCTTATAATGAACTGTGAAAATTTGCCAGCATTTCAGTAGGAACTGTAAAGGACATATATGTCACAAAAACAACTGTGCTGATAAATTTCAAGCTAAGGCATTTTGTGAATTGGGGAGACAAGACAGGGAAAAAACAATAATTTTAAAACAGTTTTAAAAAATCCAGTAATGGCTTTCTTTTAAATGACAGTGTTTTAGTTAAAACTTTTTTGTAGCTCAAGAGTTTGATCTCTAACACAGAAACCTGCTTTATACCAGGCCAGACAATTTATCTATCTAGCCTAGTATTGTGAACTCCAAGGATAAGGAATTTTTGATATTGTTGCACAGTAAGTCCCATCAATCCTGATCGTTGGTTATGCTGGTTGGAGCTCTTGGGAGTTGTAATCCAACAACATCTAGAGGGTACCATGCTGATCACCTCTGGTCTGCTCTGACTGGCTGCTTCTCTCCAGAGCATCAGGCAGACATCTTTTCTGTGACCTGCTAGCTAATCATTTTAATGGAGATGCCAAGAATTAAATCTGGAACATTCTGTATACAAAGCATGTGCTCTCCCACTGCATTATGGCCCTTTCTCAAACAATATGTGCAATAGGCGAAGTTAATTTGTTTTAAACTTGAAACTGGTGGGGTATATAGTGCCTTGCTACAGTAGTCAGACCCCTGACCAATGCTCTCAGATTACTGAACTACAAATGGTACATTGTAATTTCGTTCTGTATGATATTTTATTTTGAAACACTGAAACTCAAAATCAGTTATTGTAAGGCAACATTGGTTTCATGTTGGGAAATGTTTGTAAGAAACATACAAAACTGAAACATGTTGCTTGCATAAGTATTCAACCCCCACACATTAATATTTGGTAGAGCCACCTTTCGCTGCAATTAGTTTTAAGTCTTTTGGGGTAGGTATGTACCAGTTTTACACAGTGTTGGAGGGATTTTGGTCCGTTCTTCTTGGCAGATTCACTTCAGGTTGGTTGGACGTCACTTGTAGACCACAATTTTCAAAGAGCACTACAGATTCTCAATGGGATTGAGATCAGGACTTTGACTGGGCCACTGTAGGACATTCACCTTTTTGTTCTTGAGTTACTCCAGTGTTGCTTGGGCCTTGTGCTTGGGATCACTGTCCTGCTGAAAAATGAATTTCCTCCCAAGCTTCAGTTTTTGAGTGAAGCAGGTTCTCTTGTAGTATTTCCCTGTATTTTGCTCGATCCATTCTTCCTTCAGTTTTAACAAGATGCCCAGTCCTTGCTGATGAGAAACATCCCGATAGCATGATGCTGCCACCATAATTCTCTATAGGGATGGTGTGTTTTGAGGCATGGGCTGTGTTAGGTTTGCTTCACATTTTGAATATTAAGGGCAGCAAACCACTATCAAATCATCAATGTGCCGCCCAGCAGAGCTCTTAAGAATTGTCCGGGGACTATTACACGCTGGCTCCAAGGACATGGTAGAACCATCTGAGGCCTGCTGTAATGAATTTGCTAGGCACTTCCAGGATAAAATCTTTATCATCCACCAGAACTTATACTCCAGTGTTATAGCAGGTGAATCAAGCGAGGTATCCAGAGCACAGCCTTGTCCCGATTTCTTGGATGAGTTTCAGCTGGTACAGCTTGAGGACATTGACAAGGTGCTTGGACAGATTCGTGCAACCACTTCTGTGCTGGATCCTTGCCCTTCTTGGCTAATAAAAGCTAGCAGCGATGGAACAGCCGGCTGGGCCAGGGAAGTGATTAATGCCTCTCTGTGAGAGGGGGTGGTCCCTGGCTGCCTGAAAGAGGCGGTAGTGAGACCACTCCTGAAGAGACCCTCCCAGGACCCAGAAAAACTTAATAATTAGAGGTGGGTGGAAAAAGTTCCATTCCTGGGCAAGGTCCTTGAACGAGTGGTGGCAGGCCAGCTCCAGACACTCTTGGATGAGACTGATTAATTATCTGGATCCATTTCAGTCGACTTTCAGGCCTGGTTTTAGCATGGAAACAGCCTTGGTCGCCCTGTATGATGACCT
This sequence comes from Rhineura floridana, assembly GCF_030035675.1. Lineage (NCBI taxonomy): Eukaryota > Metazoa > Chordata > Lepidosauria > Squamata > Rhineuridae > Rhineura > Rhineura floridana. The sequence continues at coordinate 49,081,019 of NC_084480.1, forward strand.
CTGTTGGGAGAGAGACAGGGGGAGTGTGACTCTGTTGATTCTCCTTGATCTCTCAGCGGCTTTCGATACCATCGACCATGGTATCCTTCTGGGAAGACTGGCTGAGTTGGGAGTGGGAGGGACTGTATGGCAGTGGTTCCGCTCCTACTTGGCGGGTCGGCTCCAGAAGGTGGTGCTTGAGGACCATTGCTCAGCACCTTGGACTCTCCATTATGGGGTTCCACAGGGGTCAGTTCTGTCCCCCATGCTGTCCAACATCTACATGAAACCATTGGGTGCGGTCATCCGAAGCTTTGGAGTGCGCTGCCATCAGTATGCTGATGACACACAGCTCTATTTCTCCTTTTCATCTTCATCAGGTGAGGCTGTCTATGTGCTGAACCAGTGTCTGGCTGTGACAATGGACTGGATGAGGGCTAATAAACTGAGGCTCAATCCTGACAAGACTGAAATGCTGCTAGTGGGTGGCTCTTCTGACCAGATGGTGGATGTTCAACCTGTCCTGGATAGGGTTTCACTCCCCCTGAAGGAGCAGGTTCTCTTAGAACCATCTCTGTCACTTGAGGCTCAGGTAGCCTCGGTGGCACAGAGTGCCTTCTACCAACTTCAGTTGGTGGCCCAGCTACGCCCCTATCTGGACAGGGATAACCTGGCTTCAGTTGTCCAAGCTCTGGTAACCTCCAAGTTAGATTACTGCAATGCACTCCACATGGGGCTGCCTTTGAAGACGGTTTGGAAACTGCAGCTTGTGCAAAATGGAGCGGCCAGATTGGTAACAGGGACCAGAAGGTTCGAACATGTAAAACCGATTCTGGCCCACTTGCATTGGCTGCCTGTATGTTTCCGAGCTCGATTCAAAGTGCTGCTTTTAACCTATAAAGCCTTACATGACTTGGGACCACAATACCTGATGGAACGCCTCTCCCAACACGAACCCACCCATACACTACATTCAAGATCAAAGGCCCTCCTCTGGATGCCTACTCCGAGGGAAGCTGGGAGGATGGCAACAAGGGAGAGGGCTTTCTCAGTGGTGGCCCCCAAATTATGGAATGATTACTTTGACAAGGTGTGCCTGGCACCAACTCTGTTATCTTTTCGGCGACAGGTCAAGACTTTCCTCTTCTCCCAGGCATTTTAGCATGTGTTTTTTATTTTTTTTTATTTGTATATTTGCATATTTCTTTTTAACGTTTTTAATTGTTGTAAACCGCCCAGACAGCTTTGGCTATGGGAAGGTATACAAATGTAATAAATAATAATAATAATAATCCAACCACTCCTGAAAAAGCCCACCCTGGACCCATTGGTTTGTGACAACTACCGACCGGTGTCGTGCCCGGGTTGGGACTCAAGAACAGAATCACTTGATGAAAGCAAATCAGTTTTTATTAGAGTAATTTCCAGACACAGGCTTCTCCGCCTCATGAACTCTTAACATGAACCAAAACCCGCGACATGGAAGAGAGTTGATAGAACAGAGTATCAAACATTCCCTGTCCCTTATCAAGGGGGCTTTCGGGCCCGGATCCTCTCGCTCCGCCTCAAACTGCCCACATTTATGCCCCTTCCCTCCTCTTTTCTTTGGCGCCTTTTTAATTATCTTCGGGTGCGGGGCGATGGGGGGGCTGCTGCCTCCTCCCCTTCTGATTCGGAAAGGATGGTAGGGAGTGGGGGGGGTTGGCCCAACACTTCAGGCGATTTCTCTCTGCCCTTCTCTGCAACCGAAGGGCCTTGGTCTCCCTCCTCCTCCCCCTCTGTCTGTAACTGCCTCACATTCCTAGGGGGGGGAGTGCGTGGGAAACGAGTCTGTTGCCTGTTCAAGGTTTTCCCCCTCTATCTGGGAAGCCTCCTCCTCCCCTCCAGACGACTCAGCCCAACTGCCCCCCTCTCCTAGCTCATTCTCAGAAGCATCAGAATCCCAACCATACATCCTGACAACCGGTTGCAAATGCCCCCTTTTTAGGGAAAGTGATTGAGAAGGTTGTGGTGCAGCAATTGCAAGTACTCTCGGATGAAACAGATTATCTTGACCCATCCCAGTCTGGGTTCAGGCCTGGTTATGGGACTGCAGCGGCCTTGGTAGCCCTGATTGATGACCTTTATTGGGAGAAGGACAGGGGGAGTGCAACCCTGTTATTCTTACTTTTGATACCATTGACCATGGTATCCTTCTGGGCCAACTTAGTGAGATGGATATTGGAGGCACTGTTTTACAGTGGTTCCGATCCTATCTCTAGGGTCGCTCTCAGAGAATAGCATTGGGTGTCTGTATTTCGGCCTCCTGGAAGTTGTGCTGTGGGGTGTTGCAGGGTACCATCTTGTCCCCCATGCTGTTTAACATCTATATGAAGCCCTTGGGAGCAGTCCTCAGGAGATTTGGGGCAAGGTGTCTCCCCCTTACAATCCCCTCCTTCCTCTCCTCCTCCTCCCCTAGGTCAGTTTCACCTATCTTAAGCATGAATGCACAGGAGTAATTCCCACTGAACTCAATAAGCATGCAAATGATCGGACCTGCCTTTACCCTCCTTCCCCTCTCCTCTCCCTTCCTCCTCTCTTCTTTCTCCCCTCCCCTCTTCCTTTTTCTTCCTCCCCTGTCCACTCCAGCCCTCCCTCCCTCCCTCCCCCCCCACATGGTCAGTTTTACCTATCCTAAGTATGATTGCAGGGGAGTAAATCTCATTGAACTCAATAAGCATGCAAATGGTTAATCCATTCTCAGCAAACTTGCACAGGATCCCATTTCTTACCCCCCGCATTAAAAGAGAAATTCACTAATAGGCAAAAACTCTTGCGGTTTAAGAACGTACCTATAGCCTACAGCTATTCTATCAAACTTTAAAAAGCAGGGAAATTGGGCAGCTATAGTGAATGCACCAGGGGAGCAGGAGGCCTGACCTCTTCTCTGAGATATTGTACTGCCCTACAAATTTGTCAAAATGCAAACACCATTTGGGTTGGTCTTTCACAGTCCAATCCACTTGCTGTGTAGCTTGGAAGAATTTGGTAACATGTGCCACTGATCATATGGTGAGTAGTGGCAACACCTGCAATCAGGCCAAAGTGCTGATCTTGTTTTAGCAGGGAGGAAGCAACAATATTAAAACAGCTGATGTAGTTTAGATACTCACTTTAAATATGTATGATTTACTTTGCAAATTTAATAAAGTTTCCTACAGTAAATCATTCTCTTTTGCTTTTGTTTCTGTGAATATGTGAAGAACAGCAAGACTTTGCAACACTAAAACAATTGTGGAATAATGGCACTGACTGTTCTGCAGAATAGTTTCCAATGCACATGAGAAATGTCTCAGTTTGCACAAAACAGTGGGAAGTGAAATATATTCTAGCAAAATTCTAGGTGTGCTCTATGTTTTTAATTGACCATGCCCACCTTTCCTTAAGTGGAGTAGTTTAAGCATAGCAGGCTGAAAACAGCCATCTTGGGCAGGCTAAGTTTGTTTTTTCCAACAGCTAGAGTCATTCCTGAAGTAGCAACATATTGTAATCAGTATTTTACATCAAACTGCAGTTTCAGATTCAACTGTTAATGCACCCACAATAGAAATAGAGCATAACCTCCAGTTTGAAACACAAAAGGCTGTCTTCACCAGCATATGACACTGACCAATACAAATGCCTTGAAATTAATAAAAATAATTTTGACACAGATTTCTAAGATGAATAATGAGAGAAATATAATTTTCTAGGTTAGATTCTCTGTAGAAACAGTAGTAATACAGAAAAGAAGCAAAGTAAGAAGAACACCATCAAACATACAAAAATGTAATTCTCCATCTTTGGAGTTGCCACCACTCCCCATATGCAGAGGCACATTACCAAATTCTTCCAAGCTACACAGGAAGTGGATTGGCCTGTGAAAGACCAACCCAAATTGTGTTTGCATTTTGACCAATTTGTAGGGCAGTCCAATATCTCAGAGAGGAGGTCAGTTCTCCTGCTCCCCTGGTGCATTCACTATAGCTTTCCAATTTCCCTTCTTTTTAAAGTCTGATAAAAATATCTGTTGGCTATAGGTACATTCTTAAACCGCAAGGGTTTTTGCCTATTAGTGAATTATCTCTCACTTCTGTAGAATGCTCTTTGGTCTTCATTTTCCTTCAGATCCACAGCCTGACCAATGATCCTTCAATAGTGAGGGTTTTTCCTGACAATGTGACAGCAGCTTTAATGGTTCACAGGTGGAGGCCAATGGTAAGGTAATTGTGTCCTCAATGGGGCAATTTCTTTCATCTGTGTAAACTGGAAGCTTCCACAGCACAGGGAATGAATACTTATGCAAGCAACATGTTTCAGTTTTTTATGTTTCTTACAAGCCAGAGAGGTAGATTATCCCAATAATGAGTACAATACCTCACAATAAATAACTATGAGGAATTTTTTCCTCAGGTCAAATAACGTCATAGTTCTTATTTTTGCATTCTTTAGTGCATGGCTTAACTTGCTGGATTATCCACTATGAAGCACCTTGAGGGCATTGCATCATCTAATATCTTTGTGTACAGGATCACACCTTTGTACCATGTGAATTAATTTGGAAGGAATAGGGGCCACCCTTAATTCTACATCCACAATCACTATGGTATATTAAAGTGTCAGTTCAACGTACAGCACGTGTTGAAAATTCACCTTTGAACAAGCTGACTGTGAATTTGATGGGGCACTTAAAAGTCAAGCAATAAGATATTTGCACATATGACCAAAACTTTTGAATTCTGCAACATAACTATAATATCCAGTTTTACTTTCAATCCACTTTTCCATTTTCCATTCTACACAAAAGAGCTGTTTTAAAAATATTAGTGCCTACAGCAATAATTGGTGGGAAAAGAGAGTGGCATCCTTTTCTTTGGGCTGATGGAAACACAATAGAAGTAGGGAGTGTGGCAACAGATGACACCCAGAGAAGTTACCACATGTATATAAAAAACCCCGTCTGCACAATACACTTCTGTACATCTACAGTGGAGTAACATGCAATTTTATATTAATTTTCTTTCCTTGTCGGATAATCCACAAACCAGGAAAATCCGAATTTAGCAGAGGAAAAGTGTAGGCTGCCACTTGGATGAGGATGAAAAGAATAATAATAGACACACAAGGCGCTTTAAATGCATATTAAACTCCAGTATGGATGAGCCCTATGTTGCAATGAATGAAAACGGCAGCCTTTCAGTGAACTAAAACTATGCAATATAGACCACTTTTAACACCTGTTACTATATATTTGAACAGTTACATCAGTAAATAGCACTAGAGGGCTAATTTTATTATATGTAAAAGTAGCCAACATCAAAATCAGTACTATTATATGGTGCTTTTACAGGTGGGTAATTACAATGAACAAATTAATTGAAACCCATTAAGGCAATACACTTGGGGCTCCAGCTAGAATCAGGATGAACATTCCAGATGGAAAAGGTCATTAATTTGTCCTTCAGGGACACAAGCATCAGCCTCGTAATTACTGTAATAATACCCCATAGCCCGTTGTATGTTGCTGCTTCCTGTGGCAAGAGGTTGCCATATTGTGAAGTGATTGCAGAAAGGAACTGGTGTGAATTGTTGCTGTTGTTTTTGGAGAAAAAGAAATCCAGACAGCTGCTGATTCTCTCTGGAATCCCAGAGAATTTGATAAATATTTACAGGATGATGAACCTGAAACCAATTTAAGTCCTGTGAAAGGACATGAAAATAGAAATCCCTATTGATGTGGATTTACCATTTGGTCTATGCCCTTGTCTCCCTCCCTCTCCCCCAATAAATGATTGCATGAATATCATTTTTGGAAAGAGCTTCTTTCCATTTGGCTTGAAAAGGACTGGCACACCGATTCTGTACAATATGAGAGCCAGTAGTAAGCAATTGTGTGCCATTTTAAATGAAATACATTTTTAAAGAAAAATGTTAGATCACCTTTCTGGGTCTTAAATCTAGTCAGTCACAAAATGAAACATTTGGAATCAGGCAGCAGTGATTCAAAGTAGGCTTGAGCCTGGTACTTTTTAGGGAGATTAATGACCATCCTCCGCTCTGTTTCGATTCCTCCTTATAATTCCCCAATGTCATTTTTCTGCTCCCTTTGCTCCTTTAATCTCTTCCACTACCTGGTCCCCTGTGACTGGGAGCTACTGTGGAGATGTAATTGCTACCTTGTCAGGTGCAAAAGCATGAAAACACAGTGGTGGTCACATGGCTGATACTGTCCCAGACATTCCCAGTACCATGCAAAAAATATTACATTTCCTTATGCCAGCCTTCGCCAACCTGATGTCCTTCAGATGTTTTGGAGTACAACTCCTATGAGCTTCATTCCACCCAGTGGTGCTGGCTGGGGCTGAAGGGAGTTGTAGTTCAAAACATCTGGAAGGTTCCAGGTTGGAGAAGGCTGCCCTATGTACCTGTGTGCCCATGAACCTCCCTACAGAGGAATTGTGTGAGTATATGTTGACCATGCATCGCAGGCATTTTCTAATACAGCTGCTCAGGGGGAGGGAAGGAACAAAGGACTGCAACTCTATTATCCTGAGTTAGTGGATCCTTAATGTTTTTCAAAAGCTCATGTTTAATTCAACTAAACATTAAAAATGTCTAAATGATGGATAGAGTTACAGAATGCATGTTGGTTTAAAGACTGGCTAGCTTATTGGCTTATGTTTTAAATCTCCCCTCTCCCCCACCTCCATTATTGCATGTTAAGTACAGAGCCAACTGATATCCTGACCAAACTATCTATTTTTACAGGGAATATGGGTGAGCAAAGCAAATAATGCTTCATGTTCATAATGTTTCATGTTCATTGTACTGTTGACTGAAGAGAGCACTGAAAGGTACAGCAGCCTGCTTAGACTCCTTTCCCTAGCACTAGTTTGCTTTGGCCCCTTGCAACCCATGTGCAGGCAGCATCTGGACTAAATGAACAAGGTCCTCCCGCTCTGCCCAACAGGAGCTATAATATGCTTCAGAACATGGGTCTGATCATACAGTGACTGTGATTGCAAGGGTGGTAGTAGGAGTGGACTGATGTACCAGGAATTATGAAGAAATATCTTTGTTGATATAGCATATTTATTAAATTCAAAAAGTATGCAATTATGTATGAAAATGCACAGGAAAAAAATCCTTATTTATTACTCTATAATGTATCAAAGCTCTGTGTCCTGAAAGAAACACACTGATTTGTAGGCGATTTGGTTAGGCTAACAAAAAATTGAACTCTACATTTTTTTCTCATAATCTTCCTCTCAGTTCCCCAGAAACAGAAATGTTCATGTGATGAATTTTTAATGGTTTGATAGAAAGGGCACTTGCTGTAGCCAAGAACAAGTTATAATGCAAAACACCACAAAACTGACCTGGAATGCTTTGAAAAGCAAGTTATATACAAGCTAGATGAGACTGGTCTCTGACACAAACGTCTGCTAAGAAGGAAGCTGAATTCACCAAGCAAATCTAGCCTGGGGAGGCAATCATGGAGATGTACATCCATTTCCTGAGGCTCCTCACTTTTAGAATAAAACCTTAGGACCATGCTAGGCCACCAAAATGTTCCCTGTGGAAACAAGGTGTTATTCCAGCTCTGATTTGGCAAAAGATCTTCTATAGTGCAGTATCATCACTCATGGAGGCCATAGTGAGATCCAGAAGATCCAGAACATTACAGAGATAAGGGATGATAAAGTGCTAATTCTGTGACAGACATGATGTGGTAATATGGCTAGGGATGGTCTACTATGATGTGTCTACTCATGGGTGGGACACTACAGGCTTGTGAGAGCTGCTTTGTTTTTTTACTAGAATTCAGAGATCCACCAATCAGAGCCCAGTGCAAAATATATGCATATGTAGAATTAAATAATTCTGAAGCTAGGTGTCTATTTTAGTACCAGAACTGAATGGAGCTCACAATCCTTCTACATAAAAATCTAATCTTGGTTCCTCCCCTCCACCGCTGCTGCCTCTCCCCATGTACACACACATTTTTGTTTTTTTATTTCAACACTATAATGTAAATTCCTGGCTGGGGGGAGAAGAATCATTTTGTTGTTACTACTGTTAAATGAATAGGAGTCAAGAATCCTTGCCACTCTGCTTAAAACCACCCACAGATCTACCAGAAGATCCTGATCGACCTTCTGCTCACCCTTGATCTAGATCATAGTTGAACTGCAGCACAACTAGATTAGTGCTCTTGCCTTTGCAACTGTCTCATTTGATATCACTGTTTTTAAAGAGGTTGTGGAGTTTCATTATGAAATCTGAAATGCTCCTATTATGCACAGCACTAGCTTCACAAGGACTGTGCAGCTTTAACCTGGAATAGAAAGTTTTCCACTCAAGTCCAATTGTGGTGACTGCATCACACATAAGTCATTCCTCATTTTAGAGCCCAACAGTGTCTGATGTTGCTCAAAGAGTGTTTCAGATGTGTCACAATTTAAATATTACAGACATGTTTTAAAAATAACTTTTGTATCCTCTGGGTCTGGAAAACTTTGTATTTTGCAATAAATAAGCTATCCTCAAAGTAATTTGGACAAAGAGCAACTATGAACAGTGAGAAAATCAATCCTAAAGTGCTACTGGTAGTAGAGGAAGAAATATTTTAGAGATAAACAATATTTTCTTCAATGTCCCCATTTTCTGAATCTTGTCCCATATCACATGGTTGTTTGTGCAGCAGAACATCTGAAGGATGCTGAGGTTGGATACTGCCTAGACTTGAACTGTGTAGTCTTGGGCACTGGTTCTGCAATGCATTCATGTCTAGAACACAAAAACATGGGCACGTTAAAATTGTAGTTCCACTTGTCACATGCACTTGCCCCGGGAAAATAACAAAAGATCCCTTAAAGAAAATAAGAGGCCTATATTTGCCATATACCAATATTTTTTGTTAAAAAAATAAACATAGTAAATTTGCTGGGTGCCCCTTGAACTATTCCTTTCTGCCAACTCCTGATTCTCCTTTCAAGGCCACTAGGATTTGCTACACCACCTGCACTAGACAAGCAGAGAGCTGTGTTTTAAGAATAGCTATTTTTTATTATTTATCTATTTATTCAAGGCATTTATAAACTGTGTTACATAATATTTATCTCAGGGTAGTTTACAATGCAAATTAAAACAACAACAACATCCAATCAGCAAACATCACCATTAAACTTCAATTAGAACAGCAAAGCAAAAGCTTCATTTCCATGGTTCAAATTAGCATCTTTGCAATACTTAAAAATAAAAACATCTTAAGCCGGCATCTAGATGACAATACAACAGGTGGGCAGGTGAGTGAGAAAATCAGTGTTGTACTGCAAGTAGGTCTCCATCTCTGCCAGTTGTCATGTGGCAGCCACCCAACACTCTTCTATGGGACCTTTCAGCAACGAGCTACCAAGTGACCTGATGGTCCCATTTCAAATATGGAAATTACAAACTCTGCATGCTGCAAGCTCACACTTGCTCTTACTAAGCTTGTTAGCACTGGGCCACTCTGACGGAGCACCACAGTTATGGCATCAGTCCCCCACCAGAAGTATGGGGAACATAAATACAGAAAATCCTGCGGCACCTCTGCCACATCACAGGCTGGAGAGCTATGAGAATGACTTCTGGAGGAAAGAGTTGAAAAAGGTGGTATCTGAATGCCAAAAGAACTGGAAGGAAAATATGAGAGGGGCAAACACATCCTCTGGTTAATTTTTTGTTGGGACTCTCTCTACATTCACACTCTAGGGGAGGGATGAGGAACCTGTCGCCCTGCAGAGTTTGCTCAACTAAAACTGCCATCTTCCCTGCCTATTGGCCATGCCAGCTGGGGCTGATGGTAGTTGAAGTCTGGAGGGCTACAGGTTCCCCACTCCTGCTCTAGGGTTTTGCAGTGTGTATGCTGTAGTCTGGTCCTAAATGTCACAGTGAAGTGGCAATAGTCTTTTGGTATCACCTTTGGAATTAACAAATGACTGTGGACAGGGCCGGCTCCAGGCATGCTGGGGCCCTTGGGCACTAGCCTGCCCCGGGCCTCTCCGCTCCCCTTCCACGATCCGCTGCAGGATTGCGGATCGCAGGACAGGAGCTTCCAAGCCGCCCGCCATTCTCCCACTATCCCCTCGCTTCACCTACCTTTCTCTGCTGTTTTTTGCAGCAGCACGCACTGCGCGCGCAGGGTTGCCATCAATCAAGATGGCGGCCAAGGTTTCTGTAAGGGGCTGAAGCCTCTGCTGCCATCTTGGTTGATGGCACATTGCTGCCATCAACCAAGATGGCGGCAGAGGCTTTAGCCCCTTACAGAAACCTTGGCCGCCATCTTGATTGATGGCAACCCTGCATGCACTGCAAAAAACAGCAGAGAGAAAGGTAGGTGAAGTGGGGGGTGGCGGGCGGCTCAGAAGCTCTTCATGTCCTGTGATCTGTGGCTCCTGCCGCGGATCGTGGAAGGGGAGCAGAGGGGCCCCTCAGGGGCCTCTGTAGCTCCAGGGGCCCTTGGGCCATGCCCCACCTGGCCGCCCTTTAGGACCGGCCCTGACTGTGGATTCCTAGCATTAGTTGTGGCATTTTTCTGATTAAGGAATTGATATGCATTTTTTTCTGTATAAAGTTTCTCTTTTTTGGCACTAGTAACATTCCAAAAAGTCACACATAATAACAACATAGATACAATATTAAGAGTATTTTTAAAATGTATATATCATCTTTTTAAAACTTAGGGCAAAATTCCATCCAAAATTAAATCTTTTTATTTAAATATGAAAATAAAGCACATGCTTAAATATTTCCTAGTGGTTAATCAGTAAGCTGAGCATTTCCCATTGAAATCAACAGGAATTCAAAGTGCTGAACATGGCTGGGTCATACTCTTAAGGCAGAAAATGGTGTGCAGCAAAATATGAGTACCTACATTCAAAATAAAGCAGTAGCATGTATTAAAATAGACCACAGAAACTGCAGTAGATCATGTCACTGAACCATTTCAATTGCCAGGACAGCCAGATCAAGTAACAGGTATACTGTTACTCAGGGCAGTTCTTGGCCTGGATTTAAGCAACCTTGCCATAATGCTAGAATGGGGGGTGGGGGGAATCAGAAAAGGTCAAAAAACACATGCTGGAAAAAGGCACAATGTAAATTAATAATAAAATCAGACTGAACTATTTAGGAACCATTTGCCTACGCTGCTCAATTTAGATGGTTTTCTAAAAGTTCTGAAAACAAATCCTTCTGAAACCTTAAGGCTCACTAGACAAGAAGCCCAGCATATAGTAAAACAGCCTTTCCCAACCAGTGTGCCTCCAGATGTTGTTGGATCACAACTCCCATCAGCCTCAGCCAGCACTGCCAATGGCTGAGGCTGATGGGAGTTGTGGTCCAACAACATCTGGAGGTACACCGGTTGGGAAAGGCTGTAGTAAAACAATACCTGGCCTGTACCACTTTGAAGTTCAGATTAGAGGATTGCTTGCTTTTGCAGGAGGAAAACCCTACACATAGAAAAGTAGAGTATCAGGTTGAAGGCTATGTTAGAACTCTTCTTCCTGGCACTTACTTTTCTATACACAGGGAATATTTTATATGAGGAAGTGTTTAAACACTGGATCTGTAATCTGTAGCATTACAGCTTAACATAGTTTTACTGTAGGATACGCTGTTCACTTAGAGACCCCCTGTAGGAAAAATTCCCCCTCAGAACATTATTATTACCATATTCTGTCACTTGCTGGGAAATAATTAATGATTTCTCATAATGCAGATATTCCCCAAAGTTGCAGTAGGATCCAGTGAGAAATCCTAGGGCATTGTGGGTAGTTTCACATGCTATTAGCCAAAGAAGCCAGGGGAAATTAAATGCAAAGTACTGCAGACGAATGAATATTTTGGGCCAGGCTTGATTGACTAGGTGGAAGCATAAAACAAAATTTCCCTGCCTTGTATCTTTAGGGAAAAGGACCAGAAGCAATTGCCTATAATAGACAAAAATCTGCGAGCCACAATACAACCTCAGAGGCAAGTTTGGGTTTTGCACAAAAGCAAGCATGGATTGTGTGTATGCATTTCCCAAGTGAGGTGCAGTTTAACACAACAAAAAGAAATTAGCTTGGAGTTTCACACCTCACCTTGATATTTGGATATTTGGCTCATTGGTGATAGTTCTGAGTTCATTCCTAGATTCCTAATGAAATCTTCACTGGCTGAGTGCATCCTGCTGTTCACTTCTTCTGTGCAACTGCCTGTGAAATAGGAGCAATACCTTTTTAATTGACCAACATGTTTCTTTGACCATCATTTCAAAAGGGCAAAAACAGTATGAAACCAGTAAGTGAAAATCCCAGAATGGTGTCGTTATAGTATAATTTAATGCATTCATATTCCTTGCTTTCTCTAATGAAGATTAATTGCACTTAAATAATTAGTAAACATTCTTGTGATTTAAAGTTCAAATATCTAGGGAAGAAAAAAAGGCCAAAGCTATGTACACTGTCCTTGAATAACTGGAGTACAATCCTGGGTCTTTTACACTCACATGACAAAAGGCCCAGGGTGTTTCATCTATGAGATCTGATCTAATGTAAGAGAAAAATATATAGTTATTGCCATCATTTGAGATGACTGCCTATAATTTAAAATGATGTTGCCTACTTTTGTAAAAGGGTGTCTCAATAGTTATCTGAAAAAGCACAATAAATGGTGAATCTGGTGCCCACGCTATGGAGAAAATGTGGATCTAATGCAGGCGAGGGGAACATTTGGCCCTCCAGATGTTGCTGAACTACATCTCCTACCAGCCCCAGCAAACATAACTAATGGCCAGGGATGACGGAAGTTGTAGTTCAGCAGCATCTGGGGGGCTGAAGGTTCCTCACACCTGATCTAATGGAATCTACAAGCTCCACTCCTGTCTCTTCCCACTTTAAACTGTATTGTGCCCACCCCCAGCCTTCTCAAAATAATAGTGCCAGGGGCTAGCAGAAAAAGCAAGGAAGCCAGGCCTCCCCCAACCCCCTATAATTTGAGCACTGGGTGAATCAATGTATATGGCAAAAAAGAAATTAAGTGTCAACTTTAATATTTTACACAGCACTAAACTGGATGGTAGATTAGTAGTCCCAAATGTTTACAAGGTATTTTGCTGCTTGACGCAAAGGACAAAATGGCACCCCCACCTTTCCACAAATAGAAACAATGTATCTTGCGTGAACACTGGGGATGGGACAGCATCCTTCACCACACCTGAGGACAGCAAGGGGGCAGACGGCAGGTTATGAAGCATACATAGTTCTGTCATCACTGCCACTCCCCAGCATCTGTTGCATGAGGCAGCCGCCTCACCCTGCCTAATGACAGAGCTGCCCCAGTTTATATGCATGTAGGGAGGTCAGAGGATTTTGATAAAAACGGAAATGGAAGCGGAAATTGCCAACATATGCTTATTAGTCCCATGTCTGGAACTGAAATCAGCCCAGTGAGAACAACTGGTATTCAGTCCATAAACGTTACGTAATTAATTACATTCCCCCTCCACATTTGCATGGTACTTCTTTTGCACTGAAATGAATAGGATGGACTGACAATGTAACTTATGTAATTAAGTATGTAAATTACATAAATTATGTAATTCTGCCACAGAGGACAGGAAGATGAACAATGTAGTTTTTGGCAAAAGACAAACTGTAGCGGATTGGAAACAGTGCTGCATATAACAAATGCAGGGCAGAGCAGAAAAAATGCCTTCGTATATCCCTTTATGCACAGTCAAGCAGTAATTATTTTAGGAATGATAAAATAAGAGCATTAATCCAGCAGGGATTATTATTATTATTATATTTATTATTAGTAGGAGTTGTTTTTCAAGTGGAAAACTAAAAGCGACAAAGACAGAACAAATTTATTCTTTCTATAACTGGGGAGGGGAGATGGGAGCAGCATTAATGGCCCACAGGTATTTATTATAATAGCACAAAAAATTCAGAATACAACTATGTAAAGTTGGTATATAACTAAGGAAAAAACACAAAGTAACTTGTAGCACGTTAAAGACTAACACATTTTATTATGGCATAAGCTTTCATAGAGTACAGTCCACCAGAGACTAGTCCACAAAAGCTTATGCCATAATAAAATTTTGCTGCAACAAATACAGCTAACCCTCTGGAAATAAAGAAAACAGCACATTCAAGAGATACCTCCTTTAAAATTCCCTTTCACAAAAGGAAACTTTTGTGAATATGGGAGGGGGCACACTCCCTTGTCCTTGCATGTTTTTTTTCTTTTCTTACAGTTGGGATAGTTTCCAAAATGAGTACCGTATATTCCGGCGTATAAGACGACTTTTTAACCCTGGAAAATCTTCTCCAAAGTCGGGGGTCGTCTTATACGCCGGGTGTCATCTTATTAGGGTTGCCATATTGCCCGGATAGCCGGGTTTTACCCGGATTCTAAGCATGTCACCCGGTGCCCGGCTAGCCCCTTAGGTGGCCCGGATTCTCAACTTTCATTTAAAAAAAAATTAAGTTTCTAGGTGGTGCGGTTCTCGAGATATATATAAAAACGTCAGGCACCCCCCCGGTTAAATCTTTTTTTAAACTACTGTATAGCACTTTGTAGCTTTAACCCCGCCCGTTCAGGATTTCAGCCAATCAGTGAAGTGTTTGTTTGGTGGCAGTGTCTGCAAAACCTCATTGCAAGGCCAGAAAATGGTGGTTTCCCCTCCTGTTTATCTGAAAATCTCATAAATTGGGTAGGTATATACATTTCAGTTTTTCCCCCTGTTGTGTGTAGGAGTCAGATCCTGGGCAGTTTTTTGAAAACCTTCCCAATAGTTGCTTTTGGGGGTAAAAACAGTGCTAATCCCATATGTCCAGAGTAAATCCTATTGAATTCAGTAGGAATTACTTTTGAGTAGACATGATTATGAATGTGCTGAAAATCAATGGGACGTTGGAGTGAATGTAAAAAAGAATTGTGTTTGTGTTCTCTTTCTCCCCCCCCCCCCAGTCCTATTTTAAAGCAAGTAGGCAGGGCTTACTTAGGTATTGCAGTTTTTATTCTGTAGGAAACTAATACTGATTTTTAAAAAACTAATACTGATTTTTCTGCAATGACCAATTGGTTTGACAATAAACTATTATATGGGCTGTATGTATTTATACATCTGCAGTGTGTGCGTGTGTGTATGGAGACTTTCCAACACCACTGTGAGGTAGGGTTGGAAACCAAGGCAGCTCACAACAAGAAATAAAGCCATTTAAAATCCAATAACCATAAAAACAAGTATAAACAGTTGCAAAACAGTGTAAAGTGGCATGATTCGGAATTTTGGGTTGTGTGAATGAAGTTGCTTATCACTTGAGGTTGCATTTCTGTCCCTGTTTGAGTAAGCCCCATTGAATACGCTGGGACTTGCTTCTGAATAAATAAATTTAGGATTGCACTATAAATATCTTTACAGTTGTGTAAATAATAAATATATTTGATAGTTATGCTTATATAAATATTTCTTCATTTATCATATTTTTGGTTTTTGGTTAGGAATCCTGACTGGTTGTGAGATGCTGAGTTTTTTGCCTTATAGGAATCTTGTTGTGGTTGGTATGGTATTACATTTAGGAAAGTGTTACTGCCTTCTGTATTTTTTTTTCCTATTTGCATTTTACTTATCTTTAACCTCACTCCGTTACAGCCATAGAAGCAACAGCAGCATATGCAAGATAATTAACTCCCATTAGTGATAAGAACAAGAATTTATAATTATTATTTCAATTAAAACAAGAGGCTTATCAATACTTTGAAGAGGACCAGATATTTATTTTCTTTCTGAGCCCAGGACTGGGTCTTTCATGATGCCCGGTGTGTGTGTGGGGGGGGGGGGGAGCAGGAGAGTAGTCGATAAGACAGACATCCTGGCATTGATAATCGAATTAGCAAGGTATGTGTGGGGTTGTTGTACACTTCCAGGCTCAGTTTCATTTTGAGTATGGAGGTGGAACCTGTGTAGATGTGGTTATCAAAGGGAGAAGAAATTTTGAGTTAAGCAAAGCTCTGCTTTTATAAAACCTAAGAAACATACAGTACTTTGAATGTCTGAGTGCCTGCACCAGTGGAATACTGGAGGAACTTGTAAAACTTGCTGCAACAGTATTTAGAACTGAGCATGTGGTGTGAAAGACTCCTTTTCCTAACATTTTGGCTTGTTTTTTTCTGATTGTGTATTTTTATTGTTTTTACTATATTTGTAAGCTGTGCTGAGCTCTGTTTTTAACAGCAAAAGGGCAGGATATAAATTCTCTTAATCAATCAAATACTCCATAGTGTTGGAAACTAGAGTCTAGGCATTTAATGTTGCTTTTAAAAAAAAGATTTCTCACATCTTTCCCCAGTTTTTGGTGGTAATTCCTAGGCACAAAAACAAAACAACTGGACAATCCAAATATTAATATTTATAAGTTTATAAGTGACAGTTTTCCTGCTAAGTACCTGCATGTCATAAGCAGGGGTAGTCTTATACGGCGAGTATATCCCAAACTCTATATTTTAACTGGAAAAGTTGGGGGTCGTCTTATACGCCGGGGGTCGTCTTATACGCCCAGTCGTCTTATACGCCGGAATATACGGTAATAATCTCATTCTACTCCATCAACCCCACCTCCAGCCATGTATATATATGCCTGCCAATTTAGGATTACATTTCATGCATCCAGTCCACAAAAGTTTATGTCGCAATATACGTGTTGGTAGCCTTTAAGGTGCCACTAGACACTTTGTTATTTAAAATTAAAATAGTACAGTTTACATACCTACTCATGGATTTAGCATCTGAGGAATACTCTCTCAAGACTCTCAAGACGTTGAAGTCCAAACTTCATAACAACGTAAGAAGAGTCTGCTGGATCAGGACAAATGCCCGTCTAGTCCAGAATCTTGTTCTCACAGTGGCCAACCAGATGCCCATGGGAAACCTGCAAGCAGAACCTAAGGGCACTTTCCACACCTTCCGTGGTTTCTAGCAACTGGTATTCAGAAACATGCTGCCTTCAACTATGGAGACAGAGCACAGCCATCATGGCCAGTAGCCACTGATAGCCTTATCCTCCAGGTGTTTGTCTAATCCTCTTTTAAAGCCATCCAAGTTGGTGGCCATTGCTGCCTCCTGTAGGAGCGAATTCCATTGTTTTAACTGTACTGTGGAAAGAAGTACTCAATTTGGCTTGCCATTTTACAAGTTGACCCACAGTCCCTCCCATCTCCCTGGTAACATGTTGTTTGAAAAAAAATGAGCGATTTGGCATCATTATGTTGGCATTTCCCTACCCTGCAAGTGGAAACCAATGAAGCAGAATAGAAATGTGGTAAGGAAATATTAGCATGATGACATCAAATTATGCTGTTTGTTCCATTATAACTAATTGGGACGGGTAATGCCTATGCACCTCCCCTTAATGTGTAGTTTGGACCTCAGATTAGGACTTTTGCAATGAAATGTTAAGCTAAGGGAAGAATTGAGGATTGAGAAACTATTTGGTAGAAAAAGACAGGTATGCCATATATTTCAAGATCTAACCAGTCAGCAAGATACCAGCTGTATAAAAAATGGAGGGAAACATATGGATTTAAACATGGCAAATATGGATGCAAAATACCACCTTGTGCAAAAAATATATACAGTGTTATGCCTCCTGAAAAATTAGGAAAATATATAAAATGAAGTGTTAACTTTAACTTGGAAAAACAGAAAGGCAAGCCTTAGAGTTGATGTTTTCCACTAGCTTTAAATAGTAGAGATTTGGCAATTAAAATAATTAGCTTTGCAAATTGCTTCTCATTAGCTTTGATCTTTTGTAAAACATGCACGTCTTCTTAACTCTGTCACTGCTGTTGTGTGTGTTGCAGGGGTGGAGTGGGGGTGGGAAAGTGGCTGAGCATGCAGAGAATAGCGCAGAAAAACTTGCACATCTCAAGACAAAGTGAAGGGGATACACAAGTCCATTGGGCCAAATGTTGAAGTCAACACGACTGCAAGCTTTAGACCCTCTTTAAGTTGCCATGGTACCTAGTGAGGGCGGCGAAGAAGGCCCACTTCTCTGCCTCCATCGCATCCTCAAGTAGCCATCCGGTGGAGCTTTTCCGTATTGTCAGGGGTCTGTTGACATCAACTCCAGGAAATGGAGTCTTAGACCCTGCGGAGGCCCACTGTGAATTGTTTGCAAGGCACTTTGAGGGTAAAGTTGCTCGCCTCCGTAGCAGTCTTGACCCCCATTCACATCTACTGTAGTCCCCAATGAGGTGTCCAGTGCAATGTCTGCTGCAACTTCTTGGGAACAGTTTCAGTTGATGTGGCCTGATGACGTGGATAAGGTGCTTGCGATGATGTGGCCAGCAAAGTGTCCTCTCGACCTTTGCCCTTCTTGGCTTATTAAAGCTTGCTGAGGGGGTCTGACAGAGTGGATCCAATGTGTGGTCAACACATCATTGCAGGAGGGAGTAGTTCCAGCCACCTTGAAAGAGGCGGTGACTCGACCACTCCTGAAAAAGCCCACCCTGGACCCATTGGTTTGTGACAATTACCGACCGGTTGCAAATACCCCCTTAGGGAAGGTGACTGAGAGGGTTGTGGCGCAGCAACTGCAAGTACTCTTGGATGAAACAGATTATTTTGACCCATCCCAGTCTGGGTTCAGGCCTGGTTATGGGACTGAATCGGCCTTGGTCGCCCCGATGGATGACCTTTATCGGGAGAAGGACAGGGGGAGTGCGACCCTGTTGTTCTTACTTGATCTCTCAGCGGCTTTTGATACCATTGACCATGGTATCCTTCTGGGCCGACTTGGCGAGCTGAGTATTGAAGGCACTGTTTTACAGTAGTTCCGATCCTATCTCCAGGGTCGTTCTCAGAGAATAGCATTGGGTGACTGTCTTTCAGGCCCCTGGCAGCTGTGCTGTGGGGTGCCGCAGGGTACCATCTTGTCCCCCATGCTCTATAACATCTATATCAAGCCCTTAGAAGCAGTCATCAGGAGCTTTGGGGCAAGGTGTCAGCAGTATGCTGATGATACCCAGCTCTATTTCTCCGTATAATCTGAATCGGGAGAGGCCGTGCAAGCCCTGGACCGCTGCCTGGACCTGGTGGTGGGCTGAATGAGGGCCAATAAACTGAGTCTGAATCCTAGCAAGATGGAGGCACTGTGGGTTGGTGGTTCCCGAGTTCAGATAATTGGTCAGTTGCCTGCTTTGGATAGGGTCATACTCCCTCTGAAAGGGCAGGTCCGTAGCCTGGGGGTGCTCCTGGATCCATCTTTGTCGCTAGAGGCCCAGGTGACCGCAGTGACTAGGAGTGCCTTTTACCAGCTTCGGCTGGTGAGACAGCTGTGGCCGTTTCTGGACCGGGATAGCCTAACCACTGTTGTCCATGCACTGGTAACCTCTAGGCTGGATTACTGTGATGTACTCTATGTGGGGCTGCCCTTGAGGTTGGTCTGGAAGCTGCAGCTGGTGCAAAATGTGGCGGCGAGACTGCTCACTGGAACAGGGTATTGCCAACATGTCACCCTGCTGCTGAAAGAATTGCACTGGCTGCCCATTTGCTACCGGGCCAAGTTCAAGGTTCTAGTTTTGGCATACAAAGCCCTATACAGCTCAGGACCAGGATACCTGAAAGACCGTCTTACCCCTTATATGCCCAGTAGGTCACTGCACTCTGCAGGTGAGGGCCTCCCGCAGATACCATCTTATCAGGAGGTTCGTTCTGCACAATACAGGAAACGGACCTTTAGTGTGGTGCCACCTACCCTGTGGAATTCCCTCCCTTTGAATATTAGGCAGGCACCATCTCTGCTATCTTTTCGGCGCCTTTTGAAGACTTTCCTCTTTCAACAAGCCTTTTAAGTTGAGACCTATCCCAGTCTACATCTGTGTCAGAATTGTTTAATATGTTTTTAATAATGTTTTTAACCCTTTTTAAGGTTGTTTTTTAAAATGTTTTTAATGCTGTTTTGTTTTAATGTATTTTACGATCTGTTTTTATGTTTTAAAGTGTTTTAGTGCTTTGTTTGCCGCCCTGGGTTCCTGCTGGGAGGAAGGGCGGGATACAAATTAAATAAATAAATATAATAATGAATAGCTGTGATACCAACAGTATCAAAGTGGACAGGTTTACTAGGCCTTAATAACAAACTCCTTTTAGTGGGGGGGAAATCCGGTTCCAAAGATAAACCCAGCATTTAAATGGTAGCATTATTCTAAATGGGCCCCCAGGACATTTTGGGTGAACCCTAGCCTCCTTTTCTGTGCCTGATGCCACTTGCAGGTATGCTCACATTTAACATAAGATCACAAGAACATAAGAAGAGCCTGCTGAATCAAGCCAGTGGCCCATCTAGTCCAGCATCCTGTTCACACAGTGGCCAACGAGATAATTGTTTCTTCCTGTACAGAATTCAGCATTTTTTAAATTTGACAACAGAAAAAGAAGCCAAATTCAACAGCACATGGCTTGAACTTTCAGTAATCCAAAGTCATATGACACCAGGTGACTGTCATATGACACCTGTCAAAGTGACCTGCTGAGTGTTGGCCACTTCTGTATCCAGCTGGGGGAATCATCACTTGCATTATAGGTTGCTTCTGTGCTATCTCTTTTTTCTAGAATAGCTATCCTTTTTTCACTCACTTTTTATGGAGAATGTAAATGATGCCGTTAAACTGCCGCAATTTAGGTCTTTTTGTCTGTCACTCTCCTGTGTTCTTTCAGACCTGATTTGTGGGATTTGCAGCACCATCCTGTCCAGCATGGACAGGCAGGCATGGACTGCCGATTAGTTTCAGGGCCAAGTTCAAGGTTTCAGTTTTATGTACAAAGCCCTACACAGCTTGGGACCAGGATACCTGAAAGATCGCCTTACCCCTTACATACCCACTTGATCACTATGTTCTGCATGCAGGTGTGGGCCTCCTGTAGATACCATCTTATCAGGAGGTCCGCTCTGCACAACATAGGAAGCAGACCTTCAGTGTTGTGGCACCGACACTTTGGAATTTCCTCCCCTTAAATATTAAACAGGCACCATATCTGTGTTATCTTTTTGGTGCCTATTGAAGACCTTCCTCTTTCAATAAGCCTTTTATGTAGAGGCCTTATCCCAGTTTGTGTCTGTGCTGGACCTGCTTTGTAAGATGTTTTTAAAGTTGTTTTTTAAAGATGTTTTGTTTTAATGTCTTTTGTTTTTAAGATGTTTTTAGCGTTTTGTCTCTTGTCTGCCATCCTGAGCTCCGTCTGGAAGCAAAGATTAAATCAAATTTAATAAATAAAATAAATAAATAAAAATAAACTATTGAGGCTTTTCAGACCTCCTGGTCCTTTAAGTAAAAGTTCCTGTTTAAAGGTTCTGTCTGTTTTATTGCTTCCTCTTTGTTGGGTCTGGGGGATCAGCGATAAGTATAATGGCCCCATGCAGAATCTCATAAGTTCCCAAATTTATTTATTATTTATTTATTACATTTATACCCTGCCTTTCTTTTCATCATAGAAACCCAAGACGGCTTACATATGGTTCCCCAGCAGTCTCCCATTCAGGCACTGACCAGACCTGACCCTGCTTAGCTTCAGCAGGGTGCTGGCCTCATGTGCCTTCAGACCATAGCCTGGGACCAGAATTTCAGTTTTCACAAGGGGAAGAGGCTTTAAGTGATGATTTCCTCTCATTTTATTCATAGCACTATTTCTGTGTATTGCTGGATAATAAATGCGTACTGTGAGAAATTTCCATTTTAATTCTTCTTC
The DNA here is from genome assembly GCF_030035675.1 of Rhineura floridana. NCBI lineage: Eukaryota > Metazoa > Chordata > Lepidosauria > Squamata > Rhineuridae > Rhineura > Rhineura floridana. The sequence continues at coordinate 49,102,803 of NC_084480.1, forward strand.
CAGCTAATTATGGAAAAGCAATGAATGCCTCAAGGGTGCCAAATGGCTCTAGTGTGGAAGCAATTCCACTGATAGCAGCACATCTGCCCAGGCCTTGGAGAGCTGCTGTCAGTCAGAGCAGGTAATACTAAACTTGATGGACCACACTAATGGTTTGTCTCAGTATAAGGAGTGTCCTATTTATTACATTATAGCCAGATGCTTGGATTTTTAACATTGCAAAGCATAAATCCTATGTGCACTAGTTTTTGAAGAATACCAAATTTGCATTTAGTAGCACTTAAAACCTGCTTCAAAGGTCTATTGGAAATTTGCCAAAGTAACTTTCCAGTATTTTTCTTTACTGTAAGGGCAGAATATGGAGAAACTAATTGGTTCCCAGTAGGAAAAGGTATGAGACAGGGGTGTATTTTATCACCCTATTTGTTTAATCTATACGCAGAGCATATCATAAGGAAACCAGGATTGGAGCAAGTTGAAGGAGGTGTGAAAACTGAAGGGAGAAATATCAATAATTTAAGATATGCAGATGATACCATACTACTAGCAGAAACCAGTAATTGATTTGAAACAAATGCTGATGAAAGTTAAAGAGGAAAGCACAAAAGCAGGACTACAGCTGAATGTCAAGAAGACTAAAGTAATGACAACAGAAGATTTATGTAACTTTAAAGTTGACAACGAGGAGACTGATCTTGTCAAGGATTATCAATACCTTGGCACAGTCATTAACCAAAAGGGGGGAAATAGAAGAAGGGGAGGGCAGCTATGAGAGAACTAGAAAAGGTCCTCAAATGCAAAGATGCATTGCTGAACACTAAAATTAGGATCATTCAGACTATGGTATTCCCGATCTCTATGTATGGATGTAAACGTTGGACAGTGAAAAAAGCGGATAAGAGAAAAATCAACTCATTTGAAATGTGGTGTTGGAGAAGCTAAAATGATGAAACTGAGGTTATTATACTTTGGACACATAATGAGAAGACATGATTCACTAGAAAAGACAATAATGCTGGGGAAAACAGAAGGGAGTACAAAAAGAGAAAGACCAAACAAGAGATGGATTGATTCCATAAAGGAAGCCACAAATCTGAACTTACAAGATCTGAACAGGGTGGTTTGTAACAGATGCTATTGGAGTCGCTGATTCATAGGGTCGCCATAAGTCGTAATCGACTTGAAGGCACATAACAATCTTTCCAGATGTACAGTATTTTCCCAGGAGGATGCCGCTTGCATTTGCTAGCACTTTTCTCATGCTAGTAATAGAAAATAATATATCCCCCTTGGGAAAACCTCAACACCTGGAAAGGCATAAAGATACAATGTGTCTTATCTTGTGTTCTCAACACCAGAGGCCTTGGAAGAATTATTGCCTTAAAAAAGTCTGCACAGGTGCTTTCTCTTTGAGTGTTCATGCTCCCCTTGGGAATTCTAGTGAAAAACGTAGGTTCAATTATGTTCTTCAGTATCTAAATTCAAAAATACACCTTTTGTGTTGCACACTTTGAAGCAAACATTCAACAACCTCGTGGGATACAGTAGCATCCTAGACAATGGCACACTTTCCTAGAGCTGCATGATGAACTGTTAACCAGTACAACATGTGTACCATTGGTAAATGGGTTGCATGCACATCAGACAAAATTAACTCAATGAAACCTACATTGTATCTTTCCCAGGGGCTGCTATGGTAACACCTCTCGGAATAACGTATGATCTCAAGGAGGTTCTGGAAGTGCTTAGAATTCTGATTTTATTCGGTTGTTATTTTTAAAAGCACAGATTGAAATATGAAGGTGTCTGCAACCATTTTAAGCCAAACAAGGCCAATGAAGCCAAAGTCCTACCCGTCCCTGATTAATATCAGCTCCTCTGACAAAAATATTTCTCACTCAGCTATACCACCTGAATCCCCAGCACCTCCAGGTCGGAGCTGGGAATGTTCCCTGTCTGAAACGCCAGTAAATGTAGACAATATAAAGCCAGATGGACCAATGGCGTAACTCAGTATAAGGCAGCTTCCTCTGTTCCTACGTAACTGGAGATACAGTGAGTTGATCTTAGAACTTTATACATACAAGGTGGATAGGAAGATGGCCTTATATATCTGGTCAGACTATTTATCTGTCTCGTCCAATATTGTCTGTTTGACAATGGCCCTTCGGGGTCTCAGATAGAAGTCTTCTACTACCTCCTCCTTTTTCTACAATGGAATTGCCAGGGATTGAACCTGGGACCTTCTGCATGCAAAGCAGGTGTTCTACTCCCAAGTGATTACATGTTCTACCATGGTGGTTCCCAAACTTTCCCCCACCCTACAGATTGCTTGAGTCCAACCACTTAATGATTCTTCTGCCTGTTTGTATAATTGTAACACTCTGTGCTAGATGCTGTATGATTTGTAATTGCATTGTTATTGCTGTTTTTATTTCTCATATATATATTAACACTCTGAATTCCATAGAATTCAAATCAAATAAAATACAATATAAGAAATACGAGAAGCAATAAAATATAATTAAATATGAATATTTAATGTGATGGATGTGTCATCTCCTGTCTTCAACCACAAATCCACAAACATGCCATGGATCACCTGAATGAAACTCATGGACCACTGACGGTTTGCGGATCACAAACCTGCTACTTGGGAATCCCTGTCCTGCTACTTAGCTGTGGCTTTTCCACTAAAAGTATTTCTGGGAAGTGTTTTGAGGAGAGCAGGGAACTAGAAAAACTCCAGTTCAGTATCAAGAAAGCCTCAGTCCTTGGCTGCAGTTTGAATGAGAAAGTACAAACCCACAGTCTTCCTCCCAAAAGCACAATGTATCCCACAGATGACACTGTCAGCCTAAAAGTGGAAAAGGAAGGCCTGCCATCATCATGCTTTCTATAGTCATCTTGGAGTTTGTACAACTCTGGATCCAGTCCAGGCAGCAGATGGTCACACAGCAGGCAGTTAAATGTCACAGATAACAGCCAGTGTGCTTGAGGATGTTGTGGGCACAGCTTGCATGTGCATCCCTGTCCCTCCCTCTACACCGTGTCACCAGTTAATCTTATGGGAAGAACTGTGAAATCAAATAGGGATAAGCCCTACTTTGCAGCAGAGTCTGGATGCACCAGTCGCAGCCTACATGTGGAGCTATAATAGGCCACACCAGCTTTCCCTACAAGTTTAGTGTTTAAACCTTGAGTGTTAAGATATCTTTCTCAAAAAGAACAATGAGCTAATGTGCATGCTAGCTTTAGGTCGTGGTCCTAAGCATACTTAACTAGGGTGTAAAATCTCACTGAACTAAATGGGACTTAGTCCTGAGTAAACATGCTTTGGATTGCACTGTACCTCTGCTTACATCCTCTGTTATGAATGAACAACTGATTTTTCAGTGCTAAACCTTGTTGCAATAGGGATTAAAGTCACAAAAGGTTACCTAACTCCTTTTTACTAACTATTAACACCATCTTCCCTCTGCTCATCTAACTAGTTGCAAAACTGCCTGGTTGTGGTTTTTCTTTAATAATTCCCAAAGTTATATTTAGATTTGACTTCAATTTTTTCACCTGGTATATATCTGCCTTGTTATTATTTTGTTACAACACAGAAAGGAAGTTGTTATATTTCATCTAGTCTAACAGTGCCCCCAACAGTCTGACCAGAAGAGCTATACAAAGCTGGAACCAATTCTTTCCAATTCTATATTTTAGCATGGAATCGACTTGAAGGCAGTACATTTACATTTATGAAGTTTAACAAAAAACCCTCCCATGCCATGTCATGGACTCAGCTCGGCTTCACTTGCTAACATCAATACCTATTTTTGTACAGAAAGGTGCCAGAATCTTGTCCTCCAGTTTTCTTTATTAATTTTAAGATTAATTGGCCATGTGTTATAGCATATGCTTCACAACCATTTAGTTTCTCAAGCTGAATTTCTACAAATCTAGTCGTAATAGTCTGTATAGATGATAATGCTGTGAGATTCAAAGAAACTGTTTTCCATTCCATAGATGTAAACATGACCAGAATCCAAAGGACCAGAAAACTAATTCTGCATATCTATGGGTGCCCTAGACTTGGTTTGCCACATGTCCTACTACTGTTTGAAACTTTTAAATGAAAGAGTTAAACATTCCACAAGAGGTAAGTCTTCTGCAGGAGCCTAAGCAGGGTCCCATGCCAAGGTGACTTAATACACCATCTTTGAAACTCATTTGGGCCAGTCACTATCTTTCAGCCTAACCAGGATTGCTGTTAGCATGAAATAGTATGAGGGAGGCAGATACACAACCCTGACAGTATCCTCACCTCTGAGCTCCCTGGAGGAAGAGAGGAATAAAAAATAATGTCATACAGAAATAAATGCAATGCAGAATTTTGTTGCCACATGCACAAGCTTTACAGACACAGCCAATCCAAGGCATTTTTCTACTCCCAAGTGGCTGTGAAAAATGGATGTTTGCCCCTTGCAACATTGCATTTCAGGAGACCATGATCTGAGTCTCTTGCTTGCATGCACCAGCCACTAATGCCAATACGGGTCAGGACCACCAGGTGGCACCAGTAGCATAGTGGCAAATTCAGAAGTGCAGGGCCCTTCATGATAGCCACAGCCACACCCCTCCCTCTTTTTTTGCTGCTGGGTTGAGAATGAGATCCTTGTTAAAGCCTTCTCCCACAACAACAGATGTCCCTAGGAGCCAATAAGCATGAAAGAGGAGTGTTAGCTACTGTAAAGAGTCTTCTCAGTAGCTGACTCACCTGCTTTCACTCTGATTGGCTCAAATCAGCAGGAAAGGACAAGGAAGCAGATCGGAAGACTCTTCTCAGTGGTTAATACACTCCACTTTCATGCTGATTGGCTTACAGGATGCTGGAGACACAGGGACCCTGCTGGGACCCTGCTTCCAAAAAAGTAAAGGCTCTAAGACCCCCTGAGACCCTGGATGACTACACCACTGGGTGGCACATTATGAGAATGCTACCAACACCCTGCACCCACCTAGCACTCTCCAAGGTGGCCATCTGGTCTGTAGTTGCTACCCAAACATACAGCCTGGACAGCACAAAACGATCCAGCAGGCAAAGCCAGCAGCAGACAGTTCCTTTGCCAGCATGATTCTGGGTGCTGCACATGTTGTATGTCAGTACAACAGAAAGCCTTTCTTTTGAGTGCCTTCCCTTCCCATTTTTTGTTTTGCCTTGTTTACTTTTTAGAAGAAACTTTCCTCCTTTCTTTCCCCTTCCGTTGCCTTCTGCCTGTTGATCTCATTATTTCACTCCTGTTTATTGTTCCTGTGGTTTCCCCCTTTCCTCCTTTTGCCTTCCTCATTGTTTTCTTTTCCGTTCCTCTTCTCTGTCCCCCTTCTCTTTTCCATTCTCCTTTCTTACCTCCCTGTCCCAATGTAGGGGTTCTCCCTACCTCAAGCAGGTTTAGATGGTGAGGGGATGTGTGAGAGAGACGGGATACGCAGAGCAAACATATGTAGGTCTATTCAGGATGTAAGTCCCACTGAACTCAGATAAGTGTGGGTAGGATTGAAGCCGGGGGGGGGGGGATGAAGGTGGGGACAGAAGAAGGCAAAAACTGGTGCCTGAATGGTACAGCAAGACTTCACAATATGCTGGCTCAAACAACTGGACTTTGCTTCAGGCAGCCAGAATGTTTTGGAATGGCACTGCCGTGCACAGACTGAAAGGTGCATCCCAGGGTCCATTAGGACATTGCATAGCAAGCTATGGGCACACCTCTCACATGATGCCCTGGCACTGGTGGCTGTGGCATGCAGTCCAAGAGGTGCCTCTCGCAGGATGCTGAACACAACTTTTTGGAAAGCTTGTCGCTCACATGATAGAGGTCTGCTACATGTGGGCTGAGAAAAGCATGTTACTTCCCTGAGCGCTTCCAAGAAAGGACAGAAGACAATTGTAAAAGAGCTAAAATATGACATCTAATGAGAGGGAACATTGCTGTCAATTCCCCTACTTGCTTAATTCCATCTCAAGTATATGTATGTGTGTTTTAATATTTCTCAATTTACTTTTAGGTTTGACTTAATTTTTCCTCTTTCGCAGAGCAGCTTGCAATGACTTTGTTGCAGTATAAGAGACTGTTGGGAGCTCCTTCCAGCTCAACAGCACACCCAACAGCTTGAGAGGAGGAGTTACATGGAGTTTAAAATGTTTTACTTCAATACCAACTGGGCAATATTACTGCCAGGCAGCTGAAAGCATCATTTATATAATTCCCCACAACTGTCTCTGAAACTTGGGGGAGTTTAAATAGCATCTTCCAAAACTGTGTTGAAAGGTGGGAGGATAACTGTGCAAAGAAGAAAATAAACATCTCCACGGCACATATAGATCTTCCCACACTTCACTGGGTCAGTGTCATCATTAGCACAAGCCTTATTGCTACTTCCTAATTTTAACCAGCCATGTATTGGGGCAGACAGCAGCCAACTCTCATAGCGAAGGGATATCCTCCTGAGCAAGAGCTCCTGTTATTACTTAGACATTAACAAAGTCCTGTTCTCCCCTTTTAACACCCAGGATGATTGAACATGAAGAAGGGGAAGAGGACCACACCCACTAACCCCACCGAACTTTCTGATGAGCTGTCAAAGAGGAGAATGGGCTGTATATGTGCACAGCTATACACGTGGATGCTCTGTAGATGTTACTGGAAACTCCAAGACAATCAATGTTCCAAACTGCACATACATGCGTAGAACCTGTTCTCCCCTTTGACTGGATGCACGGAGGTCCGATGCAGACTTCCTTCCGAGTGCTCAGTCACCCTGGACTGTGAAGATAAGGTCTTTTATCTTCCTTGGGCCCAGTGATGCTGTTAGGCCAGGATTTGGGGGTAGAAATCCCACACTTAGCAGAATGAGCAAGGGCTCCAAACACAGCAGGACTGGTTTACCATGTTCTGAAGTTAAGTACATTACCATTTAAACAGCCCCCAGAAGATCATTAGGTCCAGAGTCTAATTACTAGGGATGGGGGAGAAATTTGGTTCGGTTTTTCACTAAAATGCCTAATTTGCACTTCCTGAAACAATATCTGAACTGTCCTTCAAAATTTGCATTTCTCTGAATTTTGTAATCAACGAATGTGTACAAAAAAGCATATAATAGAGGAAGGTGTGCATAAAAATGCACATACTTTTGTGACAACATACAACAATGCATTATATTAGCTGAAATTGCCTGCAAAAATGTATCAGGAGAAATGCACACTAAAATGCTGACATTTTTTTTAAAATGCACAATGTGGCAAACTAAACTTAAGATTAGAAAACTTAGAAACTGAGATAAATCAAAACAGATAGATTCACCCATCTCTATGCACCAGCACTTAGGTCTAGTGATCATTGAGGCAAAAAAACAACTGCCAGGTCTGTACCACTTCAATCACATGACTGAATGCTCCTTCATATAAAAGCTAGTATAAGGGCAGTATAGAAATTGGTTATTGATAAATAAATAAATAAAACATTAGTTTTCTATGTGCATGTAATTTATTTGCTATAGAAGAGCATTCAGTCATGTGATCCCTCCCCACCTTTAGTGGTATAACCCATATATTAGTTCACAGGCTGATGTGCTCTGCTCTGCGGTCTGTTGTGTGACACACACCCACACACCCCATCATCATCATCATCACAGCTGTTTTCTTTTTTACTTCAAATTTGTTTAGAAAATCAGGTATCTGGGCCAAGTCTTTAAGCCGGCATAAAATGAATGTGGTCCCACTGCCTGTAAGCCTAGCAATAATCAGTCTCTTTAATCCTCACTACTAAACAGATGGAACATTTTTAGAAACTATTAAAATATCACAGTTTATAAAGGAACATTGGCTTTTGATATGGATTCAAAACTCTGTTAACTTGTTATTTTAATCATGCAACTGAGTGTTGACGGATAACTTTGTTTATTTCAAGCTGTCACTTCTCTGCTAGATTTGAAGGCCTTTTTGTTTATTGGAAATGGATAATAAGTGTATAATAATATATCCAGCTTTGGCCATTCCCATTGCATTCCTTAAAACCCATCTCCCACTTCTCTTCCTCTGAAAACCAGCTTACAGCTTCCCAACTGACAAGTATTTTTTCTTCTTTTTATTTATTTTATTTATTTGTTTCATTTATAGACCGCCCATAGCGAGTGGCTCTCTGGGCGGTGTCTTCCTCCTGCTGCTGGCCATACTGTATTGCTTACTCTTATTATAGCTGAAGAGCCAAGCTACGACTTCATGATAGATATGGGAGTCATATATACATGTAACAAACATGTACTGTAAACATGCATACAATGAGAGGAGGGAACAGGACTGTGCCTCCTACTTGCCCTGCTCCCTGCCTATAAGTACTCAGCATCATTTGGAGAAGAACATTGGAAGTTGCCTTATGCTGAGTCAGACCACCTAGCTCAGTATTGTCTATATACTATATGGGCTTTTTCAAGGTCTTAGGCAGAGATCCTTCCTAGCTCTACGTGGATGTTTGGGGTTGGACGTGAAACTCTCTGCATGCAGAACAAATGCTCTACCACTGAACCACAGCCCTTCCCTAAAGAGCAACAGTTATCCATATCAGTGGCGGTTGGTAGCTCCATGTCAGTGGGGCAGTGAAATCTACTCCGGGTTTTAGTCTGAACTTTCAAGGAGCTATCCCAGGTGGCTCCTTGAAAGTTCACATTAAAACCAGGAGCATATTCCACTGCCCCACTGACATGGAGCTACCAGCTGCTACTGATCCAAACAGTAAACTTGAAATCAGAGTTTGGCAGGGTTCTCAGTTGTGTAGTCCAGGGGTTCCAAACTGTGGTCTGTGGACCAGTAGTGATCCACAAATTTTTCACATGGTCTGTGAAGAACTCTTACACATTGAATTCTATAGATTTCTGTGGAATGCAAATTGTAATACAATAAAATGTGAGCAATAAAAGAAGCAATACAATACAGTTAAAAGTTATATAGCATTTAGAGTGGTGCATTACAATTGCTACAACAGTCAGGAAAAAACATTAAGTGGTCTGCCAAACCCTTGGCAATCTTCAAGTTGTCAGTGAGGAAAAAAGTCTGGGAACCTCTGGTGTAGATCCATTCACAAATTGTGCTGATCAGTCTTAGGAATAGGGGAGGAGGAACTGGCAGTGGGCACAATCCCATTCTCCTTATGTGCATTCAGCATACACACGTGTAATGTCTGTGCAATCCCAAGGTGACAGCCCCCCTGTGTCTCTTGACATAGCCAATGTAGTTTCACTTATTCATCACACTGCTTCTGCCAGCAGCAGCTAATGATGTAGAGCAGAGGCTGGGAAATGCACAAGGTGATGATATCACATCATGGGCAAGTGAAAAAACCCCACAAGTTATACCTTATACAGGAGACACAAGAAACTGCAACACAGGGATGCAATTTCCAATAATCATTCCGTGTCTCCGATAATGTGTAGTTTGGCCCTAAGGCTATGTACAGGCAATTATTTCTGCAGACCAATGGAAGCAACCTTCCTCTTAATGTCACCATGACAACCGCCTGCATCCCTGATTCAGCACCTCAACAATCATACAAAGGCAAGGAAGGTGGGAACCTTGCTGCAGTTAGAACAAAATGTAAAATGAGAACCCCAGAAAGGAGCTTCACATGGGAGCAAAAAAAATGGATAGACAAAAGAGATATTTGTCATTCCAGTGCATAAAAGAAGAGGCAACACATCTAAATGTTGGTTCTTTATTTTGCTTTAGACGTACAAGTAGGGTCCAAAACACATCGAAATAATAAATATCTCTGTTGTCTACCCCATGTTAATTCCACTGCCGTTAGAATAGTCTAATTCAGGATGGGGGGGGGGACAGAGAAGATCTATTCATGTGTTGGAGAAAAGGAGAACACACTTGTCAATGGAAAATAAATAAAAATAAATTAGATGTTCATGAAATGGAAGGTCATTACAGTGGGCATGGCCAGTGGGGTGTGGAGTGACTTGATGGCTAGAGAGCACTGAAACTGGACCGCATTCCAGGTGCAAATGTCCTATATTTTCTATAGAAGGTAGGAAAGACACCTAAAAAGTAACATCTATTTTGTAAGTCTATAATGCTTGAAGTGCATTGTTTCACATACAATGCTTCTGTGGATTTTGATCCCACTAATATCCCACTAACCCCCTCTAGGATGCACACCTTAACATGGTGAGGAGGTTTGAGAGTGTTGAAGAAGCTAAGAGCATTGCCGTCAGGAGTCTAGACCAACAGGCTACACCCCTAGCAGGGGCACCCAAGACAGAATGGTCAAAGCTGAGACACCAGACTAAGATGATTTCAAACTCAGAGTAAGGCAATGGTAAACCACCTCTGGATATGGTTTAAATGGTTTAATATTTCAACAGTTTAATTATATTTTAAAGCAGATTTTTGTATGTTCTTAACTATGTGTACTTTTTATCTGGAAGCCGCCTTTGGAAAAAGGGTGGGGTATAAATAAATAAAGATAATAATAGCAATATCTCTTACCACAAAAACCCTACCAACAGGGTATCCAAAATGCGACATGAGATAGTGCTGGAAGATGAGACCCCCAGGTTAGAAGGCACTTAGCAAGCTACTGGGGAAGAACAAAGGACAAGTACGAGTAGCACTCTGACTAATGACACAGCTGGATCAAAGACGAAAGGAAGCCCAGACGCTGACGTGCACAGATGTGAAAGGAGAGTCCGGAGTTGTACGACGCACACAATAGGAACATGGAACGTGAGAAGCATGAACCAGGGAAAGTTAGAAATTGTCAAGCAAGAAATGGAATGTATCAACATTACAATACTTGGTGTGAGTGAATTAAAATGGATGGGAAAGGGACATTTTCAATCAGAAAAGGGAAAAAGAAGGGGGGAACCCCAAAATGCTAGAAAAATATGTAGGTGGTGGTTGTACTAATGAAAGCTGCTTTGCTCATGGAAAGACACTTCACACCAGCTGTTGTTCCCCTGACAAAGGCCTAAATACACACGGGCTGAAACGCGTTGGGCTTGGATTACAAATAAAATACACATTTTTCTAGCATTTTGGGGTTCCCTTCTTCTTTTTCCCTTTTCTGTTTTTAGATGCTAGCCACTTTTAGCTGTTGGTATATTTTCAATCAGGAAACTACAAAATATTTTATGCAGGGAATGAGTAATTAAGAAATGGGTTTGCTTTAAAAGTGAGAAGTGATGTAGCAAAAGCAATTAGGAGCTACAACGCAAGGTCTGAGCGAGTGATATCAATGAGATTAAATGGGAAACCTATTAACATAACCATCATCCAAGTCTGTGCTCCATCAGCAAACGCAGAAGAAGAGGAATTGGAGAGATTTTACGCAGACGTACAGGAGGAAATTGAACACACACCAAAACAAGGTGTGCTGATAATCATGGGGGACTGGAATGCAAAAGTAGGGAACAGAGAAAAACTAGGAATTGTGGGGAAATGGGGCTTAGGAGACAGAAATGAAGCAGGAGACTTATTGAATTCTGTGAAGCTAATAATTTGTTTCTTGCAAACACATTTTTTGAGCAACCGAAAAGACGACTGTACATGTACACATCACCAAATTGATTATATAATTGGTAGCAGAAAATGGAGAAGTTCCATACTTTCTGCGAAAACAAGACCAGGAGCAGACTGTGGTACAGATAATGAATTGGTCGTATCAAAATAAGAGTAACGCTAAAGAAAAACAACAAAGCAATCGTAATGCCAAAATACCATTTAAATAACATCCCAGGTGAATATAAAGATCAAATAAGGTTTGAGGCTTTAAACGTAGTTGACAGAGAACCAGAAGAATTATGGATTGAAGTCAGAGACATTATCATGGAAGAATGCAAAAAGACAATACCTCTAGTTAAAAAGAGAGAAAGACCTCAATGGATGACTGAAGAAACTCTTCAAATGGTTAAAGAGAAAAGGAAAGCAAAAGCAAAAGGAGACAGAAACACAGTCAGAACCCTAAATGCAACAATACATCGACTAGTAAGTAGGGACAAAGAGAACTATTACAATAGTTATTGTATAGAAATAGAAGAGGACAACAAAAAGGGAAGAACAAGAGCCCTATTCCAAAAGATTAGAGAAATGAAAGGGAAATTTAAACCAAGAGTAGGGACATTGAATAATCAACAGGGGAACACACTGACTGACCAAGATGAAATAAAAGGAACATGGAAGCAATGCACTGAAGAACTCTATAAAAGAGATGCCAGGATGACAGATTCATTCATGGAGGAACCGTATGATGAAGAACCAGTAATTTTAGAATGTGAGGTGAAAGCTGCTCTTAAAATACTTGGAAGAAACAAATCACCAGGAACAGATGGCATACCAACAGAGTTGCTACAAGTTACTGAGACTGAATCTGTCCAAATTTTGACAAAAATTTGTCAACAAATATGGAAAACTAAACAATGGCCCACAGACTGGAAGCATTCAATATACATCCCTGTTCCAAAGAAAGGGGATCCCAGGGAATGCAGTAATTATTGAACTATTGCCTTAACATCCCATGCAAGTAAAGTAATGCTCAAGATTCTATATTTATTTATTTATTTAAAACATTTATAACCCGTTCTATTTCCGAAAACTCAGAGCGGCGAACAAAAAACAATCGTATACAAAGGTTAAAATGAGCATAATAAAAACAATATTAAAATAAACATAATCACAACAGGACCTGTCAAGAATTAAAAAACATCTTATACATCATTTAAGTTAAATGCTTGGCGAAATAGGAACGTCTTGACCTGGCGATGGAATACGATAAGAGAAGGAGACAACCGCACTTCTATCGGTAAAGAATTCCACAGCCTGGGGGCAATAACAGAAAAGGCCTTAGATCTCCCATCAAATGAACTTGGGAAGTTGGGGGGATCATAAGAGGAGGATCAACAGAGGACCTCAAGGGTCGAGAGGGTTCATAAAAAGACATACGACCAGACAAATAGAGAGGGCCCAAGCCATGTAAGGCTTTAAAGGTTAAAACCAGCACTTTGAATTGAGCTCTTACCATATATGGAGCGAGAAATGTCAGACGTCCAAGCTGGATTTAGAAAGGGAAGAGGAACCAGAGATCATATTGCAAACATACGTTGGATAATGGAAAAGACCAAGGAATTTCAGAAGAAAATCATCCTGTGCTTTATAGATTACAGCAAAGCCTTTGACTGTGTAGATCATAAAAAACTATGGAATGCTTTAAAAGAAATGGGGGTGACACAGCATCTGATTGTCCTGATGCGCAACCTATACTCTGGACAAAAGGCTACTGTAAGGACAGAATATGGAGAAACTGACTGGTTCCCAATCAGAAAGGGTGTGAGACAGGGGTGTATATTATCACCCTATTTGTTTAATATATATGCAGAACATATCATACGGAAAATGGGATTGGACCAAGATGAAAGAGATGTGAAAATTGGAGGGAGAAATATCAATAATTTAAGATATGCAGATGATACCATACTACTAGCAGAAGCCAGTAATGATTTGAAACGAATGCTGATGAAAGTTAAAGAGGAAAGCACAAAAGCAGGACTACAGCTAAAAGTCAAAACGACTAAAGTAATGACAACAGAAGATTTGTGTAACGTTAAAGTTGAAAATGAGGACATTGAACTTGTCAAGGATGATCAACACCCTGGCACAGTCATTAACCAAAATGAAGACAATAGTCAAGAAATCAGAAGGTGTCTAGGACTGGGGAGGGCAGCTATGAGAGAACTAGAAAAGGTCTCAGATGCAAAGATGCATTGCTGAACACTGAAGTCAGGATCATTCAAACCATGGTATTCCCGATCTCTATGTATGGATGTGAAAGTTGGACAGTGAAAAAAGCGGATAAGAGAAAAATCAACTTGTTGGAAATGTGGTGTTGGAGGATAGCTTTGTGGATACCATGGACCACGAAAAACACAAATAATTGGGTGTCAGAACAAATTAAACCAGAATTGTCACTAGAAGCTAAAATGATGAAACTGAGGTTACCATACTTTGGACACATCATGAGAAGACATGATTCACTAGAAAAGACAATAATGCTGGGAAAAACAGTAGAAAAAGAAGACCAAACAAGAGATGGATTGATTCCATAAAGGAAGCCACAGACCTGAACTTACAAGATTTGAACAGGGTGGTTCATGACAGATGCTATTGGAGGTCTCTGATTCATAGGGTCGCCATAAGTCGTAATCAACTTGAAGGTACATAACAACAACAACAATATTTGGAGGTGACCTGCAATTAAATCCCTTAGCAATTGTTAAAAGAAATTTACCGGAGCCTAGGCCCAAACCAAAGTTTCCTATTGTCCATAATGCAAATGGGTCTACAGGGAATTTGAAAATAGGTTTTAAGAAAATGTGTGTTTCATCCACACAATGAACACCAGCAACAGCAATTTAAGTGTCCCTTGAAATGCTGCTTTGCTGTGACGTTACTCACCTTTGGCTTCACCTTACAATGGTATACTGCCCATTTGCTGGTTACTCAAATTGATTAAGTATGACCTCTCCATTAAACTGCCTTTATATTAAGCTTTGAAGTTTTGGCTGCATAATCACATGCATGCGCATGGTCCAATTGGTATTCTTCTAACAACGAACACATGTTTCATTGGCTTGCTTCATTTCCAGCTCATTAACCACAGCTGGGCTTCTATAAGGAATAATAAAAAGAAGAACCTATAGAATGTTTAAATGCATCTCTATTCATTTATCACTTGGGGGAGGAACACTTTCCATGCTATGGGATGCCGTACTAATCACAATACCCAGCCTATACAGTATCAAGAAGACAGAGAACTCAACATCTGATCAGAAATTACAACTGTTGCTTAGCTCTCCAGCCACTGAATTTGTTTGTACTGCCCTACATCTCAACATCTCACCTCATGGCAGTGCTACTTGTGCCTGCATTTGGGGCTGTTGAAAATGCTTTACTTTTATTTCTCCATAGAAGAACACATAACCCTTAGACCAGTGTTTCTTCCAATAAAGTAAGAACATAAGAAGAGACTGCAGGATATGGCGAATGGCCCATCTAGTCCAGCATCCTGTTGTGACAGTGGCCAACCAGATGCCCATAAGAAGCCCACAAGCAGGACCTGAGCAAAAGTGCACTTTCCCCTCCCAAGGTTTCCAGCAGCTATACACACATACAGTACATAAGCTGTTGAGCCTTCAGCCATTACGCCTGAATAGAGAACCCCAAAATGAGCAGAGGCCATGGAGCCATAAACACCTGTACCCCCAATGTTCCTGCCCACTCCACCCCAACCTTTCTGCACTGAGCAGGCAAGTCTGAAGGAGGCATCTGGCTGAACACACTTAGACATCTCCCCACAGTTAGAAACCCTACATTCCCATCTTTCTCATGGTTTTTAAGCCCAACAGTCACATTTTAAATAGATTTAATCACACTGGATCACATCCAACTGAGTTCTACTCAAAGATGACCCAATGACCTATGTTAGGCATGTTAATTAACCTCAATAGGTCTACTATGAGTAGAACTAATATTGGATACAACCCAAAGTTTGTGCAATCATAAGCATTGCTGGCTTCCACCAAAATCCAATTGCTCTAGCATTTAGTAGAGTGATCAGCTACTCCAACACAGCACCCTACTACTCCAACAGAGCCAAAGGCCACTGGAAAGCTCACAAGCAAGCAATCATGGGAGTAGCCATCCTCTGCTGATTTTAGCTCTAGGTTACAATAAGGTTGTTGCTCATTGGCCCATGTTTTTATGGCTGCTATTATTTCACTACTGCTTTCATTACTTAACTTTTCATAGCAACCCGTTTTTAGTGATGGTATTATATACGATTTTTATGGTACATTTGTGCTGCTGCTATTTATTATGTTTTAATATGTTTGGGGTTTTTTTTAGTGAAATACTATGTTTATTGCCACATTGAGTGTCTTTGAGTACAGGAGTAACTTACAAATGTTTACTCACACACACATATGTCAAATGAAGTAGCACTAAAAAGGGTTGTAAGCCTAAGGATTGGAACCTTCAGGCTATGGTCCTCAAACCACTTTAGAGTGGGTTCACTGAGATCAGTGTAGCTACTCTAAAGTAAGATTTCCCAGGAATACAGCCAGACAGTAAAGTGCACTAAAGACCATAGGAGTTTTATCATGGTGGTGGATTGCATTCAAATTCTTTATTGTTTTTATACTGAAGACAATAGGGCATTTCCTGGTATATCCTAAAATACTAACATAAATAATTAAAACTTAACAGCATTTTTTTTAAAAATGAGCCAAGTACATTTTGTGACCAAGTATATGATTTTTATTATATTCTGCCTATTTGTTATTTTCTAAAATTTCATAGTCCACAAAGGGTTTCCCCAGCCATTAGGATGAATTATTTATATACAGTAGATCAGTTCCAAGTTCTAAAGTGCAGTATGAAGTGTGCATAAAACTTTGATAAACTATTAAAAGAAAGGTAGGCCTACTACCCCATTAAAATGTGTAATATCTGAGAAACCAGTTCCCATAATATATTTCTGTCCTAACAACATGGGTTTGCTGCATAATCACAAATTATTTTTGTACAACTTGCATCCAACACTCTCTCTAGCTTCCCCATTAGAGGAATCTTACTTTCACTGATCTTGAAACTTTTTATGATGAAGAAAATTAACTAAACGGCAAAATGGCAATCGCATGATTAAAATAGATCCAGAAACATCTAGAACAGGCCAATTGGCAACCTACAAACTGAGTCCTTACCCAGTTTTACTGAAGGCATGGTAAACATTTTACTCACTATTTCACCAACCATACACCACTCAGTTGCTATCTAGAGTTCACACACAATAGAGAAACAGCAATGGAAATCCTAATGCTGGGAAGATTCAGAGCAACATTTGTAAGACATGAATGATTTCATTGACATTATCAATGAAACCTAGTTTTCTGTAGGTTCAGCAGCTAGTCATTATTTAGTGCATCCTAGCTCCAGAGACCACAATACTGGCAGCTTTATATCACTTTCTATATGGGTCTCAGAAAGCATGAGTGGAGCAATTGCCCCAGCTATAGAGGAAACTATAAAAAAACTATGATTAAAAAGTACGGCAATTCTATTTTTTAAAAACAACAACAGTAAATCACACACCTCAGTTAAAATATCACTTTCATATTACTGTGGAAAGAAGAGCTTTACCAAAGGCATTACCCAAAGAGTAAGGGCTGGTTTGCACATACATACATGTATGGAAATTTAAGTGATGGCTTGCCACACGTGAATAGGCTATCACAGAAGTAAAGCCACAGATAGAACCTTTGTATCACTTCTTAGGTCATCATCTATTATTATTAATTACTACTACTACCTGCCCTTCACCAGCAGTAAAGAGCAATTTACATGCTCAGCTGGCAGTCATCAACATTAGAGAAATTGCTGTGCACATTAATTGTGAAATGGGAACTCAGAAAGTTACCCTAGTAATTTTAATGTTTTTTTCTTTTAGTAAATCCTCCAGAACCATGTGCCGAGACCCTTCCACAAAACGCAGACAAGTAAGCAGATAATACCACTGCCTGCTTTTAGTAGTCTTGTGACAAAGAATAGTTCTGAAATTTTCACAGAATAAAATGCCTCACCTTGGGTATGTTCTTTTTATTGAAGATTAAAATATAACTAGGCATTTGTTTTGCACTAGAATGGTAACACTGGAAATATTATATCACTCATGCCAGTCAGTTCATCCAGAATTTAAAAAGACATCTGCACCGTACATTTAAAGCAGTATTATACCACTTTTAATTTCATGAGTTCCCCTACAGAATCCTGGGAAGTGTAATTTGTTAAGGGTGCTAAGAGGTGTAGTTAGGAAACCCCTATTTTCCTTCACAGAGCTACAATTCTCAGTGTGGTTTAACAATCCTTCTTCCCAGGGAACTCTGAGAATTGTAGCTCTGTGGGGGGAATAGGGGTCTCTTAACAAACTATAGTTCCCAGGATTAAAGTAGTAGTAATACTACTTTAAATGTATGATGTGGACGTGATATAACAGAACCCAGAACTGTGAAAGGAAGGGATGATCTAAGTTCATGTGATCTTTGTCTTTCTGGGTTGATTTTTAAACACGCAGACTAAAATCTTTATCATAAGGAAATATGAGGAAAAAAGGAATAATTTCAATAAGCGCCCATGTGGCTCTTCCATATGATTTGATCTTAACAAATAGGCACAATTTTTAATGCACTAAAAGATAGGGTGTAAAGATCCTCCATGGCACAGAGTGGTAAGTGGCGGTAACGCTGCCGAAGCTCTGCTCACGGCCGGAGTACGATTCCAACAGAAGGAGGAAGTCGAATCTCCAGTAAAAGGGGTCGAGGTCCACTCAGCCTTCCATCCATCTGTGGTCGGTAAAATGAGTACCTGGCATACGCTGGGGGGTAAAAAAAGGACGGGGAAGGAACTGGCAATCCCACCCCATATATACGGTCTGCCTAGTAAATGTCGCAAGATGTCACCCTAAGAGTTGGAAACGACTCGCACTACAAGTGCAGGGACATCTTTACCTTTTAAAAGATAGGGTTACCTTGTCTCTTCCACCTAAAGGGTAATTAATGATTCCTCTTGAATACTGACATCATTGGAGCTGTTGTTGCAAATGCTCTTGAACCAGCTTTGACTCATTGTGATTTTTTTAAAAAGTTAATAGTTCATACCACATCAATAAGGCGTACATTTGCAAACATGTACCGTTAAGATGCCAGAAACATTTCAAAAACCACAAGATGATAATTCAGACCCTTTCTCCCCAGGAGAAACAAGATGCTAGTTTAAATTTATTTTCTAGTGTTTTTTTTAAATAATGTTTAAAAGCCCTTTAGGAAATGGCAGATTAAAATTGCGCAAGAAATCCTCTATTTACATTAGCCTATGCAGTTAACATGTTGTTAAGTACCATATAATAAAGCTGCATACTACTACTTCATCCACTGTTGCTAATCTGAATGACTAGAGGAAGGATTTGCAATAAGAATTAACATGAAAAGTAGGAAATCCTACAAATTAACACCCTATACAAATACTTTTGTTGGTTGAAACATTCTCAATGTGACTACAGGCATACCCCGCTTAACGTTGCTTCACTTAACATCGCCTCACTATAACGTACATGCTCCATACGCCACCATACCCCACTTTAACGTATGCGTGCTTCGCAAAACGGACACTTAATGGCATGACGCCGCTGCCATCTAGTGGCGATTGCAGTGCAGTACATGCATAGATAATTGCTTCACTTTAAGTACATTTTCACTTTACATACACGCTCTGGTCCCATTGCATATGTTAAAGCGGGGTATGCCTGTATATATATTTTTCACTTTAGTATTGAACTGACATATGATTTAATTGATTTTGCCATCTGTCTTAAACAAATGGGGATGTTATCCCCTGAGAGATGAATTCCTATGATTCACTTCCACTATGAATCCTGCAAGTGATGCTTTATTACAGCTGAACAAGACACATGTATTCTGCGGTCTGAGACATGGCTTAAATTTACCATCACCAATAAATAATTCAGTGAGACTTCAATTCTGCTCTATTTGTGTATGTGCAATAACACACCCTCTAGATAGCAGATTTACCTGCAAGTTTTAATACTGTTCAATTAAATGCACAGCTAGCTAGCCAGACAGACAGACAGATTTTATAGGATTAGGTTGCCAAAGGGGAGAATATTGATTAACTTCAATACACTCAACAGAGATATCCAAATATGTATTTATATGCTCTTTCACCCAAACTGAGCCCCCAGGTTCATTTGAGTGTTAGTCATCACAGATTAAGTCATGTAATAAACTTAACATTAAGAATAAACTGAGGACACAACTAGATGTGAAGATGACAGGCCTATGTGTGAAATTGGATCCAGTTGCTGAATCCTTCAAGAGTGTTATGGAGGTGATTTAAAGCACAGCATGGATGTGCAACATCAAACTTTCCCCTGTTTATGCTCCCCCCACAGCTTTTTTTCTCTTAGTGAACCTCCATAATTGGAAGCAAATCTTGTTGGTTGAAAGAAAAAAATAAAAAGTAGGCAACAGGGGACGGCACCTGTCCTGCACTTTAAATTACCCTCCAGGTATCTTGGACTACAACATCCATCAGCCCCAGTCAGTATGGCAAATGGCCAGGGATGATGGGAGTTGTTATAAAAAAAACATCTGGAGGGTACTTGGCTGGAGAAGGCTGCCTTAAGTAGCATCACAATGACGCAAAAATGTAGGATCATGTTAACATTAGCCATGTAGCAATTAGGAATGAGATCCTTTGGCTGGTGCTGTTTCAAAAGCATTCTGTTGACTTAACAGGCCAGTATTGATTCGAGTTTGTTCTTTGTCCACTAGCCACTTTTACTGATCTGCATTTTTCTCCTCACTGATATTAATATCAGTATTTTGAAAGGAAATATCAATATAATTATTGTTCTTAATATCAATATTTTAGAGGCAGATTTTTTATAAAAAAATCCGCTTTTGAAAATAGCCATAGAAAAAAGCTACATAAAATTTCACTCTGCGACAATAGAGAGTATGCAAATTAATGGAAAATTCGGTACTAAATCCAAATTGGGAGGAATTCTAGCACATCCCTAGCAGCAATGCACAACTGACTCATGTAGTTTCACTGTGCCACAGCAGCTGCATGCCAGTGGAATCATGGGACTCTACAGCGGCTGGTGTAACCACAGTCCCATGGTCTGCACAGTTTCAGGAGCAGGGCTGGTACTACTTTGTCCTGTGCTACAATGTTCCTCACTTGAACGTATATCCCAGAATTCTTTCCCCTGTTTCCTGCTGCGCTGGAGCAACAGCAGTGGAAGACACAATAAAAATACAGCAGAGGACACTAGGCAATCCCAGAAACCAAAATACATGTCTGTGGATACCGGGATACATACCGGTATACATAGATTTACTGGTATACTTTTTTGAAAATAAGTTTACAAGGAATTAGATGTCCCATTTGAAAATGTCTGAATGGACACAGAGCTTCCATTAAGCCTAAACTTGCTTATTCAAGTTTCCTAAGCAAAATAGATGAATTCTTCGGTAGGAGTATTACTATCTATCTATCTATCTATCTATCTATCTATCTATCTATCTATCTATCTATCTATCTATCTATCTATCTATCTATCTATCTATCTATCTATCTATCTATCTATCTATCTATCTATCTATCTATTTATTTTGTATCCCACCCTTCCTCCCAGCAGGAGCCCGGGGCGGCAAACAAAGCACTAAAACACTTTAAAACATCATAAAAACAGATCTTAAAATACATTAAAACAAAACAGCATTAAAAACAATTTTTAAAAAACAACCTTAAAAAGGGTTAAAAACATCATTAAAAAAACATATTAAACAATTCTGACACAGATGCAGACTGGGATAGGTCTCAACTTAAAAGGCTTGTTAAAAAGCTAGCATCCCTCTTCGGCACTGCAGATTTCAACTCGGGACCTATCCAGCTTCAGAAAGCTGCATGACTTACACGGGAAGGATCAGAAGGTACTTTAACACTGATTTATCTTTCCAAGGTAACTTTAAGTAATTTTTAATCCAGTTTATAATACCTAAATACCTAAAGCATTTCTAAAACGCATACCTACCCAACTATCCCTCTTAAGCTTTCGGTTCAAACATTGGCAATGAATAAGATGCTATTTAATTATATATGTTGAAGTGTTGCTCACTTGGCAATGTAAAAGTATGGACTTCCAAATTGTTTAACTATGCATGAGATTCATTTTCAGGCGTTTGCTAAATATCAGGTTACCACACTGAGCATTTAGCTTGGCAAATCAATTGAACAGAACTTACTCGAAAACAGAGTAAGTTGAAAACACACACTGATACAAGCTTTCATTTGCTTCCTTTTTCTAATTTTCCAAAATGATTAATTTATTTACACAAGAGAAGACAATGATTAGCCTAGCATGAATGCAGTTTTGTTTCAATCATTTTTGTCCTCCTCTTAAGTTGACTGACTGACACACCCTTTCAATAAAGCATATAATATATAGTATTCAGATTTACTTTTGTGGGAACTTGCCTCAAGGCCCCTGGTAAAGTTTCTGTACCAAAAACAATAATTTGCTATGAAGTCAACAACTAATTTACTTTCCTTTAAATTCTTAATTAAGAATTCCATGGTCACAATTCATCAAAACTCTTCATATTCATATAGAAGGGCATTCCCCTTTTATCCCCAAATAGCAACCCACCTTATCACATACTTCTTAAATTTGACTTAAAAATTGGTTTCAAATACTAATTGCGATGTGGTGTGGGAGGGAAGCTCTTGGTTGGGAAGTCAAGGAATAAGCCTCCACCTACACACATGCAGGTTTCTACAGGTTTCTCTAGAATGAGGTGTGTATGTTGATGGCAGCATGCCCATCGTGTTTATATATCACTTTTCACCTCAGTGAGAAATATCAAAACAGTTCACATCATAAAACATTGGACAATATGCAGTAAAAATGTAAACAATAAAATCCAATTTAAACAAAATCAAAGCATAACAAAAAACTAGACTGCCAAATCAACAGCAGGAACCAGGAAAAATGGTCCAGAAAATGCATGGATAAGCAGATGTATTTTTAGCTTCTGGTGGAAGCCATCCACAGTCAGCACCTGTCTAATTTCAACAGGAAGGTTGAATAGGGTAGGTGCTACTACTATTCTATATTGCTATGCCCACCACTCTCCTCTTTTGCCTCTGACTTTGAGGGCCAAGTATCACCCTATGAGGGCCGTCAAGTGCTGATCGTTGGAGTATTTCTCACTTTGGATGTGAAGAGCTCTAAGTCCAAGCTTATCTAGATAGCAAGTAGAAAATTTCAAGTAGAAACTTGATGCAGGTAGTATACTTAAGTATGAAGTATCAGGATTCGAAAATCTGCACTGGACAGACATTTGGAATACATACATCTATGCCTCTACTTTTTGTCCAATTCTCTAACCCAGCCTTTCCCAACCAGTGTGCCTCCAGATGTTGTTGGACCACAACTCCCATCAGCCTCAGCCAGCATTGCCAATGGTCAGGAAAGATGGGAGTTGTGGTCCAACAACATCTGGAGGCACACTGGTTGGGAAAGGCTGCTCTAACCACTTATGCCTAATTAAATTATCACTTACGATTGTTACAAGCATCTGTGTGGCTTGTGCTGGAGGAGGGAATGTGATGGTCGAGTCTACTGGATTTTGAGAGATCACCGATGACCACTTGTTGACAAGAAATGTCCATGTTGAGGTTGACCTGATTTTCAGTAGTCCTTGATAAATCTGAATTTGGCAGGTTCACACTACATACGCTGTCCTGGTAAACTAGAGCTGAGTTTGATCTGTTGAGGCAGTTTAATGACATCTGTACTATGGCTTCATTTATGAAGACTGAATTCTCACCACAAAAACTGTCCGATTGATTCTGTCCCATGATCTGTACACAAGAAAACAAAAGCTCAAAGTTTTATCATGCCCTCGCGCCATAAATCCCTCTTATATCTTGCTGTCATTAACTAGCTTCCCGCAAGAGGGAAAATCAGAAGAAAAACTCATTTTACTCATTGTTTTTATTTATTTATTTTATTATTTTATTTATATCCCGCCCTTCCTCCCAGCAGGAGCCCTTTTTGATAAGGAGAGAAGCAAAGAGTAGCAAAGTTTATGTGATGCAAGATAAAATAAAACATACATCTTATTTGAGTCTCTTGTGAAGTGTAATCCTTGCCGCCACTGAGTGAGTGATTCCACTGTTATGCTGGTCCTGCTAACACGTGGTGTTCCTCTAAGGCAAGGACAGGGAATGTGTGGCCCTCCAGGTGCTGCAGGACTACAGCTCCCATAATCCCTAACCATTGGCTGGGACTAACGGAAATGGAGCTCAGCAAAGGGACCATGATGAGGATCCCTGGGCTACAAAATATAAGGAACTTATTTGCCATGAGCCTGAAATGTCTCAGGCAGCACCCCTTCAAAATTCAGCTACCCAAGATACTTTAACTGGAGAAGCCAGGCTTTGAACCTGGAGCCTCTTAATACAACAGTCAAACTACACATTACACGGAGTCATATCGGCACTACTGGTTCATATCTCCCTTGTACAGGAATACCCCGTTATACAGACCTTCACTTTACGTACACTCGCTTTTATGGACATACTCCATACTCCACCATGCCCGTTTACGTACGCTCGCTTCGCACTTACGGACACTTAACAATGCGTGGGGGTGGAAATAGATGTGATAGCGCCACCGCAAATCAGCTGGGAGGCACAGCGGCGCAGCAGCAGAGGCTTTAGCGCGGGGCTTTGAGGCTCCGCGTGAAGGAGAGGTAAAAAAAGTTTTAAAAGGTAGTGCTTCACTTTAAGGACATTTTCGGTTTACGTACTCGCTCTGGTCCCATTGAGTACGTTAATGCAGGGTATTCCTGTATTTGGCATGGCAACATGAAGATGAAAAAGTGTGATTTCCCCTTAGTGTGCCCCTGCCGCTTTACTTCATGATGGTCAGCTGCTGCTTGTTAGGGAAATGCTAATTACTATGAGTTTTTAAAATTACAAATTAGAGGGAAGTCCTAAGAAGCTCCCACATGTCTCTATAGCATGCACTTTGTTCCTAAGCTATAGCTCAGGGGTTGCCAACATAGTGCCCTCCAGATATTGTTAAACTCCAGCTCCCATCAGCCCTAGTCAGCATGGCCAGTGGTCAGAGATGATGGGACTTGGAGCCCAGCAACATCTGGAGGGTGCCCTGTTGGCAACACCTGCTCTAGCCCCTCTTCTTACTGGACCTGCTCCTCCACTGCACCCGACTCATTCTCCTGTCCCTCTAATTAGGCTGCAATCCTGTATACTTACCCTGGGAGGAAGCCCCATTGAATTCAATGGGACTTACTTCTGGGTAGGCATTTTATTTAACACAATTTCTACATTGCTCACTAGATCAAAAGACCTCTAAGCCGGTTACAATAAACAGTCTTAAAAAGTAATTAAAATGCGTAGGATTGTCCTCTTGTTGTAAATCTCCAGCCACTCCCTATTACTCGGTCTTGTTTTGCAGATGTAAATGGTAAGGCCTGTCAGAATGGCACTGCTGATAGTTGTAACTGGTACAGGACTGTTGCAAAAAGCCTTCATCTTGAATTAGTCATCTCAACAGTTAGCAGGCTAGTCATCCACTTCCTCAAAATCCTTTTGCTATTTCCCAAACCACCCTTTGCCAAGCCAGTGCCCTTCACATATTTTGGACTACAATTCCCATCACCCCCAGCCTGAATGGGGCTGATGGGAGTTGTAGTCCAAAACACAGAGAGGGCACCTGGTTGAATAGGGCTGCCCTAAACAATGAAAGTACAGCAAATGCAGTAGGAAAGAGAATGAGCCATGAGCTGGGAAGTCCCAGTTCAAATCTCACCTCAGCCATGAACTCACTTGGTGGCTTCTGAGGCACCCTGCTATCTCTCAGTCTCAGTACCCTATCTGTAATATAGGGACAATCATACTGGCCTGCCTCAGAGGGCTATGGTGAAGACCACCAAGATAATGTGGGCAATAGTCCAAGCAGCGTTATTCTGGGAAAAATATTGCATACCTCATTGTTCCCTGGGGAGATCACTGCAGGCAGACTGCTTTGGCGGCTGTGCTTCCAGTGGCGCAGGATCTTCTGCTGCAGGTTGACTGTTTCCCGTTCCTCCTCCACCACCCTTTGGCTTTCCCTGAGTCTCTGCAGGTTCTGCTGGTAATCCTGCAGCTGAATGTCCAGCTCTCCTTGGGTTTTGCAAAGCAACTCCTCTTGGTTCAAGCACTCTTTCTCCTTCTCCAGCAAACGGGTCTCTCTTGTCTCGTGTTCCTGCTGCCGCTGCTCACACTCACGGTGCCAGCGTTGCTGCTCTTGTTGAAATTGGTGTTGGAGCTTCTGGACATTGGCTAGTTCCTCCTTTGGTTTGAAATTTCGGTGCTTTCCTTGTTCTAGGAGGGAGGTGCTACGAGAACTGGGGCTCCAGCTGGATCTTTCATGCTCCTGAAGAAGCAGCTTATGGATCTCAATGCAGCTGTCCTGGATAGTTACGGCTGCCTTTTCATCAAAGGAAAACACAGTATCAGTTTCCATCAGATTCAAGGCTCATTTCGTAGAAATGGAAAGGACATAATTTAAATGTTAATGCTAACAGCTGCTTTAAAAAACAAAGTATCAATTCCTGATGCAAAGTCACAATGATGTAACTATCAAATCAACATATGTCCAGTTAGATCGGAAGCAGTGCAGCAGGGAGGGGCACCACCACACATCTGGCCTCCCAGCAATGGTGTCACTGCTGCTTACTGGGAGAGAGAGGGGGAGGGATGAGGTGGAAGAGAGGTCAGCACTGTCAGGATAAGCAAGCCTGCATGCTTTTAATAGGGAGATATCCCTTCTAGCCAGAATTTGGGGACACCTCTATGCTTGTTTACTGTGATGTAACTTCCTATTGACAGGTGGTTTCCCCCCTTATTCTCTTCCTCTTCTTTGTTAAGAGATGTGGTTCTCTTATTAGCATAATTCTCCATTAAGCCACGGGAGAGAGAAGCCTCTACAGGCTTCTCTGCCAGATGATCCCAATCATGGACTAAATCTACTACCTACTTCTGTCTTTTCTCTGCAAGCTAGAGCCTATGTTTCTGAACATATGAAAGGTTGTGAGTAAACATTATTAATACTTTTTACCAAACAACACTGTCTCTGTTGTTTTTATTCAGCTAGTCTCTGTATGAGGGGAAGGTGGGCTGGTTAATTCTCATTCCGCTTTGCAAAATATATACTCTGCTAAGAAATAGAACTACTGATCTCTTTCTATTTCATTTTAAAGCAAATACGCATTATGTAGGCACACCAGAAGAACCAACCCAGCATTCCATTGGTGCACCCACACAGTGCTGTCCTTTCCGCCACATGCCCCTCACCCTCCTGAAAGTGGCAGTGATGCTGCTGCTGGTGGGCCAAATGCACAGTGGCTGGTCTCCTCCCTTATGGCCAGTCCTGTGTGGATTTATGTAAGAGTGAAGACAGACATTCTGAAGTATGGTGTAAGTGGTTACTTTAAGTAACATTAATTATTACTCAAGTTTAAATAAAACAAAAACAACACATTCTAGGCAATTTTTCTAGAAGAGTAGAGGCCAGGGAGGAGGAGACCCCTGCTGAAGGCTTGTGTGGGTGGCAGAGTGTGCTGCCACCCATGCGAGGCTTCTGTGGGCCTGGACAATTGTCTTATTTTGCTTCATGATTGGCCTGGCCCTGAGGACAGGGCTCTTGTGCCTTTAACAGTTGCATGGAAGAGGGAATTTCAGCAAGGGCAGCTCGTCACGCAAACTACTTCTGCTGAAATTCCATCTTCTACACAACTATTAAAAGATACAGTAGTCCTCGTTTGCGCCTGGCCATCTTACTCCCAACAGCAACACCAATCCAGAAGCAAGGGAGAACGTGGCATAGCAACGGGATACCCTCTGCTCCTACCAACAGGACATCCAGTAGTAGCCCAGGCATGGGCTGCTCTTTCCCCTATACTCAGTAACTAGCATGGGATCAGTACACACCTGGGTGCTTGTATTTTTTGGCCCCAGCACATTAAGAATATACTTTCCAGAAACCTATAGTTTCCAGAAACATGATAAAACCCAGAGGTTTATAAACAGACAGGTTTCTGCAAAAATATTTGTTTCATTCCAATTATGAAAAAAATTATGAGCCACTTCAGGCACCTAATCTTAAAAAATCAATAGAGTTGATACCTGTACGCTATACAGGAGGCGGGTTAAATTCTGAATAGTCTGTACAATCTAGAGAGAGAGAGAGAGAGAGAGAGAGAGAGAAGAAAGGATTTTTTAAAATTCAGCATTACAAAATGCAGTAAGCTTAAATCAAACAATACTAATAAGATTTTGTGATGGAAGCAACTCACCTCAGTTTGTGCAGAAGCAGCAAAACATGTGCCTCCTTCCTACAAACATACAATTTTGTTAGGTTTTTTTGTTGAACTACACTGCCACCTTCTGGTGAATCTATTACATTATCTGAAAACTTGCAATTTACAAATGTTAATTGTGCTTAATTTTTTTAAGAAATGCAACCCAGCATACAAGAAATGTATGCACCTTTTGGAAAGCATACATTAGCTTTCTTGGTGTGCTACAAAATACATGATACAGAAAAAGTAGGTGCGCTTCAAGATTTCAAGGTTTTTTGTGATTAGAAATGCTCAGATGATGAAAGTACTGAAGCAAGGAGGAGCATGGAGGCAGGAAAAGGTGGCTGCCGGGGTAGAGCAATGATGGGGAACTCAGGCCCAGGCACCAAATGTGCCCCCCAGGCATCTCTGTTTGGCCCTCAGACTTCTCAAGCCACCACCCAAGCCCTGCTTTTCACCCTCCTTGAGTGGTTTTACTTATTTATTTATATTTAATTTGTATACTACTTTATATTTCAATATCAAAACAGTTTACATTTCAATAAAAATCAATATGTATTAATTAAAAATATAAATTCTGTATTCAATGCAGCTGCCTATGATAATCATCATCATAAAAACAACCCACATTTTAAGTAGGGCTGTGCACCGGATTTGGCTGAGTACCAAGGCCAATTGACCCAAAGCAATCGTTGGCTATCAGGGGACAGGGCAAGGAAGAGAGCCAAGAAGGGCAGAAAACCTCTGCAAAAAAGACCAAGGCTGACCTCAGATCCAGGAGAAGGTAGACCCAACTTCCTGCCTGCCTGATACCTCTCTCACACACACATGCGTGTGTGCGCACATACCCCCCTAATCCCTCCATTGCGGAGTGATTCTGCAGGGTGTGAATGATGTTCCACAAGTGGCTTTCCTAAAGAAAGGTGTTTGCTGAGCATCACCTATGCAGAATCGTCCCCATTGCCTAACATGTCAGCTGTTTGATTTTGCAGCGTGCAGTTATGCTCCGCAAGCAGCTTTCCTTTAGTAAAGCCTTTTGCAGAGCATCACCAACAGCTGTTTGGCAAAAGGGTCGAATCTGCAGGGTGCTGTGATCCCCCCCGGGATGAATGCCTCTACTGAGGCAATGGTCGGGGAGGGGGAAGCAGGGAGGCATTGCAGCACCCTGCAGAATTAATGCAAAGTCTCCTGGTGATATGCTTAATTAAGGTTTTAAAAACTTAATTAAAGATTAGCCTCACCCCCTAACTTATTCAGGGCTGGATCTGGGGTGGAGCAGGGGAGTTCCCCAGGTCAATATAGAGGTGGATGGGTGGTGCTGTGCACAGCCCTAATTTTAACTAACATAATTGAGCAATAAATCGCTAAACAATGTACCTAAGCAAACAATGTACCTAAAACAAAATCAAACTGTATACAAAAGAAAAATACAGAAATAAATGTTTTTGCCTGTCTGAATTGTGTCCTTGAACTACAATAACACTTTTTGGTTGTCTGGATTGAGGATAGAGAAGGATGTATGAATGTGAAGACACCAGCCTACTGTATAAATTCACATTTCTTGCCCTTCCCACTTTTGCCTCCGGTCCTACTCACCACTGGCATGTGCCCCCCCCCCGCCAAAGGTTGCTCAAAAGGGAATGTGGCTCTTGGTCTGAAACAGGCTGCCCACCCTTGAGGTAGATCATCATAACCTTGGGGAATTGGGTGGGGCCTACATGAACTAGATTTGGTGCCTGGATATTCCTGTACAGAAACATGACTTTGACAGAAAGTATGTCAAGTACAGTACCTGGTCTAGCAAGTCAGCTTCTGTTACGTCGTTTGCATCATGAACATCTGAATCCCCAGGCTCTTTCTCTCCCTTCCACTCCACAGCTAGTGATTAAAGCCATCAGGAAAGGATATGAGTCAGATTTACAAAATTAAATATATACCTCACATCATCACTCAACATAAATGACTCCTGGCTTTCCCCCACACTGCTCTACCTATCTTCCACCCTCTTTTTCTTTTCCCTTCTTTGTCCCACTTCTCCAACTCCTTTCCCTGAGCTCTTCTCCTATCTCAGCTGTGAAATTTGTCTTTTCAGCTTTTCACTTGTCTGTCCTGTTTTTAAAAATCCAATGATATATTAAATTTTAAAACCAAAATTAAATATATACATGCAACTCAGGACTGAGCATGCTGTCTTGATATTTTGTTTTTTAGAAAATGATGTGGTAATTGTGTTCCAACAGAATTTTGTGATGTATCTAACGTATGCAAATTAAGCAAAAATATGCAAACTGGTGTGTTTGGTTTTGCATAGTTTTACTTTGGTTTTCAAGGCTGAGGACAAAGAATTGTGCAGACCACCAAGACATCAGCCCCTGACGATCAGTTGTCCACATGATTCACTCAAGTGTGCATGTGGAGAACACATTTTTTGGATGAACTGTTCCTGAGTAATTGTACAAAATATGGAAGTCTTTTTGTTGATCCTGCTTTGCATTAATCTTGAAAATGATTAAATCAAAAAGCATTAAATTTAATATTTGGACAATTACAGGTATTAGTGCTTACTAACAATCAGTGAAAGGTTCACAGACTTCAGCTTCAGTAAGATGTTCTGTCAAATTAAATTCTCCAGTCCTCTCTTCCGTTGAGTGACTTGAGTCGTTCGTCTGTAATACCGTTACAGCCATGTGGAGGTTTTCCGCTGCAGAAAGAAAGTTTAGGATTTCAGTCAACAATTTAGGGTAACATTCCTAATCCCTGTGAATGCAAGTTTTCCTTACATAAATTATGAAAGGGGAAGAATGAACTATTTCTCTTTCTCTAAGTGAAACAAAATTGTGAGTGACTACTGGAATAGTTTTTATTCCCTAGTCATTATTGGTGTGTGACGTCTCTAATGAGTATCTTATAAGCACGAGGGTTTGTTTCTAAAGTGAACAAACTGGATAATTCATTATAATGCGTGATGTGGAGATTTGATGACGAGACAGATTTAAGAAGCAGATTCTTGGAACTTTTACCTAAAACAGGTGCTGTCAAGCAGGTTCCCTCCAGATGTTGCTGATCTACAACTCCCATCAGTCCAAGCCAGCATGGTGAATGGTCATGGATGACAGTAATTGTAGTTCAGCAACATCTGGAGGACCACAGGTTACCCCTCCCCTTTTGAAGCCTGGGTCTAGGCTACCAGAGGTGAGGGAGGGTTTTCTCCCATATTTTTGAGAGGAGTTTTCAGATTAGGAAATGGTCATAAATAGGAACAGGTCTTTTTATTTTTATTTTGATGCTGGCTCTCCAGCTTTGGAACTCTCTTCTATTAGAAGATTGTCAGATTCACATAACTGGTACTTTGGGCCACAGCTTAACGGGAGCTGTTGTGCAATATTTGCCACCTGGTTGACGCTGTAATTCTTAAACAACTTTATTTTGTTATATTTAATGTATTTGTTGTGTTAATCTTTTCTAGTCTTACATTGTGAGTTGATTTGAGGACATGTTAGGGCTGGGCCGGAGAAAGTCAGGAGGTGGGAACTGGAAGCCAGGACCCAAGATCAATATGGACGCAAAAGGAACCAGAAGATGGGGTTGGAGAAGAAGCCAAGAGCAAAAACAGAAGAACAATCAGAACCAAAGGGTCAATCAGGAGACAGGGACAGAGGGCAAACCAGGAGTTAGAACTGCAGAGTATGACCAGAAATGCAAGATGCTAGAGCTCTGGTAAGACCTTGTTGCTTGAGCAAGGCTCAGCCAGAAAGGTTACTCAGATCTGGAAGTTTCTTCCTTCAGAGACTGCAGCTATGCAGGTAGTGAACAGCAGTTCCTAACACTGGGTTCAATTTAGCATCAGTCAAGCATGCATTCCCTAAATTTCCTGCTGCAAATTTAGCTGAGGTCGCTTAAGCCATGACCCTGATTGTCTTTTGATTATTATTATTAAGTTAATGTTATATCCTGCCCTTCCTTCCTTCCAAAGGGAGCCCAGGATGGCAAACAAATGATAAAGCACTAAAACATCTTAAAAACAAAACATATTTAAGAACAATTCCAATACAGATGCAGACTGGGATAAGGTATCTGCTTAGAAGACTTGTTAAACAGTAGTGTAGTGGCAAATTCAGAAGTGCAGGGTCCCTTCATGACAGACACATTGATACACACTGTGCTGCTGGGCTGAGAATGAGATCCTTGTTAATGTCCTCTCCAACAAGAACAGATGTCCCTAGGAGCCAGTTGGCATGAAAGGGGAGAGTGTTGGCTACTGGAAAGAGTCTTCTTAGGGGCTGACTCATCTCCTTTCACTCCTTTGGCTCCAATCAGCGGGAAAGGACAAGGAAGCATGTTAGAAGACTCTTCTCAGTGGCTAACACTCCCCTTTCATGCTGATTGGTTGTAGGATGCTGGAGACTTAGGGAGCCTACTCACAAAAAAGTGAGGGGTCTAAGAGCCCCCCCAAGACCCTGCATGACTATATCCCTGTTGTTGAAATCACATGATAGGTCAAACTGATAGGTATAGTTTTATTGTACGGCATGGAAAACCTGACCAATTGAAAATGGCATTCATTTTCTGGGTCCATTACTTGCAATGCCTGTTTTTCCAGAACTCCTCTTCTGGGTTTAGTTCAACTGGCACCAACTTGTGCAGTTGGTTCAATTTGCCTCCTTAGCATTCCATTTCAATCTTTCTTTGGAGGAAGTAAAAGGGGCACTACCATCAAGTAATCTGGACAAACATTCTGAAATCTCTCTCCTGGGGCCTACCGTCTCACTCCTCCTGCATGAAAAGCTTAGGAATGTTCATATATGCAGAAATCCACAGCAATGGACAGTGCATTTCTTTCTTTTGTGGGTAGAAGAGGATGGACAACCTGACCCAAACAGCAACCCAAAATTTCTGGGGAATGAGTAAAAGGCAACCATGTATAGTAGCTGTGGGACACGGAGGCTGAAACAGAGACAAGCCAAAATGTTAAGTATGACAGGGATGAAGGAGAGGACATACTCTTTGGAAAAGAGTAGACTGCGCATGGACACAGCTTACCTTCCTTGAGAGCTGCAGCCAGGAGTGAGGCCACTTGAGGTGTTTCGCCTGAGTCAGGTTTTATAAGCAGATGTGGTTCTACATGAACATCTTCAAACCCACTCATATCTCCAAGCTTTGCATAGATGTTAAGCTTATCTTCCAAGTAGCTACAGATCTGCTGGTCCTGGTTACTCAAGATTACTGTAATGATACAAATTCATGGATTATGTCAACTACCATCATGTTTATTGTTTACTACTTCATATGTTGGAATCACTATTAGTCTCAGTATTTTTTTCAGGAGGGCGGGGGGATCCAATCTGGTTTCTGTAACATGAAATTGATTTCTGACTGTGTTCATTTAAGCCCACTTAAGCAAATTCTAACTACAATACTGCTTTTTAACAGTTACATAGCACTAGTGTGCTAACTGATACATAGAATACAGAAGAATCATGGGTGTTGCCCGAGTGATTGTAGTCTACATCATGGCTCCTTCACACAGAGCCGCAGCCAGGTGGGAGTAATTCTTCTGTGGTTCAGTCTCACATAGTTGTGGTAGTCACATGGTATTTCACCATAAGGAAATGGCTCCCATGTGGCTACTGGAGCTTGTAAAAGGATCATGTGAAGAGAGGCTAAGGGGGCCTTGTAAGTTCTCTGCGGACTGGAGGTTCTTCACTGCTGGGATATTGAAAGGTGCACCACAACCCTTGGAGTTCCTCTGTCTAAGGAGTCAGGGTTAATTGAGAGGTGGTGGCAAATGCGAGAGTGCCGTAGGTTGGCCTTATCCTCAAAGCCAAGTATAACAAAAATGCCATAAGGATACCTTTTATTTCAAGAGTACCAGGACGAATACCGTACCTTGACATTTTTGAATTTTGGCTGATCTGGCTTCAGCTATTCTTCGATCCTCATCAGATTCACTCATTTTTCCTTCTTCCTCTGGGCAACTTCAGGGATGAAATGGAAACAATGAAAATAAAGACAAATCTATCTCTTTCCCTCTCAAGCTACTTATGTGTACATATAGATGTGTAGGTACATACACATATACAAGCACACACTACAGGGAGCAAAATGCACACAAAATCCCATTTTGCACTTACAGGATATGTAAATGGCCAACTTGCAACAATGGAAAATCTTATCATACAAAAAGGTGCTTTCCTTGCTCCTAGAGGCAGTGCGGCAGGTCATAGGTCACAACCGGAAAAAGGAAGCGGAGGCACATTCCAGAAATGAAAAAAATTAATTTGGCAATATGCTTTATTAGAAAAAGTGACAAAACAAATGCAGGCAGCACGAAGGGGAAGAATGACTTAGTAACACAATGGTATAGCTTTATTACATGATCCACTAAAGTTGTTGATAGCGCTTCAGCACCTACCTCACTGGGGATCTCATGGAGGGACTTGGTGGGGTGAAAATTGAACCTACACTGGTTGTTCTGCTTTGGGTTGCCTTTTGCTTTTGTTTGTGTACACTTTCAAGTTAAGAAATATGAAACAAAGGATTATATATACTTTACTTACTGGACTGTATATTCTATGAACTCTTCTAGTTCTTATTGTTATTGTTGTATTTGAAAAACAAAAAATAAAACGTTTTTTTAAATAAATAAAACAAAAGCAATGACCAGTTCTGATCTTGACATGTTTGGGATATTTCTTGCAGAAACACAATGTGATTTGTTTTTATTTTTAAAAAGAATCACCTCAGAGAAAAGGTTCAGATAGGTGACAACTGATTCAGTTTTTTCACATACATTGAATAGAGCACACAATGAAGCAAATAAGCTTGCAGGGCAATCCTATGTATGTTTACTTGGCAATCCTATGTATGTTTGCTGTATTCCATGGGGGGTTTACTCTCTATTAAGTGTACTTGGGACTGCAACCTTAATAGGAATGTCTTTTCAAATCCACATTCAATCACTGACACATCACAGATTCCAATTTAGTTACCAGCAACTGCAGTTTGAATGATCTCATATAGAACAACCGAGGAAGACTGCTGAGGCTTTATGAAGCCTCTGTCAGTCAGGAATTGGGCAATGCCGGGCTAAATAGACCAATGGTTTGACTGAGTATTAAGACAGCTTCATATTTTCATATATGCTCAAGATATTGTGAGCCATATGTACCTTTTGCAGGGACATTCTGTTTGTTGTTAGAATTACAGGTCTTATGTGCATCATGTCTTGCTACCAATTTGGCTGGGTAGGCTGACTGCATTTTCTATTCCCAGACTTCAATGCAGTCTTGCAACATGTCTGCCTCTGCTTTCTCCTATATGTCTGCTCCTCTGCAGATATTTGGGGCATTAAAGAAATAAAGAAACACGCACCTCCTTCCTGATGTCTATTACTATGACTGAACAAAGGAAGAGGGGTTAGTAGCAGGAGAAGCTAGACAGAGGGGGAAATATATTTTATGTAATACTTAGGTGAAAAACATGTGAAAAGAACCCAAAGTTGTGTGGGATATGCATGTAATTCAAAGGAGAAATCAGGCAGTAAAGACTTGAAGTCATGTGAGCACTACTTCTGATTTTTGGAGGTGCAGGGATTTCAGTATAGCAGAAGAGATTTTGGTGTAGGGACACAAGTTGTCAACATTCAAAGGTCCACTCTTTAAAATTAGTTTTTGAAAAAGCACAGGGCAGTATTCAGTGATAGTCCTACTCAGAGGATACCCACTGAAGTTAATAGACATGACTAACTGAGGTTCATTAATTTCAATTGGTCTACTCTAAGTACAGTTTAGTTGAATGCCACCCATTATTATTATTATTATTATTATTATTATTATTATTATATTTCTATCCTGCCCTTCTACCCTATAATAGGGCACTCAGGGCAGCTTACAATAAAATCGCACACATACATAATAAAATTGTACATAATAAAAAACACAAAAACATTAAAGTAAATTAAAATACAAAAAATGCAATATATACACACACACATACATACACGTATATATAATAAATATATAGGGGAGTGGTACTAAAGGGACTAAAAAAGTCTCAGGCTCTCCCATTAGTCCCATCTCCCATATTTTAAGAGCCTATGTTGGGAGTTTTTATATCCATGACAACAGGACTGAAAGCCACCTTTTTTAGAAGCAAAGGGATTGGTGTGGCTGGTACGCACACCTAATACACAGTGTTGTCTGTGACAGACATTTCAGTCACTGTAGGTTATTGAGTTGCTATGCTTGTCTGTTGTAACTGGGGCTTTGCTTAAGAAATAAGAATAGGTTTGTGAATGGAGATAATAAGAAATATTTTTCATGCTTAGCAATGAACTTTAAATGATCTTAGTAATCAGAACTACTCCAACTCAAAAGGGAAATGTGATGTCAGCTTACCTATCTCACACACATGCTTTGACAATGCTTCTAGAAAATGACGGGACCAGCAGGATCCCAGTGTGTGTGGGAGGGAACACTTTACCTAGGTTAGGAGGGAGAGCAGCCAGAACTGCAAGCCCCTTATCATAACAGGGTCTGGCATGCTTGATACTTGATGGAGAGTTCTAATATGAAACTAAAAAAAAGAAATTGCACTATTGAAACAAAGGTCACAGTAAGCCTAAAATTGGCAACATATGCCTGTTAAAATTCCTCGTTGCACTAAAATGAAAGGACTGTGGATGATAGGTTACACCTTCAAGTATACAGCACTAAGACTTGTGAATTACTAATACTAAAGTACCTATAGCTTCCTTACTAACTTCACGTCTTCTTAGGAAAGCCATGCCCATAAAAACAATAGAATGTCAAATTAAATCTGAACCAGCATTTCTAGATATGATTTACACTATAGTGAGACAAAAAATAAAGATAAGAAGAAACACAGAAACGGTCAGCCTGTACCTTTCCACTGCCTCTTGAATCTGCCTCATCCAATGACTGCGTTCCTCTTTAGAACTGGTATGAATCTCATACATCTCAGGCCCAGTAGATGATGCACTAATTAGAAACATCCCTCTCTCTTCATTGGCTACTTCTCTGACAATAAGTTTCTGAAGGGCTATAACTGCAGGCTTCTGGTCCTACACAGAAGAAATCACAAATCACAATGTCCACTGAATGGGAGTAACTTATAATCATGAAAATCTTGTGAGAATAATTATGTATGAAACACATGGTATGTCCTTGCTGATATAATATCTACCAGGACTACTGTTACTCACTTTATTTAGGAAAGCACATGGTCTATCATGTTATTGCATGCTCTGTATAGTTTTTTTAATTATTGTAGCATGTGTTACAGAATTAACCAGTAAATACAGTAGTAAAATGTCTTTTATGTACTCAAAACTCTGTTCTATTACTGAATGGAAATAACGGCCATGATCCAGTTTAAGTCATAAAGGTGAGATACTTAAACATCAACTTTAGTTAAACAAATGAAACTTTAAAGCAAATAATAAAAAGAGTCTGTTGGATCAGGCGAGTGGCCCATCTAGTCCAGCATTCTGTTCTCACTGTGGCCAACTAGATGCCTATGGGAAGCCTGCAAGCAGGACCTGAGCACAAGAGCGCTTTCCTCTCCTGCGGTTTCCAGCAACTATTATTATTAATTACTATCATCATCATTTATTAGATGTATTAGATGCTTGATACCTGAAGGTCCCCACACAACTTACACAATGTTAAAACAAAAACAAATAGAACACACTATAAAAACATAACAATAAACAACCAAACAATAGCAATAGCACCCCCACGCAGCCATAGGAAGGTTTGGTAGCATATTAAAACAAAACATCATCTCACTCTATCAGATGCCTGGGATTCAGGAGCATGCTACCTCCGACTACAGAGGCAGAGCATAGCCATCATGTCAGTAGTCACTGATAGCCTTATCCTCCATGCATTTGTCTAATCCTCTTTCAAAGCCGTCTAAGTTGGTGGCCACCACTGCCTCTTGCAGGAGCGAATTCCATAGTTTAACTATGTGCTGCGTGAAGAAGTACTTCCTTTTGTCTGTCCTGAATTTTCCAACATTTAGCTTCACTGGATGTCCATGAGTTCTAGTGTTATGACAGAGGGAGAAAAAAATTTCTCCACCACTTTCTTCATGCCAAGCATAATTTTATAACTATTATCATGTCACTTCTTACTCACCTTTTTGCTAAACTAAAAAACCTCAAACACTGCAATTATCTTTCCTCATAGAGAAGTGGCTCCACGCCCTTGGTCATTCTGGTTGCCCTTTTTTGAACCTTTTCCAGCTTTACAATATTGTTTTTGAGGTGAGGCGACCAGAACTGAACAATTATTCCAAATGTGGTTGCACACATATTTGTATAACGGCATTATAATACCTGCAATTTTATTTTCAGTTCTTTCCTAATGATCCTTAGCATCAAATTTGCTTTTTTCACGCTGGGTCAACATCTGCATCGAGCTATTCATGACGACCCCAAGATGCTTAGCTTTGGCTGGATCGTGCCCAATGTTTATGATTTTCACACATTATAAAGAAAGATTTAAAGGCCAGTTGCAGAGTCTAATTAGTTTATAATCCTTTACAACATATTTGGGATTTTGTTAAACTGAAGGACAGCATACAAATATTCAAGATAAATAAAATATTAAATATTCTAATCTTTGAAATGTGGTGCTATGACCATAGTTCTACCTCTTTCCCAGCAGCTTCTGAACTACTTGACAAAATGTTTTATGATGATTATGGCTGATACCAAAAAGAAACATTAATAAAACTAACATGCAGCTACCAAGTGCACAAGTCTGGATATATATAATAATACACAATTAAGATAATAAAAAGTACAATTAATATTTTAGATACTCACAACAGCTGCAAAGATGTATTTCTGATCTTTTTCTTGTAAAAACAACATCACATCATTTAGAAGGAGAGCTAATATATCTTTTAAAAAGAAAGGAAAAGAATATCACAGGTTAATTTCTTACTTTCATGTCAAATAAATAAATGAAAATGAATGCAATTTAAAAAAAAACTCAGGAAATAAAAATGAATTGAAGGTATTTTAATCTACCTCATTCACTCTAAAGTGACTTCCAAAAATGCTTTTAAAACATGTCTTCTTTTATCTTAGTGAACAAAGAGAAATGTTGCTTTACAATTCATTTTCTAGCACTAGACCCAAGGTAAAACAATATTTACAAAGGTTTTCACAATTCAAGGAAACTCAAAAAATTATTGCCTTGACAGAAACTTTATTATAAATATGTATATTGCATATGAACAGTTTGGGACCAGGTTGCTTGAAGGCAGAAGGCATATCAAGATCTATTGGTAGATCTCTTGTTGATTTGCAGTAGATCTGCAAGGGTTTCTAACTTCCAGTTATCGAACCACAGCAGCAACTACACAGCTTTCCCTCCCACCCCCCTACCCAAAATTAAGTTAGAGTCTGTATTTGTGGATGAAATCACCTGTGACCTTGGTTTTAGTACTGATCACATATTCCTAGGCTGAGCATATAAGCAGAAGCACCCTACTCCTCATTTCTTTGTGTAAGTCTTCACCACTATTTTTCAACTGGCTCAGGCTGGTGGACCTCAGAGTTCTGCTAAAAAACAAAGCAGATTCCATAAGGCTGAAGTCTGCCTACCATTGACTTGAAGGACTGACAGTATATGAACCTGCCCGGGCCCTGAGATCAGCCTAAGAGATACTGATCTATGGGCCATCGCTAAGAACCATCAGATTGACAGATACCATGGACAGGGACTTTTCCGTGGTAGCCTTACAACTTTGCAATTTCCTTTGCTGGGAGGTGCAAATGGCCTCCATATTGGTGGCTTTTAAAATATCTTTGATTTGCTTGGCTTTTCACTGATAGCTTTTTTTAGCTTCATATTTTATAATGCCATATTGTTTGACATATTGTATTTATTAACTGCTCTAAGCTGCTTTGTGAAGATTTTACCCTAAAGTGTAGGCTAAAATATGTGAAATAAATAAATAAATACATTTACACCCAACATTTTGAAGACGGTCAAAGCTAAGCAGGCCACTGATGTCAAGTATGTTACAATTAGTTCTCACTGGTTCTTGTTCCTTGCTTTTGGTTCTCATTCTTTACTTTTGTGGAAAGGGATAAATGACTAACTTCTAGAAACTTTTTAATATACGAAAACAGTATGAGTACCTATTTAATAGTGTTTCAAATCTGTAAGGCTATCCAGAGGACCGCATTCTCTTTTCTATCATGCATACTGTATCTATTCGTGACCAAGTACAAAACAATTTTCCCTGTGGAATACTTTTCCATGCCATTTTCTCATAAACTCACATTTGAAATGCAATCAACTGTCTTTTAAAAGCCAGAGAGAAATAACAATATACTGTTTGTCTTCAAGTACAGCTGGTAGAGCACAGCGGGGAGGAGAGCCCGACTGGGAGTCCAGAGTCTGTGAGTTCAAATTCCCACTCGTGTCTCCTGGGTGTCAAGGGCCAGCTAAAGATCACCCCCACAGTGAGTGGCTCAGGGGTTACGTGCCCTGCCGCCTGTGCAGCCGTGGGCAAGCTGCATAGTCCCAAGGAGCCCAGTTGCCCCCCAGCTGGCAGTTGCAGAGAAGGAAGGGGCTGGCTTGTGCAGCTGTGGCAAGCTGAGCAGGCCCTAGCCAGCTGGAGAGAACTAGCCTCAGAGGGAGGCAATGGTAAACCCCCTCTGAATACCGCTTACCATGAAAACCCTATTCATAGAGTAGCCATAAGTCATTTGTCTTCAAAAGTATACAAGGAACTTAAACCGCAAGTACCTTTGAAGCGTCCTGTAGCTGTTTTCCAATAAACTAAACCTTCATGCAAAATTGTCCTCTCTTTCTTGATCAAATCTTGCTTCCTGAAAACATGGCCATTTTTCAACTTGGTATATGATTTGTTTTCAATCTTGCTGAGAATCTCCAACAATTTTTGTTTTTTCTCATATTCATTGACTTGCAAATCAACTGCTGCAATCATGTCCTTGATTAGGCAAAGGGCTTTACATAAGTTCTGGTGTTCTTCGGTTCCTTCTATAGGAAAGCAAACAAAAACACATAAGGAATCAGGGGGAGTCATTTCTCCTTAAATAACTGGAGTGGGTTTTCACAAGAGATGTCAAGCACATAAATTTCAAATTATTTTTGTACATAATTCATGCTCAATGAATTCTCTTCTTAAAAATAGTGATTAAATACATGGCTCTGAGATTTTCTGTGTGTGTTGAAAGGAAAGCAGAATACGAAAAACTATGCCCCAGTATTAATATCTGTGTTCAAAAAATGCAGGATGGTTGTATCGTTCCATCAGCACAAGGACTTCTGGCTGTGCAATGGAATTAGATCTCCCTCTGCTCTCTCTGCACTTCCCTGGCCTGCCCCTTAAATCTGTTACAGATATCCAACCTTCCAGACCAGATATCGGGATGATGCAAGGGGTACATGGGGAGAGAAGAGGGAGGGGAAGTTCCGTTGCGCAAATAGAAATCCTTGTGCTAACAAAACTCCTTACAAATCCTTTTCCAACCCTTACTGTATATTACTGAAAATATTGCTCTCGTGTCCCAGTATTAAAGTAAGAAAGATATAAGAGGCAGCCCAGTTCTTCCACAGCTTTAGCTGCTGCAGTTCAAGAATAGATGTGTGGGGCACAACAGATGAAGTGCCATCCTATGAAAAGCAAATGGAGGAGAGGCATGACATTCTGATCCGCTTATTGTTTAAAAGATTCACCAACACTTGCTGCTAACCCATACTGCCAGCAAAACCATGTGCTGATGATGCTAGTCTAGCAGTCAAGCTCTGCTGGAGAGATCTGCTCTTAGCGCTTGGAGATATGGGCAGCACTGCCTCCCTCTTCATTACATTACACTTTTATTCAGTGCACCTCTGCTACATTGTGACTTTTCTCCACTGATGAAATTGGATAAGCAAGGGAGGAGAGACTGCATTGGGAACTTAGCATCCACTGCATGGCAGTTCACAGGATCAAACTATGAAGCTACTGTTCCCGTTATGGGGTCCTTTAATTCACTCCATAGTCTTTGAAAAATACGAGCGAAGGGGACCATCACAAATGGTAATGGGCAACTCCTCCATGCCAGGAATTCAAGCTCTGTGTGATGCATATCTTAAAAATTCTTTATACCCTAAAATAATTGCTTTGCCATATCTCCTTACAACAGCATCTATCTATTCTTTGTAATATTCTGGCACAGCAGTCAGCATATCCACCCAAAGCACTTGTTTGGTTTTATAGGAACAGGTTGAGTCACTGTCCAGATTCAGATGCAATGGCCTGAATTCATTTATGGGTCCTCTTTGAGATTCATGAGAACCAATCCCCTGCTGTCAATACAGACGTCAAAATGTCCCAAAACAATTTCTTCAATTTTGTCCTGACCAGGCTTCTGAAATTGCACTTGAGTAACTAATAGAGGTATCCTGAGAGGGGCTGAGGTGGTGCAGGGTGGTGGCCAGCTCCAGGCTGGCAGAGCAGAAGGGCCCAAATAAGGGCAGTCTCCAAGGAATGAAACAGCCTAGGATCCAGCAGATCCCTGGCCATCCTCTGTTCTGCTTTAGGGCTTTTGCTGGTGGTAGCATTTCCTCGGTTGGGCTTTCAGTGGTTGCAGCGGGAGCCTCTGCAGTGGCCGTTTCCCCCCACCTGTTCCTGCAGATGACAGCAGACAGGGAAGGCCCTTCAACCCCCTTTGGAATCATGGATCAAGGGTCAGGACTGCAAATTCTATGGTTTATTATTGCATCAAGAAATTTAAGGGTCCACAGCTCTTTTTCCCTGATACAAAACTAAGTCAGGCTGCAATTCAATTAACACTGATAGGGTAAGTCTCATTGAACCTAATGGAGATTACTTCTGAGTAGAAATGTACTGCAGCCTGTGATACAAACTAAGTGGGATTTGAAAACTTTAAAAACTTTACCATTCTTGAGGAAGTACAACTGTATGTGGAAAAGCAGTAATTGATTATTGATTTTTATGTGAAAAGCAGTAATTGATTATTTACTTTACGTGGACGTTTTCCTGTTCATAATATGAGAGATGAAGAAAAATATATTTGTTGCCTCTAATGTTATTCAGTGGAACAAACCTTGAAGATTTCTCATGAAAGGTAACTTAAAATTACTCCTTACCTTTGGAATACTGCAATATTCTCTCTACTAGAACTGGGTACTTTGTGATTCTCTGAGTGACCAGCAGAATGCATTCTGGGATTCCTCGACGTCGAGCCAAAAGATTACTGTTCCGTAGCTTTAAAAATAGAAAAAAAGAATAGAATAGATAACATTTATATGAATAAGCAGTCCTGTTTGTGACATCTTCTTTTCCACTGTAAATCCCTCCTGCTGGATTGAGGTAGAGTTCACTTATTATCTTATTTTTAGCTTTTTTTTATCAACCTAGTCAACAGAAACAAGGTCTATAAATTTATAAGCTTATGTGAATTATTACTTCAGTTTGAAGTCTTTTTTTTTTTAAATAATAATCTAAATCGGATAAGTCTAG
This sequence comes from Rhineura floridana, assembly GCF_030035675.1. Taxonomy (NCBI): domain Eukaryota; kingdom Metazoa; phylum Chordata; class Lepidosauria; order Squamata; family Rhineuridae; genus Rhineura; species Rhineura floridana. The sequence goes on from NC_084480.1 coordinate 49,146,390, forward strand.
CACCAGCAGCTGGATCACCAGGGAGGCTGAAGAAGGCAACTTACCATCACAGGTACTTCCCAGCATCTCCCTTTTCCTCCTGCCAGGCTCCTTTGGGAGACAGATGAGGGAAGTGAACCATCTAGCCATCTATCTTCAGACTCAGCCAAGCTGCTCTGGATCCTTGCAGTGAAGGGCTGTGTTAGTTGTGTGTTTTTTTGCTTTATACTGTTAATCTTTAATTTGATTTGTATTTTTAGATTGTTGAATTTATGCAACATTTACGGAATTATTCATTTTTGTCAAATTTGAATCTGTTAAGATTTCTAACAAAATTTTGTAGTTTTTTTCCAAATCTGATATTTTATTTTAATAAGTTGTTTATTGCAACCTCTTTCAGGTAAAGTCCAGAAGTTACGTTTTTTATTTTTGTACTAAACTTTTTTTTTTACACTAAATTTGTTAAAGCCTCAATGCTATGAGCCCAGTTTTGGAATGGAACTTAACCCAACATCATAAAAGCTATCTGTCAATAATTTTTGTGCCCACACAATGTTATTCATTCAGTTCTTTAAAAGAGGTCTCTGTTAGGGAAACTTAAGTTCTATAATAACAATAAAATCATCATCATCATCACAACTTGTATAGCACTTTTAAATGTTCAAAGTGCTTCTTATATATTATATAGTTGTAAACTTTACAACAAACCTGTTAGGTCAGTCAGTTTTATTATTCCCCCATAGTAGAGATTGAGGAAGGGAGAACTGAAGCTGAGAGAGAATGACTTGCCTAGGGCTGCTAGTGAGTTCATGGCAGGGACAAAATTCAACCCAGGGACATTGTGATTCACAGCTCTGTCTCTAAAGCCACTATGGTACTCCAGCCCTTGTGCAGGTATATTTCTATTTAGGATTCATTCATTCAGGCTAGGGATAAGTGAGAATTTCAATTCAGTTCGCATTTCAAGGAGAATTTATCAAATTCGCAATTTCCGAAACAATATGAGAACTGAAACACAGCCGTCCTTTGAAATTCGCATTTATTAGAATTTTGGGATGCAGTTTGCCAACTAAACAACGTTTACAAAAATGCATAAGTGTGCATAAAAATGAATACATGAATGACAATAACATGCAAAAAGGCATGAAATTATGAGGAATGGCTTGCAAAAATGTTTACCTTTGTCAAAACTGCCTACAAAATGTGTTTATTTGGAGAAATTCACACTAAAATGGTGGAGAATTTTCATGAGGATTTTTTTTAAAAAAATTCACAGATCGCTGTAGAAATGTAGAGAACTGAATTTAACAATGGGAAAATGAGAAACTTAGAGAACTGAAACAGACAGATCTTTCCATCCCTAATTCAGGTAATCTTCCGTACAGAAGTAACTCACCTGCTATTGCCAACTTACTTTGATGAAGTTCTGGAATTTTTTATTTTGCTGCAATTCTTTGAAAAGACTAACAGCTTCTTTCTGATGACTACAAAATTCCCCATATATCGCCTTCATTTTGTTTGCATTCTCTTCTGAAAACTGATTAAAAGCAGCAATTAAAAGCAGTGCTTATGGAACAGCAAATGCTTTACACTGAATATGTTAGTAAACCATACAAAGCTGGCACTGCTGGCATCATTCAGCCTACTGGCTAATCTGATATAGCCAGTGGGGATCAAATAAATCTGATCTTACACCTGTTTGAGTACAATTTATGTATTCAATTATGTAAGCAATAAAAATAACCCCCTCCACTTTTTTGCAAAAGCATCCAAAGGTTTATTTTGGCTAAGATTGATTCACCAGGAGGCAAGATAAGTAAACTTAACATATGAAGTTAGCATACCATTCCTGTCAGCTACTGAGCAGACAAGCAAGTCCACTCAGGAACAGCAAAGGGATAACATTGCAACCTGTTGCCACTGACACATCCAAGAATTCAGGATATTGTGAAGATGGAACTGGCTGAACAGGAAACATTAGAGCAGGAATGGGGAACCTGTGGTCCTCCAGATGTTGTTGGACCACAACTATCATCAGCCATAGCCAGCAATAGGGTTGCCAGGCTCAGGGCCTGAGACTGATCCTGTATCTTTAGGAGAAGAGAAAGTCAGCCAAGTGCAGGTGTTCTTGCAACACTGTAATGGGAGAAACCACATGGTGGAATTCTCCCTTCCTCCTGCACAACTTTTAAAAATACAGAAGACCTCGTGGAGGCCGGGCAACAAAGAGGTCTTCTGCATCTTTAAAAGTTGTGCAGAGGGTAAGAGGGCCACAGGTTCCCCAACAACCTCATTAGGGAGCAAGCACATTAAAATGAATGAGAGTAAAAACAAGTAAGACTGCAGTTAGGATGGCCTCTTTTTCTATATCCTTTCTGCGCCATTGATTTTATGTGATTTGAACAGGCAAATTGTGATTTAAGCATGCAAGCTGTACAGCTGATACAGTATTTTTTTTCACTTAGGTATCCAAGTATAAAATGTTATGTGATGTGTCCCTTAGAACCTGTTCAGCATGCATGTATTTCACCTGATTTCTCTGCCCCCGTCACACTAATAGTTCACGATATTGGTATTGGTGTACAAAGCCATATACAACTTGGGACTAGGATACCTAAAGGATCATCTCACCCCTTATATACCCACCACCTGAAGAGATGGCCACCTGCAGATACCACACATCAGGAGATCCATTCCATATGATGTGTGGCAGCACCTACCCTTTGGAATGCCCTTCCATTACTTTCAGATAGGTACCGTCCATGTTATCTTTGAGGGGCCTACTGAAGACCTTCCTTTTCAATAAGCCTTTTAAGTGGAGATTTTTATCCCAGGCTGCATCTGTATTCTGTTTTTATATATGTTTTTATCGCTGATGTTTTTAATTGTTAAATCACTTCAAGATGTTCTGTAGGAAGCTATTCATAAATGAAATAAATAAATAAAATAATTTTTGGGAGCTGCATGAATGAATGAACTTACCTCCCTTGAAAAGCACTACAACAGAGGTGATGTGATTTAATCTGAAACCTGTAGTGTGGTGATAGCTTTATGATGGCCCATTTACACATTCAACTCACTGTCTGAAGTTGCAGTCACCAAGTAATACACTACCATGTTTGAACTGATCTCTAAACTGCAAACCTTCAGTGAAATCCTGAACTCCTAATGTTTAGTAGTATCCTTTTGTAATGAGAACAGGTGTAACAACCCCACAATTCACAAGTACTGTATAAAACAAGCAGCTAAATACCTCACTGCACCTATGTGCATCTACAGCATAGGTGGGGAACCTGTGGCCCTCCAGATGTTGCTGAGCTACAACTCCCATCAACCCTGGCCACTGGCCATGTTTGCCTGATCTACAGCAACGAATTATGTGTATTATTTGTGTTGTTGATGGCACTTTTTTCATTCACAGAAACAGATGTTAATGAAAGGCTAAGTAGATTGCATGTATAGAAGAAAGTAAAATAACAGCACAAGTTCCCAATGTGTCCTTGACAACACCTATCCAGATAAGTTGTGTTTAAGGCTTCAATTCTACAACCATTTACCTGGGAGTAAGCCTCACTCAACAGGACTTGCTTTTGAATAGATATGTATAGGTGTGTGCAATTGATTTGGGAAATACAAGTTCATAGTCCATTTCAACACACAGAGCACTTCCAAACAGTTGCTATTTTCAGGTAGGATTCAATACCATACTGGCAAATTCAGGTTGCACAGTTAGAGTTGATTGGGAAGTCTTGTGCAACAAACCCATTTCCCCAAAAGATCAGACTTTTTACAATAAGAAAAGTGACAAGAAAATACAAATGGAAAGTGTGGGGTTACATTTGCTTTGAGGCAACATCATCTAACCTGTCTGCGAACAAATCAGAGTGAGTGCTCATTAAACAGCCAACATCATTTAATCTACCTGTAAACAACAGAGGATGGATTCTTGATAAACATGTAATCTAGAAGTGCCCACAGTGGTTTCTACTGGCTTGGGTTGAAGATCTGGTGATAAGATAGATTCTCATTGAACAGTAGCATTTAGGAGATGAAATCTTAATAGCTTAGCAATCATTCCTTACGACAAGCTGTTTGCCCTTCTAGAATGGATGCATCTTTTCTTTTTTATTCAAATGGTATGATGAAAACGTAATTCTGTTCAGCGCTTTACCTGCTGTACAAGGATGTCTCCAATTCTGCTAATTACAAAGTTTCGATCACTGTCCTCCTCGCATGATTCCTGTCGCCTCTCCTTCATGCTACAGAAGAACTGCTGATGAAGTTCTAGCAGTTCATCTAAACAGGGGAATATTTTGTCCACAGTGCTGTGGTCCAGCTGCAGTTCTTCTTTCATTCCTTTTCTGAATATTTTTGACATAATGAATAGTGTATGGATGTGATGTACTTCTGTTTGCATCAGCTCTGCAGTGAAGAGAAAGCAAGTGCACAGTTAAATAACTCAGGCTTGCTATAAACTAGTATGGGAAGGACTGTAGCTTGGTGATAGAGGATCTGCGGTGTGTGCAGAAGATCCAGGTTCACTCCTCAACATCTCCAGCTGAGAAAGAAAGTGGCTGCTAGTCAGTGTACACAAACTGAGCTAGATGGACCAATGGTCCAACTCAGCATAAGGCAGCCTCCTATGGTCCTAACAGTGAGCTCATTCTCTAAGTGCCAGTACTTATGTGGTCAAAACAGCACCACACAAGTTCTCCATAGAAACACAAAAAATCTTTAGCCAAAAATAAATAAAAACTTTACAAAAAAAAAAACTAAGGAGGTCAAAAACTGCCCAATAGGGTGAGAAGAGAGAGAAAACTAAAGAGGGAGGAGGAATGGAATGAAGTATCTGAAGTATCTGGCTGGCTGGCCGGCTGGCACTCTGAGCAGGAGCAGATGCAGGTCCTACTAGTTTTCTTTTTTTTCTTTTCTTTCTTTCTTTTTTTTTCAATTAATTTTTATTCTAATTTTCAAAACCAAAGTAATACAAAAAGAAAACAACACAAATCAATAACTAATACAATACAAAAAAAATACATATATATAAAAATATTGACTTCCGATTTGTCATAGTTCAGCTATAAATCTATAATATATAACAAACCTATCTCTTAATAGATTATAAAATCACCTTCCTCCAGCGTTTATCTTAGTTGGTTTCAAATCTCATTAACATCATATCATTTTAATATTCCACAAAAAGTCAAAGAGAAGTTTCCAATCCTTGAGATATATATCAATCAATTTTTTTTCTAAATAAACATGCCAATTAATCCAGCTCATCAAATCTACTAAATCCAGTAATTTCAAAACACTATAATTCAACTATAAATCTATAATATATAACAGACCTATCTCTTAATAGATTATAAAATCACCTTCCTCCAGCAGTTATCTTAGTTGGTTTCAAATCTCATTAACATCATATCATTTTAATCTTCCACAAAAAGTCAAAGAGAAGTTTCCAATCCTTGAGATATATGTCAATCATTTTTTTTTCTAAATAAACATGTCAATTAATCCAACTCATCAAATCTACTGAATCCAGTAGTTTCAAATCGCTCTTCTGTCATTATCCATATTGGGTCCATCTTCCATCTTTACGCACCCAAAAATCTTGCTGTCATAGTCATATAATAAAAGTCTGATAGGAATTTCCTTTATCACAGATATTTTCTTACCATCAAATCCAAACGTAACACTGAAGTATTATTTCAAAGCCGCATCTCTGCTCCTCTTTTCCACATGATACACTAGTACATTTCTTGAAGGTTTTTCCATTGACACAAAACAGAGATTAATTCTATTAACTTTCTCCATTTCAAGTTCCATCAAATCCTTCCAGTCCAGGAATTTTTTTGAACCGATAATATCTTTATCTCCAATCTCTTCAATTCCTTCAGAGACAGCGCTGTATTCCAAACTGTAATATTTATCTCCAGGATCCGTCACAACCAGGAAATCCAAATCTTTTTTCATGTCCATATTTAAGCCAATCTCCATAGATTGAACCTTGCCTTTAATTTCTCTTTCATCCTTTTTTTGTTTTCCAGATCTATCTTTATTCTCCTTTCTCATAGAATCCTGAGTTTCTTTCAGCTCCTGTCTCATTTCATCAAATTCAGTTCTCCACGCTTGTCTATTATTTCTCAGTTCTTGTTTTATTGAGTTAATCCCATCCATTATTTTCTGAAGCATGTCTAGAAATAAAGTCCCTTCTTGTACATCCATGATCTTCTTAATTGCCATTCTTAAAACCAAAAGAACAAAACTCCTTCAATTTTCAATGTCCCAAGCAAAGAGCAGTTTGTTTCTTTATCCAGTTACAAAGGAGTTAATCTTTCCAACCAACTAACGTCACACGCTAGACAGTCCTTATCTCTTAAATGTCCAGAAGTGCAAAAACAGCTTTTAGTTCACAGCGTTCAAATAACTAGTAGCAGAGAGAATGAGCAGATTCGTCAACAAAAAAAAAAAAGTAGATCAGAAAAAATAGTCCCTTATATATATTACACAAAAGTCTTGTAAATCAAAAAGATTTCTTATCTCTCCCAATCAGAAAGCTCTCATCCGTTGTAATCTTTAAAACGCAATTTTCCATGTCAGCTTTTTGCAATAATAATAAAAAAAAGATAAGCTATTTATATTTTCTTCCCACTTAGTTCCGTAAATAAAGAAGGAAAGTCTTACCTCATCTAGGTTATCTTAATTGCTGTTACTTTGACAAATCTCTTTAGCTATATAGATAAGAAAATGATAAATGTAGACAGGAGGTTTGCCTGCTAGTCCGTTAAAAAAAAACGGGTCACTTATCCAGCTGAGCTAGCATAAAATCCTCGCTCTGTCTGAACTGCTGGAAGACAGACAATTCTGACGAATTCCAGGCTCCAACAATCAAAACAAAACTATGTGGCAGATCTTACACTTCTTCCTTATCCGGAAGAAATCATCCCCAGTCAGAAAAAACCCTTCTGATTGAATTTAAAACTGGATAAGTTTCATCCAAGACGGGAGCCCGTCTCAGAGGCAGCACAGGCGGAGGGATCCTCCTGGGAAGTAGTTTTCATAATATTCTATTGTATTCTAATAGAAGGTACAGTTTGTACTTACCGTAAACGGTGTTTCTTCATGGATGACAAGAGGTCTCCACGTGGGTACTATAGCTCCCCCTACAGCTTGAAGACAGGAAATGCTTCAGGAAATGTTTTTGCTCCTCCCTTCCTGCTGAGGCTGTTTTCATTATTGTAAAGCTCTGCCAACAGCCTCAGCTCATCATGGAAAATATAACACATCGAAAAAACACAATAGGTGTAAGAATGTGGAAACAGTTAACCAGTCTGGGAGAGTCCCAGAAATGTGTGTAGTCGTGGCACCCTATAATATTGTCCCATATAGCCAGCCAGGTTAGGGAGGGCTGTGGAGACCTCTTGTCATCCATGAAGAAACACCATTTACGGTAAGTACAAACTGTACCTTCTCTCATGCATGACAGAGGTCTCCACGTGGGACATACTAAAGCTACGACCTAGGGTGGGTCAGATGGAGGCAGGACCTGTTGGAGAACTCTGCGACCAAATGAAGCCTCTGCTGATGCATATAGATCAATTTTGTAATGCCGAGTAAAGGTAGACAGGGATGACCAGGTGGCTGCACTACAAATTTCTTCTATGGAGGCATTAGTGGAGAAGGCCGCCGAAGTAGCGGCTGATCTGGTGGAATGAGCTGTAAGGTTTAATGGAGAAGGCCGGTGCAGAGCTTCGTATGCTAGAGATATACACACTCTAATCCACCTAGCCAAGGTATTTCGTGAGACCGTGTTTCCTAAAGTAGGCGGATGGAATGATACAAACAAGGAATCACATTTACGAAAGGACTCAGTTCTAGAAAGGTAGACTTTCAGAGCACAGCTAACGTCTAAGGAGTGCCACGCTCTTTCTCTGGGATGAGAGGGATTAGGACAAAAGGAAGGTAGGATTATTTCCTGCTGCCTATGGAATGGTGAGTTCACTTTGGGAACAAAGGCTGGGTTAGTTCGAAGCACCACTTTATCTTTATGGAATGTACACAGATGTTTTTGTATTGAGAGGGCTTGCAGTGCAGATACTCTGTGAGCCGAGGTGATAGCTACGAGGAATATCAATTTGAAGGACAGGACCCTGAGAGGAACAGATGCAACCGGCTCAAAGGGAGGTTTCTGAAGAGCACTGAGGGCGGCATGCAGGCTCCATGATGGAAATCTATGCAGTACTGGAGGACTTAAGGCAACAGTTCCTCGCAGGAACTTTTTGAGAAGAGGATGTGCAGCCAGAGAAGTATTGCTGGTACGTAGCAGAATGGATGAGAGAGCCGATGTTTGTCGTTTTAAAGTATTTGGCCGCATGCCCTTTTTCAGACCGTTTTGTAAGAACTGCAGAACTTGAGCGGCCACTGCTGACTCTGGAGAGATAACATGTGTGGTGCAACATGAGGAGAAAGTTTTCCATGTAGATTGATAGCTATTAATGGTGGAAGGGCATCTCGCTGACAGGATGGTATTCACCACTTCAGAGGAGTATCCTAACGCTAACAGCCTATTGCGCTCAATCTCCATGCAGTTAGTCTGAGCCATTGTGGCTCCAGATGTAGGAGAGGACCCTGATGGAGTAGGTCATGTCGTGCCGGTAGATAAAATGGTGGGCCTTGTGCCAGGCAAACTATGTCCGAGAACCAGGGGCGTCTCGGCCAATAGGGGCCACGAGGACCACGTGAGCTGCTTCTGTTCTGATTTTCTGCAGAACTCTGGACAGTAAGGGAGTCGGTGGGAAGGCATAGAGGAGGCCTTTTGGCCAGCTTACTGCCAGAGCATGTTGTTCTTCTGCTCCACGACTCCTGAATCGGGAGAAGAATCTCTTTATCTGGCGATTGTCGTCCGAAGCGAATAGGTCTACTTGGAAGTTGCTGAACTTCGCTTGGAGAGACTGGAATATTTCCACATTCAGAGCCCACTCGCCTGGGAAGAGCTGCTGTCTGCTCAGCCAGTCTGCCGTTATGTTCAGGTGACCTTGGATGTACACTGCTGAAATTGAGGACAGGTGTCTTTCTGCCCAAAGTAACATTGAGGTAGCCTCTAGGTTCAGAGTCCTTGAGCAGGTACCTCCTTGTTTGATCAGGTAAGCACAAGTCGACGTGTTGTCGGTGCAAATGAGGACATCCAGAAAGGCGAGGATTAGCGTGAAGTGCCGAAGAGCTAGGTGTGCTGCTCTTAACTCTAACCAGTTGATGTTTCTGGTTGCCTCTGCAGTTGACCAGCATTCTTGAACGTATTGTCCCTCACAGTGCGCTCCCCAACTGTGGAGGCTGACGTTGGTGGTGATGACTGTTCGGGGAGGATCCTGTAGTGGGACTCCTTTTGATAGGTTCCGTATTTCTTACCACCACGTGAGGGAGTGTTTGACTGGAGATGGAAGGAGAACATGATGATGGTTGCATAGTGCAATGTCTGATTGGAACTGAAGTAGAAAAGTTTGAAGTGGGCGGGAGTGCAGGCGCGCCCAGGGAGTGATCCCTATTGCTGATGCCATCATGCCCAGTAGTTTGGCAAGCAACATCACGTCTGGGGATTGAAGTTGGGACAAAGTAGTTGCTAGTGAGGCAATGTTCTGGACCCTCTGTGGTGACAGGAAATGAGCTGTTGAGCCGTGTCTATGGTCGCCCCAAGGTGGAGCAGTTGCTGAGAAGGGTATAGACGGCTCTTTTGGGAATTTAAGAGAAAGCCGTGACCTTGCAAGAAGTCTAGTGAAATGCGGACGTCCTGTTGGGCTTGATAGAAGGAATTGGAGCGGATGAGGAGGTTGTCTAAATAAGGGTATATGTGCAATCCTTGCATCCGAAGACCTGCTACTAACGTCACCATGACCTTGGTGAATAGTTGTGGCGCCGAAGCCAGACCAAAGGGAAGGGCTCTGTATTGAAAGTGGCGGCCATTGTAATAGAAGCGGAGTAATCGCCTGTGAGATGGGAATATGGGGATGTACAGGTAGGCCTCCTTTAAATCTATTGAAGCCAGAAAGTCCCATGGAAGAAGACTTCTCTGATGGACGTAAGGGTCTCCATCCTGAAGGTTCTCTGGATCACGAACTGATTTAAGAATTTGAGGTCGAGTACCCCGCGCCAGGATCCGTCCTTTTTCCCGACCAAGAAGAAGATGGAGTAAAGACCTGAGAAAACCTCTCCTGATGGTACTTCTTCTATGGTGGAGATATCCAACAGGTGATGAATCTCGCCTAAGATTGCTTGGTGTTTTTTGATGGAAGTGGCTAAGGGAGAGGGAAGGAATCTGGTGGGCGGGTACTCTGTAAATTCCATCCGGTACCCCTCCTTGACAATGGTGAGTACCCACTTGTCCTGGGTCGTGTGTTGCCAACGGGAAGCAAAGTGGGTTAGGCGACCTCCTACTTATTATTATTATTATTATCTTTATTTATACCCCGCCCTTTTTCCAAACTGGAACTCAAGGCGGCTTCCAGATAAAAACAAGTACACATCATTAAGAATCTATAAAAATATAAAACATATAAAGATATAAAATCAGCATTAAAACAGGATTAAACTATTAAGATGTTAAATTAAATTAATTAAATTAATTACTCTTAAAATACTGCAACCCAGTTTAGGAGCATACAGGCAAAACAATAACATACAGCATCCTCTTCAGTCACTCCCCTTAGAACCTTCAGTTCCAAAGGCCTGCCGGAAGAAAAAAGTCTTTAGCTGTCAGCGGAAAGACTGCACGGAGGAGGCCATTCTTGCCTCCCTAGGGAGTTCCAGAGCCTAGGGGCAGCCACCGAAAAGGCCCTATCTCATGTCTCCACCAGTCGCACTTGTGAAGGTGTTGGGATCGTGAGAAGGGTCTCTCCTGAAGATCTCAGGGCCCGGGCAGGTTCATATAGGGAGATACGGTCTGACAGATAGCCTGGACCTAAGCCGTATAGGGCTTTATAGGTCTACTTGTGGTGTTGGCGGTGAGTTAGAAGCGTTGTTGGTTCTGATGTCCTTGTCTAGGGGAGGGCCTGGAAGAAGGGATCTGAGCCTTCTGTGGAAATCTCTGCCTGGCCCAGTAGGAGCGCCCGCTTTTGAAGTCACGTGCCTTGGTGGTGAGCCTGGAGCCACAAAAGGACTGGAAAGGGTAAGAGGAAGAGGCAGGATGCTTAAAAGTGCGCCTATCCTCTCACATTGAGATGGCATCACTTTCTTTTTATCTCTGGTCTCTACGAGGACTTCCATAAGTGTCTCATCGCCGAAGAGCTTGGTACCTGAGAAGGGGACAGAGGCTAGGTTGGCATGTGAAGCTGCATCCACATCCCAGTGGTTAAGCCAGAGATGACTTCTAGCTACAACTGCTGCTGCCATTGCTCTGCAGGAAAATTAGGCAGAGTCCATAGTGGCGTCTGCTATGAATGCCAGGGATCTAGATACCTTGAGTAGAGTCTTTCTGAGTCTAGCTGGGTCTCTGTTAACATCATCAAGCAAGTCTTTGGTCCATAACAGCGCCGCTCTGGCAAATACGGAAGCCGAAGTAGAGGCTCTTATTGAGAGTGCATTAGCTTCGTGAGAACGCTTCAGAGCTGTGTCAGATTTGCACTCAATGGGGTCCTTTAACTGTGCATCTCCATCCCACCGCAAGAGGGCATGGGAGAGTAGAGCGGAAATGGGCTCGTCCACAGCTGGAGTGTGAAGCTGGTTCATAACGTCAGTATCTTGGACATAAAACTTATTGGCATAGTTAGTACTTTTTCTGCATTGGAGAGGCAAGTCCCATTCTACATAATATTTTTAAAAGAGGTGGGCAAAGGCATGCACCTAGTGAAAGGCTTAGGGATGGGGAGCACTAGAGAGCTCTTAGATAAGGGCTCCTGTTGTTTCTGAGTCACATTTAAGTCCAAAGCTGCCACTACTTTATGGAAAAGAGGGGCAAAATGAGCCTCTACAAATAATCTAGCAGACTCAGTGTCATCCATATCTGAGCCTTTGCTCCATTCCCCTTCTTTAATATCAGGATCTCTGTCGTCATCAGACTGGCCTGTGTCTAAAGAGAGGCCTTGCTGAGTGCTGTGGCCTCTAGCAACAGCATGTGGGGAGGCTGAAGGCATCCTATCAAGGTGTGGATACGCAATTGAGGGCCTGTTGGAGAGTGGGGGTGGTACGTCTGCATTATTCCGTGTGGAGGGAGAATGCCTTTTGGATGCCCTGCGGCTTGCTAATTCTGTAACAAGCTCCCCAATCATGGCCTCCTTAAGCTGTTGCAATACAGTGGGAGATAGCAGATCAGATAGGAACAACTACGGTTATTGAGGCATTGCATTAGAACCAGGCTGGGATGGGGGGGGGTAATCTACACGCATTGAACTGGGGAAACATACTTCCTTTGCTCCTCATTTTCAGATGAAAGACGCTCCAGTTCCCTAGGGCCAATAGGAACAAGGCGGGGGGGGTTCTGGGGAGCGCAGAGGCCGTGTCACCGAGAGGACCACAGCGCTATTCTCAGGCAGGAGTAAAGGCAAGCCATAGGAAGCATCCGCTTCAATAAGTGCCCTTTTTTGTTGTAGCGCAGGAGTGGCCTGAAAAGCGGCGGGTGAGTGCCGATCCACAACAGTGGCCGCCTCGTGTTTGTTGGACAAAATGGTGGGCGCCGCATCGCGAGCGGCCAAAAACGGCTCCGCTAAAAGCCCCTGCGGTAAGGAGGTAAGTGGAGGGAACTCACTGACTCTGGCAAGCTTGCAGGGAGCGATGGAGTCCATCTGAGAAGAGGTGCCCTCAAGAGGGTCGTCTCCGCCAATAAGCAGTTGCTGCTGAGCACTGGCGGGAATCTGGGGCGGGTGGGAGCTGAGTGCAGCCGAGGCTGAGTACTGCCCTGCCTTTTTTGAATATTTTTTCTTCTTCGAAGAGTAAAATGCCATCTTTTCCATGCTTGCAGGAAGCAGAAGGCAGAAGAAATGAAAGTGAAACTAGAAGGACAGAGAACTAAAGATAAGTAAAAAAAATTTTTTTTGATTGTATAAAACAAGTAGAAAAATAGATAGCTGGAAGATAGGCCGAAAAAACCTGGAAGATAGGCAAAAGGGAGGAGAGAAGCAAGGCCAGAAAGGAAGACAGCCAGAAAGAGTGTGCTCCGAGCTGAGACAGGAAAGAAAACGGAGCCTCAGCAGAAAGGGAGGAGCAAAAACATTTCCTGAAGCATTTCCTGTCTTCGAGCTGTAGGTGGAGCTATAGTACCCACGTAGAGACCTCTGTCATCCATGAGAGAATGACATTGCCTTGTGTGTTCTACTAATTTCAGATTCAGTTTAGTGTTCTACTAAACTCCAGATTTTGCATAGCAGCTTTCCACACTCCATCTGATATTCCTTTCTGCATACTTTGCCTTCTGGTTAGGAAATATAAATGGCACATATGGTTTACCCAGACAAAGCTTAAATTGCTTTTGGGCTCCATTTGTTAACATTGCTAATGTGAACAGGAAATGAAGGAAAGGCATTTAAAAAACCTGAATGAGCTTTTTGGCACGTCAGTTGTACGTTTGCAATACATAGCCAATTGATGCAAGAGCTTCAAGCGTGAAACACCCTAAAATATGTCTGTCTTCAGCAAATACTGATCAAATTTCCACCACTGCGCCCAAACTTATTCTAATTAAATGCATTAAAGGTCCACATTCAATCACCATATTTATCAGATTATCACAGCTAGGGCACATGCTCTTTGACACTGAACAAGGAAACATGAGCACAGCAGAAAGCTACATGAACATTGCTGCTCTCACTGTCTGACAGTGTAGTCAATAGTGAAGTGCTGTCAAGGGGCAAATAAGATCTTGATTTTGATTTCTAAGTAGCATGTGCTTTCATTTTGTTCCACTAGAAATCCCAACATATTTCAAATCATAATCTGGAACCTTAGAAGAAACTTTAGCATACTGACCAAAAATCACATCTTGTCGTTTGATAACGTCTTTTTCTTGTTTATTACAAAAAGAAGGGTCCACAACAAGCCTCCAGGATTCTGCTTCAAATTCCAGTGCATCACTGTTGAGGTCACTCCATAAAGGGGCATCAACATCATCTGTAGCAGGCAAAGTTAACATTCTTAAATGTACCAGCCACACAAACATGAACAAATGCAGGCAACATTGATGGACCTCCAATATGAGCTTGCATACTTGACAATGGCTGACAATGTGTGCTTAAAGCTTCTTCTTCTGCCCAAACCCTGAGATCCTGTTCAGAGACCCAGCTCTGAGTGTCCCTACAAGTGAAGTGAGGCCAGTGACAACAGGGGGAGGGCCTTGTTGGTGGTGGCACCCAAGCGCAGAATGCTGTTCCTAGAAAGGCTCAGATAGCACCTTCTCTATGGTCATCCTGACACCAAGAATTTTTAATTCTCCCAAGTCTTTTAAAGTAATTTGTGATCTTATTGTACTGAACCATTGTTTGCGCACTGTGCATTTTTAGTTGCTTTTGTGCTTCTCTCTGCTGGAAGAATTGTTATGCTGCAAACTGTGTTTTTATGAGATTAAATTTTAATACTATTTTATTGTTTTTATATATTGTGAACTGTCTAGAAAACAATGTTAGTGGGCAGTCACTAAATATAAGAAATAAATATAATATTATAAATATAAGAAATTGTTTTTACTGGATAAGAAATTGTTTTTACTATATAATATAAGAAATTGTTTTTACTGTAAAATCACTTTGAAATGTTTCATATAAAGCAATGCATAAATGGAAATAAATAAATAAATAAAAGGCAAGAAATCTATTAGAAAGAGCAAGAGATAAAACAGCAACCTTTAACATACTAAGCATACACATTTTTTTTAAAAAAACAAGATGTTGAGATGAAAAGGAAGCTGTTCCTTGCAAGCAAGAACTACACAACTGGTAAAGTTCTCATTATCCTTGCTGAGCTGTGTCAGAGAATCTGGGAAAATGCCTCTGCTGTCAGAAGTAGGAGGGCAACAGCCTTCAGTACCCCCTAACCCTTTATACTGTTTATTACTGCAGTGGCATTACTGGCCCCAGTTTTTGTTTGCTCACTCTCCTTGTGGAAGGAACAAGGCAGCTCTCATTTGGTAACAGGCCTGATGAAGGACGCACACAGGGCCGCCGCAGTGCAAGTTGAATGCCTTGCTTGTACCACTGTACGGCATCCCACAACTATAATAATGACAGCTTTTTTAAAAAATGAGAGTTTAAAATCTAAAGGACTTAGGAAATAGTTCAGATCACCCACACAACATTAATCTCCACATTTTTTGGCAGTGAACATAATAATGACAACATGCAAAACACATGAATACCAGCTGGGGAAAGCACAAGCTAAGAGAGTGTTGTTGCACTGATGTCTTGCTTGTGAGCTTCCCAAGGGCATATGGCTGGCCACTGTGAGAGCAAGATGCTGAACTAGATCGGCCTTGGCCTGATTCAGCAGCAGGGATATAGTCGTCCAGGGTCTCGGGGGGGTCTTAGACCCTTTACTTTTTTGGGAGTCCCAATGTCTCCAGCATCCTACAAGCCAATCAGCATGAAAGGGGAATGTGTTAGCCACTAAGAAGAGAAGACTCTTCTCAGTAGCTAACACTCCCAACTTTCATAGTTATTGGCTCTTAGGGATGTGTGCTGTTGTCAGAGAAGGCTTTAACAAGCTGAAACTGAACCCCGACAAGACCGAGGTACTACTCGTGGGGGACAAGAGAAGGCTGGGATTTGTTGACCTGAAGTTCAATGGGGTGAGTCTACCCCTCAAGGACCAGGTCCGCAGCCTCGGGGTTGTACTTGATTCCAAGCTGTCCATGGAGGCTCAGATTTCGGCTGTGAGCCGGGCAGCTTGGTATCAACTACACCTCATACGAAGGCTGCAACCCTACCTTCCTGTTCATCAGCTCCCACTGGTGGTACATGCCCTGGTCACCTCTCGATTAGATTACTGTAATGCGCTCTACGTGGGGTTACCCTTGAAAACGGTCCGGAAATTACAACTTATACAACATGCGGCGGCTCGGCTACTTACAAACAGTCATCGCCGGGACCACATCTCGCCAGTGCTGTTCGATCTGCACTGGCTTCCAGTTGTTTTCCGGGCCCAATTCAAGGTGTTGGTATTAACCTATAAATCCCTATACGGTCTCAGCCCAGTTTATCTAAAGGAGTGCCTACAACGCCACCAATTATGCCGCCTGACAAGATCGGCCACTCAAGGCCTTCTCTCAATCCCGCCAACCAAAGCAGCTAGGTTGGCGGGAACTAGAGAGAGGGCCTTTTCAGTGGCGGCCCCCACCCTCTGAAACTCCCTCCCACAAGATCTTCGGCACATCTCTTCCCTGAATATGTTCCGCAAGGCCTTAAAGACCTGGCTTTTCCAACAGGCTTTTGGGATTTCTGGGGAGGTTTAATGTCTTTATGATTTAAATACTGCTTACCATATATTGTTTACTGTTACACTGTATTTTGTATTCTATTTCGTTGTAATTTATTGTATGTACGTCGCCTAGAGTGGCCATTGGCCAGATAGGCGACACATAAATTAAATTTTATTATTATTATTATTATTATTATTTCATTCTCAACCCAGCAGCAAAAAAGGGGGTGTGGCTCTGACTAACAGGAAGGGACCCTGCACTTCTGAATTTGCCACTATACTACTGTTCAGCAAGGCTCTTCTTCTGTTCTTACTTTCATAAGAAGTAGTACTCTTTTATGCACACTGCTTGTTAATATATTACACATTTACATATGGAGATAGTATCATGCTGAGTTCCCCATATACCTTCAATTATAAAAGAGTCAACTGATGAAGCAGTCCCTATTGATTGTAATAGCTCTTCAGAGTGTGACCTCGATCTCCAGCTGCTGGTATCAGAATCTGGCTCCAATGGTGACATGCATTTTCTAGGGCAAAGCAAAATCATACAGGTGTAGTGACTCATTTAGACAGCAATTGGTTTACTGCAAGACATTAAAGTGTGTTATTTACCTTTCAAAAGTGGTACTTGGAACACTTTTGGACAAGGAGTGTGGTTGCTGCAATGCATCTTTTTTTACAGTAGATAATCCGATGGGTGCTGAGGTAGAAGGATGCATTGAGGACAATGTTGGCTGAGGAATGTCTCTGAATGATGGATCTGGAAAGTCAAATTTTCAAATAGCTTTAGATGGTGGACATGTTTATCAAGGTGCTCCATATCAGTATCTTTGGGAAAGGGCTGTACTTCAGTAGGTAAGGATATGACTTGCATGTAAAACATTCCAGGTTCAGTTCCTGACTGACACCCTGGAGAGCTGCTGCCAGTCATTATAGACAATATTGAGCTAGATGGACCAATGATTTGACTTAGTATAAGGCAACTTTCCATTCCTGTTCCAATGACTGTAATTTGTTTTAACTGTTTTTAATATTGAATTTTAAATCATTGTAACCCACCCTGGGAGCTGGTAGGGAAAATGGGCAATAAATACATTTCATCATCATCATCCCAAGGAAAGCTATGGCTGTGATATTAAGAGATTACATATCACACCCAATTAATTAAAAAAATAAATTTGCAAAGCACCATGACATATTATAAAATACTTTTGCAACCACATTCAGTTTCAAATGTCATTTGCCATGTATCATGGGAGACTACTGCTCAAGAAACACATTCAAAACATCCCTAGATAACAGAAATATCTGAATGAATCATTGGATCCTGGCCTGTGTAATTAATGAGGATCTCAGTAAAAACATTTTGCAGACTTTGAAAATATTGTTGTAGGATTTAGAATTTTGAAAGGGTGAATTGTACCACAGGATGAAGTTAAATGACTTCTAACACCTATGATACTAAGTAAATCAGGTTCTTAAATGCTATACACCCCCCATTACTCATATTTCACAGATTGATACAATTTTCAAAACAGAATTTCACACAATTTTAATTCATTTTGGTTAATATTTCTATCAATTTCAACAAAGCTCAAAGCTTTTGAAGAGTTCATCCTCACATTAGTACATGTTCACAAGGATCCATGTCTGTTTTCCCTAGGTATTGGCTGCATTCAGAGTTTGATCCTAGTTTGTGGACAAACTTTGGTTTCATCAAACCAGGAAATGATTCATTAAACTGCTTGTGCAAGGGGGGGGAGGAGGAGGTGGTGGAAGGAGTACATAAGCCCAGGGCTTATACCCAATCCTCCAATAATGGTTGAGAACATTGTTTGAATGCAGCCACTGAATGCAAACCCACATATGTTCAGAATAAATTCATACGCATGGGGAAACTGTGTAGAAGCTCAGTTGTACTGTTTAATGTTCTTTTACTAGCATCCTCAAGAATTTTAACTGACCAGGTCACAAAACATGAAAAATATGGATTTACACCTCTCAGTTTTCTTATTAGGGTGCTTACTTGTCTGGACAGCTTGCATCCTGTTCTTAATATGGCACCTCTCTTGGAGTTTCTGGTAAAGAATAATATTAATGTGATCATTTGTCTACATTTTAACACCATCAATCATTTTATCTTAAAGAGATTATTTAACACTCCTATTCATTTGAGGTCATACTTCAATAAACAATTGCCTCTGAGGTATGCCACTTCACATTCCATATATTAGGATGCTAACTGCTGGCATAGTCTCAAAATTCTACATGCATATATATACAGAGAGAGAGAGAGAGAGAGAGAGAGAGAGAGAGAGAGATTTCTTGTAATTTTTTTAATTATTAGGGTTAGTTAGATGTCAGTTAAAGTGAAGGGAATCCCTCCTGCCCTACCCAATCCCCTCCAACACACGACACACCCAAGATATTAGGTCAATTTGACTTAATACCACGATTAGGGATGGGTGAGCATTCTGCTGGATTCAGATTTAGCACTAGATTTTCTCCATCTTTACAGAGCAATCCTGTTTGCTCCAAACCTCAGTGGCTTTCACTCAATGGCAGATTTTTCCCCCTTGAATATTCTCTCAAATATATTGTTCTTTTACTGATTTTACTCACAGCACTACAGATCTCTCTCTCTCTCTCTCTCTCTCTCTCTCTCTCTCTGCCACCCCCCTCCACTTGAATAATCCAAGTTCCAAGTGGAGGGAAGCAAGCCAAGTCTATAATAGTGGAGAAGGAGGAGGAAGATGCAAAGCTGTGTTCCTTTCAAAATATTTATAATTCCTTTCAAAAGATTGATAGTTTCTTTCAAATATCAGTAATTCCTTTCAAAATATCCACAGTTTCTTTCAAAATATTGATATTTAATATTAATATTTTGAGGGAGGAAAAAAATCCATCCAGTAAAAGCAATGGATGGCGGACAAAGAACAAGCTTGAATCAATACTGCCTATTAGGTCGATGGAATGCTTTCGAAGCAGCAATGGTCGAAGGATCCTATCCCTAACTATGATAACTATTTTATATTGCTGTAGCAATTTAAGAGAAATAAAATAAATATTTAGTATGTATATATTTACAATGTACTTACACTTGTATTTGTGTGGCAAGTGTTTAGAGCAGCCTTTCCCAACTAGTGGGCCACCAGATGTTGTTGGACCACAATTCCCATCTTTCCTGACCATTGGCAATGCTGGCTGAGGCTGATGGGAGTTGTGGTCCAACAACATCTGGAGACACACTGGTTGGGAAAGGCTGGTTTAGAGGAAAGTAGGAAATGGTAGTTTAGGTTTGAGGGATGGGAATTAAAAAATATAATGCTGTTGGGAAAATGTCAGTGATGGTGAGTGGAAGTCTTCCTATTACATTCTAATTGGTGTTAAGAGTGCTTGGGCTAACCCCCACTTTGGTTCATTTGGAGTCAAAGGGTGGCAAGGCCCTGGAGTATTCTAGACTATATTTCCCACCCCACACCCCCTGTTTTCTGACTCATTATGCCTTCCTAAATACTGTGAAATGAGGACAAGAAGCAAGGACCATATTTTGGCACTTTCAGAGGAAAGTGAAGACCCTGAATTAAATGTTATCTCATTTTTTGGCACATTTCCCTCATGCCCAGCAGAACAATCCAACTATTCAAAGACAGCATTAGAAAGCAGAACTAGTTTTTCTGAGTGTCAGCAAGAAATACGCACACAACATGAGATCACCTTATACCCAGACCCCTCCTTTTCACATTGATTTGTAAGACAGAAAGTATATTTAAGAGCAGCGTTTGAGACCTAAGATGATGAACTGAGCTCCAACATGTGTAACTATGCTCTCAAGGAACACAGTGCAGGACTGCAGACCGCAGATCAGGAAGGGAGTCTGTGTCTTGAGGCAAAGAGATTCCTTCCTGCTTTTTGGTCAGGGCTCCTTCACATCACTTCAGCTGTATTCCACTGCCCAGGGCCTAGGATTGGTAATCTCTACTACCTGTCATTTCTTATAGCAACAGGGACCTTGGATCTCTTTAGTTTAAAGTTATGAATGGGTTAGGATATTAATGCTGCCACGGACCCAATAATTTTGTCATGCTTTTCTTCTATTTTCTCTCAATAAAAGAAAGTTTTGCTTTAGTCTGGTTTGGACCTATAATTCTTGGGTTATACACACACTATTTAGTTACAATTATTCCTAGCAAAAGATCCCCCTCCTATCAAGGAGGCGTGTTTAATGGGACACATAGGTGGCAGGTTCACACACTCAGGTTCCCAACAAGCACATGTGTTAGCATTGGTTTACACCAGGGGGTGCTATCCCCCTTGGTTTTACTTCATATCATTAATAGTCGTTCTTGTTATTTGTCACCACGGGGGTGGGGGTGGGAAGCTAATGAAGCCACTGTCAAAATGCTTCATGTGGGCCGCAGTTCCCAATTCAGTGGGCTTCAGCAAACATTTCAGAATCAATCACTTTTTCTCAGTCTTCCAATAATGGTGACTAGAAAGGTCAATGAAGGTAGGACGAAGACCCTGAAGTGATTGTGTGAATTAGCCCCTTCTCATCCACCTTAACCCACAACTTTTCCTAAAAACTGAAAGTGCACATCAGTTTGGAGAGAGAGAGAAAAAAGGAAGGGAGCCAAGACAGAGCTAATGAAAATACACAACCTTTAGTGTTGAAGCAAACCTGACAAATAAGGATAGGTAAGAGGCTTTAGAAATGCTAAATGTACATTCTCCCACTAGTTTTAGACTCTTTCTATCACCTCAGACAATGCCTCAGTTTTTCTGCTGATCAATAATGTCTATTCAAATGAATTATTCTTTCATTCATTATTAATCTTTTATGAAGTATTCTGTGAAATGCAGTTGTTACATAAAACAAGGCAAGGTGGGAATGAAAACAAAACAATCAAACAACGAGCAATTATTCCCAGACTCTTTCAAAACTTACTTTTGTACATGCAGGAGCACAGTCCTTACAATGTTTATGCACAAGTGCATTACAATCTGCAAGAAAGAAAGAAAGAAAAGCTCTCTCAGAATCAGAATGTAAAGCTTTTAACAACTGTGCCCATTTTAGAAGGTATATTTCTAGATAAATGAATGCATGGTTTAATCTGTTCAAAAGGAGCTAGCAAAAGCCAGCTGACCCAAATATTTAAGAAGCATCTTTTGTACCCAAGCCCAAACCATACTTTACAAAGAGCAAGTGGGTGCCACCAACAGCATCTCCTTCTCACCTCTCCTCAGTAACATTTCGTTTAAACAGATGCATGTTGGAATGTCATTACACACAGTTTCCCTGCCTCCTCCAAGCATTAACTAGTGAAGTCGAACAGGAGTGGGGGAGCCCTGAGCATGATGAGATCTCGTCACCCATCTTCTTTAACTAAATGTTACTCAGGAAACATGGAGAGGTGATCTGCGGGATTCCTTATAAAATGTATCACTTGCTCTTGAGGCAATCATACACTTTTACCCTTAGGGCCAAGCTATAGATGATGGCAGCAGACCTTCGCTTTAAATTCATGTCTGCCCCAATCACATATGAAGTGAGTGATCCAATTTTGAAAACAAAAGGGAAGCAATATTACTGTTATTTACTTGATATATGAGTCATCTCATACGAAAAAGTCTCTAGGTGACTTACAAACTAATATCAAATGTACAAAAGATAAACATAATAGCCATCAGTACAGGGGCCTGGAGAGATATTTGGCTGTCAAATGTCTTCAGCATATAATATAGGTACTTACACAAACACTGCAATGCCTCTTTCCCCAAAAATGGTTTCTCACATGAGAAGCATGGCATGACCCCAGCAAAAGTCCCAGAAACAAACTGGTGTCTGTTAAGTTTCTCCCTCTCTTTGGCATCTCTATTTTTGGCCTTGATAACCAGAATGAAAAACACAAGAATTAAAAGAGATTTATTAGCTTTCAAAGTGTCCCAATGCACCCCACATACGTATTCCTCCCTAAATCACCCACTGCTTCATTCATAAGAAGTGGGGAAGTCAATTCATATTTTATTAAAAATTTCTACTACCTTCTTTGTAGATCATTATATTCCAAAGGCAAACTTCTATTTACCATTTTATAGATATTCCCCATGTCCCTTCCTGGTTTGTGGTGACTTTTCAAATCACATTTCTTCCACAAAACCTCAGCTTAACACCCATCAGAGTGACAGCAATGCTTCCTGAAGGCTGCTTCATGTACCTCCAGAAATGTCAGCACATTAGACAAATTTGATTGGCTATATCCTCCGTGGTGCAGAGAGGTAAGTGGCGGTAACGCAGCCAAAGCTCTGCTCACGGCTGGAGTTTGATTCCAACGGAAGGAGGAAGTCGATTCTCCGGTAAAAGGGGTCGAGGTCCACTCAGCCTTCCATCCATCCATGGTCGGTAAAATGAGTACCCGGCATATGCTGGGGGGTAAAGAAAGGCCGGGGAAGGAACTGGCAATCCCACCCCATACAAATGGTCTGCCTAGTAAATGTTGCAAGACGTCACCCTAAGAGTCAGAAACGACTCGCACTACAAGTGTGGGGACACCTTTACTTTTTATATATCATCATGACATCATCCTATTCACTATGTAATCCCTGACTGGCTAGGATCACCCATGAGACTATTCTCAGAAAGAAGAAAACACAGTAATTATAAGAACGGCACCAAATGAGTTCAAGCAGACAATGAACAGACAAAAAAAAGGTAAACGTTTTCATCAAGAGAAGTCAGGAAATATTCTTTCCAAAAGTGCTACTTTCACCCCAAAAGTCAAAAGGGGGGTATGTTTCATGCAGCCATACAAATAACCCTATTGTTGTTTCTCCTGGTAACAAATTGTGTCATCTTGACTAGAGGCCTAAATGACACATGTAGCAGAATGAGATGGTGGAGTCCAGAGGTAGTAAAGAGGACTGTGTGTCTTCTGACTGAAACTGGGGAACACTATTTTTAATGTTCCCAACATAATAAAAACCTTGCAAGTATACAACTATGGCTTCTATTCAGTAAGGCAGTCCTGTGCATCAAAAGCAGAAATTTACCATTTCCCAGGAAAAATCTGTGTGTTCAGAGTTCCATTTCCCAACTGTTAGAAGGTCTTCTCATTTAAAAGCTATTTAAATAATATTTAGCATTCATAAGATTACTTTTTCAAAAAAATGTAATTTAGCACAGATCTTGAATTACCTTGGATTTATTTCGTGTACTGGCCATTCTGTTCATCAGAAAGCTAAAAGTACGGCTGACTTTATATTTTTCAGATTCCGATTTTGTAGGCATTATGTACTTCTCCCATTCTTCTTCTGGAATCCTAAAAAGACACCAGTAAGTTCCATTATATTATGCATAATTTCTTAAAATCAGATATCTAACTAACTTATTATTTGTGACTGTGTTATTAGAGATATCATAGAGTAAGAGGAGAATATAGGTGCAAAACTCACATATCCTAATATTTGAATGTAGAGCCTTAATTTTACATAATGAGGTGAGGCACTTTATCCAATTATCACCAACAAATGCTGCATCAAATTATTGCTGGGTGGTTTCATGATGTAATAAATCTTGTTAAGTGAAACAGTTGGAGTTGGTTGAGGATCATAATATCCAAACCATTATTTACAGTAGGGCCCTACTCATACGGCAGGTTATGTTCCAGGCCCCTGCCGAAAAGCGAAAACTGCTGGAAAGTGGGGCCCTACTGTATTCCAGCCGCCGCGCTCCAGCTGACAGCGATCAGCTGGAACGCGCGAGCTCCCCATGCTCCAGCTTATTGCGTGCTACAAGCTCCCCACACTCCGGCTGATTGCACGCTACAGCTGACAGCGAGCAGCTATAGTGCGCAAGCTCTCCACTGGCACCGCCGTATTAGCATAACACCGAAAAGCAGGGCACCGAAAAGCGGGGCCCTACTGTATTCTTAAACGTGCCCTTAAAAAGTCATACCTTTTCTCTCTTGATTGTTCAGGGAAGCTGAATGCATGTTGTTCTACAAAACAATAATAAATATGTTTAAAGCAATTATACCACAATACTGACTCATTTGTGAGAGCCAGTGTGGCATAGTGGTTAAAGTGTTGGACTACAACCTGGGAGACCAAGGTTTGAATCCCCACACAGCCATGAAGCTCGCTGGGTGACCTTGGGCCAGTCACTGCCTCTCAGCCTCAGAGGGAGGCAATGGTAAACCCCCTCGGAATACCGCTTACCATGAAAACCCTATTCATAAGGTCGCCATAAGTCGGAATTGACTTGAAGGCAGTCCATTTACATTTTTCATTGACTCATTTGCCTAAAGCACCAGATTTCCAATAATTTTATTCTATTATTGCATGCTAACGTACCTGAAATGTTTAAAAGGAAAAGAAAGAAAGAAAAAGAAAGCAAATACATATTCTTTCTCTGCCCCCACAGGATGTCAATATATTATGACTTATTTTGGCTTATAGAATTTGCCTGAAGACATTTGGATAAGAGAAAAAAAGTAAAAACAACACATGGGGAGAATCAACATCTGCTTTTACCTTCTGCAGATTTAAGACCTTTTCACACAAGAGGCAAATCACCTTCTGTCTATACTCCCAGGCCTATTCTCATGTTGGCTGTAACGTGTAACTGACACATAGATCTACAGGGCAAAAACAAATGCAATAGTTCCCATAACCTCACTCCCGCTCCATTTTTTTAGCCACTAGTTAAAGAGAGGGGCTGTCATTATTTCTCTGTTGTGTGATAAGGCTTCCAAACTGACCTAGTAGTGGGGGGGGGGACACTCTCTTAAGTAGATGGGTTTCTAGAAAAAAGTGATTAATATTAAATTTCTCAGGACTGCCATTATTTGAGATTTCTAGCCTGCTTTTCCTCTCTGGAATGGCTCATCATAAAAAGAATGCATAAAATCAGTCCAAAACACAACAAAGAACAACTATAATGTCAGAGAGGATCAAAGAAAATCAAGCCAAAATCAGGCAAAAGGCCTGCCTAAACAAAAATGTCTGCAAATGGCAGCAGAAAGCCACCAAAGATTGAGTAAGGCAAATCTCTTAGGGCAGGGAGCTCCACATCCTGGATACTACCACAAAAAGGCTCCTTCCCTTGCACCCGTCAACCATGTCTCAGATTAGGCGTGAGGGACCTCAACCCAAGAGATGCATTCCCTTCTAGACAACCTTCCGGGGGTCACATGGCAGTGGTGTGCAGGGCTAGAAGCAACTGTGGGTGGAGCAACAAATATTAACCTTTGTACGTTAGGCTTGTTTCTACACACACTCACAGATCCATTTCTATCCTCCATCCAGGCAAGCAAGAAGCATTATCAGAGTTGAAGGATATATTCTAGCCAGGCAAAAGCACTCAAGGAGGGTGCAAATCAGGGCCAGAGAGAGATGTGGCTGGGGATGAGGGATGTGGCCTAGGGAAGGTCCCCTGGGCTAGATAGGGAGGCCACAAGGGCCACACTTGGCCCCCTGGCCTGAGGTTCCCCATCCCTATCCCAGATGGTGGTGGCTCACATATAAGGAGCCTCTTTCTCTGGTTTTATTGAGCAGCAGGACTTCTCTACCCACCCCAGGTTTTAAGACAGTTGACTTAAGTCTGCATTCCTAAAGATCTAAAGAAAGGAGGGCCAACCACCAACTTGCAGGCCATACAAGTCACTTCATCTGGATCTCAGCAGATCTATCAAGTTTTAATTAGGATATGGTAAAACACACCATTTCACTTGTAAAGAAAGGAAATTTGTATTTAAAAATGGTGAGGAGTCTACGTATTTTATTACAGCATTTACAAAAATACTGGATACCCTAGCAACATCCAAGTGCATGTGCTTTGGAGGTTTTGTGCTGCATCGAGTAGCAGTTGACACAGGAATTGTCTTAGGAAAAAGCAGGCAATTTGCTTCTGGGATACGCCTGCGACCAGCACAGGAAATTAAGATATGTACAATGCATGGTTCATACTGGTCCCAGCAGGAGAATGGTGCGGGTTGAATGATCTTGTAAGCCAGGGTTAGAATAGCTCATCCAAATCCAAAAAATTACAGCGATCTGGATTTATGGAAAGGATCCAAGTGCAGCAAAAGTTTGTGCCTCTACAACCATCCTTTCCAAACTTAAAGCACAGAATCACTGACCTGCAAAGCAGGAGCAGACCACCATTACTCAGACAGATAACTAGCTTCACATTGCTAGAGCAGGGAACAATATGCATGGAATTGCTAGAATCTCAATAAACCTATTTGCCCAATACGTATTTATCATTTATTACTTTTAGAGTCCACCTTTCCTCCAAGGACCTCAAGGCAGCACTCACGGTTCTAGGTCTGATCGCCAGGACTTCAAAGCCCTATGCCTAGTCTAGCCTAGGTCCCAGGCTATGGTTTGAAGGCACATAAGGCCAGCTCCCTGCTGAAGCTAAGCAGGGTCAGGTCTGGTTGGGGCCAGATGGGAGACCACCTGGGAACCATATGTAAGCTGCCTTGGGTTTCATGAAAAAAGAAAGGCGGGGTATAAATGTAATAAATAAACATAAATAATGGTTCTTCCATCTCCACATTATATCCACTCCACATCATTATCACAACATTCCTGTGAGATAGGTTAGGCTGAGAGATAAAGAGTCTAAACCAAATTCATGCAGTAGATTTCAAGGCTGAGTGGGGATTTGAACCCAGGTCTCGCCAATCCTAGACCCAATCCTTGATTGACATCTCCATCCATGCCCTGTGCAGATGACAAAAATCTATGTGCAGTCAGCACACAGAAGGGGGATTAGGATCACAAGGACAGATTGCATCCCCGATGTCCACAAGGCATTGCACCTTATGCACAGAACCTTTATGTGTTCAAGCTGTACAGTCTGAAGAATGCAGGGTGCTGCTTACATGGAGGACATTTAAACACACACAATCTGTACTTGGATCCATGGAGTAAAGCCAATCAACTCATGGAGGTTTGGGATGGGGTCACTGGGTATTAACCTTCCTGCCCCGCCCCCCCCCCGATTTGATGATTTACAGATTTAAGCCATATATGCTGCGCTCTTCTGGATTTGAAAGATGGTTGCATGATGCTATGCAGGTAATCTGAATGCTCCTATATGGAAGAAGAAAATTTACTGATACAATAAATAGCACACTAAACATATCTTCCAAGAGTTTAGTCTCTGGCTGAATAAAGGACACCAACTTCACCCCAAAAGAAAAGAAATATAACAAGTGAAAATAGGACTAGTGCTTACCATCATTTGAATCACATATTGTGAAGTCCCGTGCACAGTGTGATTTCCCCAATAAGACTTTGGGTGAAGTATAGGAATATGAACGAGACCGAATTCCAGACAGTAACGATTCCTAGAATACATCCAACATTTTAGAGAACTGATCTTCAACAACAGCAGCATAATTTCAGATTTCCCCATCACTTTTCTAAGTTTCATGGATTTTTTTTAACTATGGATAATATCTCAAATCAGTTAAAGGCTACACCCAATCCCATATTTAATAATGCTTTTAGGGGGGAAATGTGCACATGCCTTAATGTAATTGACTTGGCTAACTACAAATACAAAATGTGACTCAAATTATCTTCAATAGTACTTTATTGATTAAAAAATCAATATCTCATACATACACATGTATCCATACAATTTACACTACTCTAAATAAAGTGGGTTTTTGTTTTTTAAAAAACCTCAGTTATTAACTTCATAGAAAAACAAATACCTTTGACTGCAGATTGCTGGACAAAGGAAGGGATTCAGCCCTGCTCATGTTAAAATCTAGTTCTGTATTTGTCTCTGAAGAACTTAACCCACTCCTGCTATTTGCCAAGGCCACAGAAGAGTTGAAGGACATTGAAGGGTAGCAGTTATGGGACCGGTTAGAAATTTTTTCATCTCCATTATCTACATCCAAGTCATCAAGACTAGAACTAAGAACAAACACATGGGAAATTACAAATGCAACTTAAATTGAGCATTAAGCAGAGGGTGCTACTCTGAGATCTGCTCCATTCCAAAGACTTTTACATTGTTCAAACATTTAAGAAATTAGAGGCATGTGTTAAGCCAGGAGAGGGCGGGAAGTGGATCTGGCCAGTGGGTCAGATCCTTATCTCCCTTTCCCCCACCACACAGGCCATGTCTGGCATGTGGGCGGGACCACCCACCTGTCAGGTGACGCAATTTCACTCACATGGTTTGAAATTAAACCGTACAGGAGGCATAGGGCTTTGAAGTCCTGGCGATCAGTTTTAAAGCACTGTGCAAGGATCTCTGGAAGGGCATGAAAGGATGGACAGGGAAAGTGATGGGAGGTATTTAATCCTTTCCTTTGAAAATATCTCCTTGGGTCATTCTTTGCCCATTTGAGCTTAGGTCTGGTATAACATCCCAAATGGGGAGAAACTGACCTAAAAACGCCTTGAAAGGGAGAATCAGTGGCCAGGGGAAGGCTTCAGCACCCCAGCATGCTGATTTTCTCCTGCAAACATCTACTCCAACATCAGTGTTACAGGGCAAACAAATCTTAGCCTGCAAACTCCATGCTTTCCTTGTTCCACCTTTGTGTCCTGCTACCTATCCAGGAAATCAAGGTGCAGGGGGGGAAAAAGATTGATGGAATA
Organism: Rhineura floridana; assembly: GCF_030035675.1. Lineage (NCBI taxonomy): Eukaryota > Metazoa > Chordata > Lepidosauria > Squamata > Rhineuridae > Rhineura > Rhineura floridana. The sequence continues at coordinate 49,175,397 of NC_084480.1, forward strand.
ATTTTCAGAAGTCCAATAAAAAATATCACACTACTTCTTTACTTTGATGCATTCATTTTTTTCCTCTTTTTTGAGCAAGACATGTTAATATGCAGGATTATTTTTGTAATAATACTGCTAAAATCAATTCCACACCTTCGTTTTTTCATGATGGAATAGCGTTGGTTTCGTTGGTTGCTTAATGCATGTGTTTTCTTGATTGACAAGAAAGGTCCTGCTGTATCCAAATTAGACTGAATAAGGGTCGAAGAGTTTCTCCTGTCCATGCTATTTGCCAGTTCTTCTGGGTCTTCATTCAAGTCTACATGGTCTTTGCATGTTTCAGAAGCTGACTGGCCTATTTTAATGTACTTGACACCAGTGTCTTCCATCTATAATGTGAAATCAAAAATAGGTAGTATTTAAAAGATAAAAAACAGAATGAAATGAAGCTGGATCCAATTTATAGGACTGTCACATTGCAATCATGTTCTGAAGACAAAGCTGACCAGAGGAGCTCTAATGAGGAGCACAACCCAGAATGAGGTGATGTGGGCATGAGAGTCTAGTATTTGCTCTAAGGTCACTTCCAAATGACCTATTTATTGAGCACTCATCCTGATTTGTTTGCAGGAAGGGAATATGACATTGCTTTAAGCAATCATTATTCTATACTTTCCAGCTCATTTCCCTGTCACTTTCCTTGTCACAAAAAGTCTGATTTTGGGGGGAAGCGGGTTTGTTGCTTAAGAGTGCCAAATCAACTTTAATTGTGCAATCTGAATTTGCCAGTATGTGATTGAATTCCACTCAAAAAAAGTGACTGTCTGGAAGCAACCTAAAGAGAGGTCATATGAAGGGGTGCAGAGAACAGCTAGTTTCTCATTTTGTTTCTTTTCTTATACTTTTTCTTAAAAAGCATTAGAAAAACCTGTTTCTTCCCAAAAATATAGTAATAAGATGATCAGACATCAAGATGCTATTGAGAATCATCTATAACCAACACAAGCAGAATGAAATGGAATAAAATCCATAGTCAGTAGAAGCAAGATAACATGCAGACAAGGATTATTAGTTTTGCTAATAATCATCTTTATCACCATCATTTGGTTCTTTAGAACCGCAGGCGAGATCAGACTCTCCGCTTTACATCATCCCTAGAAAATGGAAATACAAGAAAGAAAAATAAAATAATACTCCTAACATTAGTGAAAAGTATTCCACAGAATGTGGGCTTGTGCTGTCTCTCCATGTATCAGTCTTGGCAATGAAGAGAGAGAAACAGACAGACAGATGAGTGATGTGCATGTGCATGAAAGAGAGACAGACAGGTGATGTGCATGTGCCTCAGATAGCACATGGGTGACATCATGTGAAAGACAGAGAGAGAGAGATGGTATATGCACAACACAGAAAGATGACATGAGAAAGAGATGAGTGGGATAGGAAGAGGAAGAGATGGGTAACACCTAAGGCAGAGTGGGGAACCTTTTCTGGCTGGTAGGCCAAATTTTAATCTTCCCAACCTCTGGCAGTCTGAACTGAACAGGTGGCTGGGGTCACTAACCTGTTAATCACTTACATCATAGTGACATCAGTTGATGCTGCACTGCAAAGCCCCGGTTGCCCCAAGCTGCTCCTTTAGCCTCCAAAACATCCCACATTGCTTTTTGAGCCTCCAAACGTTTGTGTGTATTTTCACCCTTTTCTCTCCTTGTTGAATTTATAACTGAATGGAATTTAAATTAATAAGCACCAGAAACAAATGGCTCCATCCTGGATAACAGCCACCTCAAGAGACTTAAGTTTAGAGTTTTTTGTATTCTGCTTAATTAATATTTTTAATCTATATCTTTCTCTACTGCAGAAAGGCTTTTAAAAAATAGAGCCTCAGGACTACCCCAACTTTGAGAGAAAAAGTCATAATGGCCACCAATCACTGCACAATTGCATGAAGCCCCACTGAACGTAATAAGATTTCAGCTTGCAATAGTGGTCAATTCAGTGAGGCAGAGCCATGGAGCTGCCCTTCCCCCACCAGCATCATTGCAGCTTACCTAAATGAAGTTGCGGCAGGACAAGGCAGAATGGTGGCAAGGTCAGGGCTGCAGGGATGCCCAAGTGGAGCCAATCCAGGGTTGCTGCCAGTGTGTCTGCACCACTCCAACCTCATTGCCATCTTGCCCCATCCCAATCCCACAGTGATAAACTGAAGTGATGCCAGTGTTGGGAACGTGGCTTCACAATTCTTCCCTACCACATTGGCTACTACTGCCAGTGGCCAATATATTTTCTTAATAAGTATATGCTACACTGGACAGATTGTGAAACAAAGAACTTGGCTAACATTTGCTGAGGTTTTTTTAAAAAAAAAATAAAAGAGGAAAGACAATTGCTATTTTGCAAGAAGCCAGCAGTGAACTGTTTATGTTGGTCAGTCTTACCTGGTCCACCACCATGCGATTTGCATATACTTCTTCACTTCCATTAAGCATAGCAGAAAGTCTGGCTGCCGCAAAGAAGGTGGAGGGATTTGAGGTTTTCCTATATGCCTCAAATGGGGAATGTTGTTGAGCTGGAATAAACCATGTCATAGAAAAGCAATTAGTCATGCAGCATGAAGTGATGCCAGTTTTATTATGAGAAAGAAATAAAGAAAATTTATTACACCATCTTCTACTAAAACTGGCAACAAAAATATTGAAGCTATCTCATAATAAAACTGGCAATAATCTGCATCTAAATGTATCAGACCTTGGAACGCTTTGCATATACATACTTTTGATGAGTATAAGTAAACTGTTTTCTTTATAAGAGGAGCACACATCTTATGGTTTTATGTAAAGTGTTGCTGCTAATGGCTAATGGGAGTCAAGGATTTCACAAAAGAACCTTAATGCACCATTAATGATTGTGGTTGTTTTTTCTGAATGGGCAATTCACCTGCAAAAGTGGGCTCTGAAACTATTATTTGAGGTAGGGGGTAGCGGTGAAGCAAAAGACAGCCATGGGCAGTTTGAATTTTGATAGAAAAAGAAGAGACATTATTTATTTATAAAAATTGGTGAAATCTCAGTGATGTAAGGCACAGCATAAGGAATCCAGTGGTCCTTAGGGTATTTTGGACCTATATTGTTTAGGGCTTTAGAATTTTAATAAAAGAACCTTTAACCTGGCCCAACAGCAAGTCAGCAACCAGCACAGTTCTCTCAGCAAAGTACAAACATGTTGCCAATAACCTCCTCCTGAGCAGTCTGGCCACAGCATTCTGCACTAGTTGCAGCTTCTGGACAAGATACAAGGGCAGCCCCATATAAAGGGCGTGACAGTAATCAAGTATCAAGATTACCTACGCATGGACCACCATGGTCAAGTATCCCTGTCCAAGAATGAGCACAGTTGGCATAGCAGCTGAAGCTGGCAGAAGGCACTCCTAGCAACAGAAGTCATCTGAGCCTCTAGCAATAAAGATGGATTAAGGAGTAACCCCATGTTGTGAACCTGCTCCTGCAGAGGGAGTGCACCCCAGTCCAGAACAGGCAACTGATGTATCTCCAGACCTGAGAACCACCCACAAAGTCTCCTTAATTTATTCACCCTCATCCAGTCCATCTAATACAATCATGCTATTCCAAATATATACCATGTACAATATGCCTATCCAACATACAAAACTTAATATACATTTTTCAAGAGTTTCTTAACACTTCCATAAGCCCAAAAAGTTTTATTTTATTTTTAAATGAAAAAAATGAGTTAAAAAGGGAGATAGATGGGAGACATCTGTTGGATTCTAGTCATAAAACACTACACAACTTCCAAGTATTCCCAAATTACATCGTTTCAGCTGGTGATGCTATAGTATGGGGTTCCACAGGGGTCAGTTCTGTCCCCCATGCTGTTCAACATCTACATGAAACGGTTGGGTACGGTCATCCAACGTTTTGGAGTGCATTGCCATCAGTACACTGATGACATGCAGCTCTATTTCTCCTTCTCATCCTCTTCAGGTGAGGTTGTCAATGTGCTGAACCGGTGCCTGGCTGCGACAATGGACTGGATGAGGGCTAATAAACTGAGGCTCAATCCAGACAAGACTGAGATGCTGTTAGTGGGTAGTTCTTCTGATCGGATTGTGGATGTCCAACCTGTCCTGGATGGGGTTGCACTCCCCCTGAAGGAGCAGGTTCATAGCTTGGGGGTTCTCCTAGAACAGCCTTTCCCAACTAATGGGCCACCAGATGTTGTTGGACCACAACTCCCATCAGCCTCAGCCAGCATTGCCAATGGTCATGAAAGATGGGAATTGTGGTCCAACAACATCTGGTGGCCCACTAGTTGGGAAACGCTGTCCTATAACAATCTCTGTCACTTGAGGCTCAGGTAGCCTCGGTAGCACGGAGTGCCTTCTACCAACTCCGGTTGGTGGCCCAGCTATGCCCCTATCTGGACAGGGATAACCTGGCTTCAGTTGTCCATGCTCTGGTAACCTCCAAGTTAGATTACTGCAATGCACTCTACGTGGGGCTGCCTTTGAAGGCAGTTCGGAAACTGCAGCATGTGCAAAATGCAGCGGCCAGATGGGTAACAGGGACCAGGCGGTTCAAACATATAAAACCTTCTGGCCCACTTGCATTGGCTGCCTGTATGTTTCCAAGTCTGATTCAAGGTGCTGGTTTTAACTTATAAAGCCTTACACGGCTTGGGACCACAATACCGGGTGGAACACCTCTCCTGACATGAACCCACCCGTACACTATGCTGAACATCAAAGGCCCTCCTCCGGGTGCCTACTCCGAGGGAAGCTGGGAGGATGGCAGCAAGGGAGAGGGCCTTCTCAGTGGTGGCCCCCAAATTATGGAATGATATCCGTGACAAGGTGCGCCTGGAGGCAACACTGTTATTTTTTCGGTGACAGGTCAAGACTTCCTCTTCTCCCAGGCATTTTTTTTAACAGCATTTGAACAGCATGTGTTTTAATTTGCCTATCAGTTTTTATGGTTTTTAATTTTGTATGGTTTAAATTTGTATACTTGTTTTTAATGTTTTTAATTGTTGTAAACCGCCCAGAGAGCTTCGGCTATGAGGCAGTATATAAATGCAATAAATAAATAAATTCTCTGGGACAGTGATGGGGAGGTACAGTGAGGTCAGGAGAGCTCTCAGTTAGCATCAGCAGCCTGTGGGGCACACATCACCACCAAGCCACAGCTTCCCCAACCTCTGGCTGTTGGGTCGCCTCACCACAGCCAGGAGGGCTCCACTGCTGCTCTGTCGCCAGCGCCCCCATGCATATAACTACAATCCTATGTGTACTTACTTGGGAGTATGCTCTATTGAACTCAACGGTGCTTACTTCTGAATAAACATATGCATATAATTAACTTGTAAAAAAATTATGCATTTGTTTAAAAAAGACTCATCTTCAGCCAGCTGAAATGCAGCTTTTAGCTTTTAATTAGAAATGTAAAGAATCTTACAAAGAAGTTTTAACATTTAAACTGGTAGTTTTTGTAGTTAGTACCTTACAGTTCAACCTAGTAGTTTGAAATGTTAAATGACAAAAAGAAAGGATCCAGCCCCACCCTGCATTCCCTCAGCTAGAATCTCTCTTTGCTATGATTGATTAGCATGAATAACTGAGCAAACATTTCCAGGTGACAGGTTCAACTTCCTCTATCCACACATTTTGAGTTTCAGCTAATCACTAAAAGCATCATTACCATCTCTTCCATTCTCCATAGCCAGGAGGGCTTGTCACCATAACTTTTCCAGGCCTGGATAACAATCTGGTGGTTGCATTTTGGGCCAACTAGACGTTCAGGCTATCTTGAAAGGCAGCCTAAAGTAGACAGCAGTGCAGTAATCTAGCTTGGAACTAACTAGGGCATGCATGGGGAACCTGTGGCCCTCCAGATGTTGTTGGACCCCAACCACCATCAGCCCCAGCCAGCAGGGCCAATGGTCAAGAATGGTAGGAGCTGCACTCCAAGGACATCTGGAATGCCACAGATTTCCCATCCTTGAACTAGGGCATGGATAACCAAGGCCAGGTCAGATTTCTCCCAAAAAGACAACATCTGGTGAGTCAAGTGAAGCTAAAACCACCACCTGAATATCCACATAAAGTTTTAAGGAACACCCCAGACTGCATACCTGTTCCTTCAATACGGGAGTACAACCCCATACAAATAGGCTGAGAAACCTCCAGAATTTCTAACCAATAACACTTCTGTCTTGTCAGGACTAAGCTTCAGTTTGTTCACCCCATCCACTCCTGAACTGTTTCCTCCCCCCCCCAAATAGTTTGTCTTCTCCACTGCTTCCCTGGGACTAGATGTTGAGGATGATATGAAGAACATGCACTATGCACATTTTGATTGCACTTCAACCCAAACCACCAGGTGACTTAATATATTTGCATTTATTTGTTACAGTTAAAGATACTTCATGAGTAAGGTGCTAACCCCACATGGATTCTATAAGGGAAACTGTATATAATCCTGAGATCCATGGATGGAATGCTGCTTGTGTGAGAGGGCTTTCCGCTACCTCCTACTGCAGCCCCTTGTGTTCTTCCAAAAGCCAATCCTGAGGATCACGAACAATGTATGGTGTGGTGACTGGTGACAGAGGTGCAATTACAGGGGGAACCAGAGAAACAAAATGGGGACTTCCTCTTGTGTAAGCAGAAGTGCCTTCCACTCATACTGTCAGCACTTTGGATCCAACTTATTATATGGACCTTATTAAAACTGTTATACAAATTATTTATTATTGCATTTATGTTCCACGTCTCCTTCAAGGAGCTCAAGGTGGTATACATGACTCTCCTGCTCTCTGTTTTATCCTTGCAACAACCCTGTGATGCAGGTTAAGCTGAGAGTTGGTGACTGGCCCAAGGTCGCCTAGTGAGCTTCAAGGCTGGGTGGGGATTTGAACCCTGGTCTCCCAGATCCAGCACCCTGACCACTACTCCACACTACCTCTGTGTAGTTTGCACTGTTGCTAAACCAAGCGTTTGGGTTCACTAGGTCTCTCTTTTTGTTGTTGCTCATGTTTCAGTGTGCCAGCTAAAGAAACAGAGTAAGAATTAAAATCAACAGCCTGCCAGATTCTTCCACACTAGATGTCTTCCAAGGGAACTAAAGAGCCTGGTTTCCTGCTGTTCGTTGTCTGTGCAAAAGAAAGCTCTTTGTTGGAAAGAAGATTGCTTCCAGGATCTGTTTTGAAATTCAGCCAAGGTTTTGTGCCTTCTTGATCTTAGCTGTTCCAGGTTTTTGCATCACACGCAGGTGTGACAAAAGGATGTGAAAATACTACCATTGTCTTGTCTGCTTTTTCTGGCTGTACGTATTACAGAGTGGAGATTGAAGTAAATGTGGGGAAAATAACTTCAAAGGAAAAAGAGGTAGTCTAGCAGCAGTGATTGATACCCCCAATTCCTTCTCTACCAACTACTAAACACATTTTCTTTCATAGTTCATTCAGGATGTAACATAGCCAAATAAACAGCAAGCTTCCTTCTTAATTTGGCTGTGCAATGAACTCACTTTTTTTCTTTGGAGCAGGAACTTATACCTGTTATCAACTAGCCCATATTATTATTAAATTTAAAACTTCACAACAAGGGAGGATCAAGTTGTGGAAAATTACTTTTTTATCGCTGACCAAAAATCAACATATGGAAAAGTTTATTTTTCCAACAGGTTTGCTGTGTTGGCCAGGGGACCAAGCACCCCTCCTTCCCCTGAAGAACATCACATCAAGGGGGAGATCACACTGGCTCCATCTATTGGCCAGAGAGGCAGCAGCTGTAGGGAGCTTGCTTTGCCCCTGCCTTTAAGAAAACCACTTATAAATATTTTAAAATTAAGTAGTTCCCGAGTTTGCTTTTTCTTCCTCCCTCCCAATCCCTTTTTCCTTTTGTGTTTGTCTTTTTTAGACAATAAGCCTAAGGGCTAGCTGGCCTTGTAGGCCCCTTCCAACTCTACTATTCTATGTTTCTATGACAGCAAAGACCATCTTATTGCCACTTATCATAGGATGCTCTGGGAGCCCTTTTTAGCTGAAGAATGGTGTAAAAACACTTTAAATAAGTAAATACGATCAGTTGTACAGCTAACACAACAAAGGATATCATTCAACCAGAGTTAAGCACTTTTAAGCACATGCTTACAGTAACTCTCCTAACTGAAATCAGTGGGGCTCTAGGACTAACTGGATGAGATAATAACGATCCTTGCTTGAATTTTCCATCTCTTTTTCATAGCAGCTGCAAGGGGCTATTAAGATCAAGATCAGTGTCATTCACAATGACACCCACACAGCAGCTACTGTATTTGTCCCATAGGAGAAATGCATATGTATCACAGTCTCCCAGATCTTCATCCTCTTGTCTAGTTAGATCCTTAGAAATGTTTAACGTCAGGAAGTTTTCTGAAGCTGTTTAGCAGTAGGATTCTATTCCTATGAATGGGAGAACAAACAGGGATCTATTTTCAGCTGCAAAAAATTTTTTTACTGGTATAAAGTAGGAGAACAGTGATATGTTTAGATATGAAGATGGAATGCAGATAAATATGAGGCTGAACCGAAAGCAGAGTGTGGGGCTGGTGCAAGCTTCTGTCCCTGCCACCGCTCCTCCTGCAGCTCTTCCAAGGACCAGGCAACCCTGCTGAATGAGGAGGGTTGTGGCTCAGAGGGCTGAAGGGGGGGTTCCCAAAGATTGGATAGAGGTAACTTGGAGTTTTCTCTGGATAAAACCCATGACATTCACTGTATGCAGCCCATGGAACTTAGTATAGCAATATCTGGATATCTTTTTGCATTTAGAAAATGTAAAAGACAAATCCACCAGATTCAGATCCTGCATACAGAAATCTTCACTTGTTACAATATTGTCCCTGATGTTCCTATACTCCTTTCACAATGAAAGCATATTTTAAACCACAGAAAGAAACATTCTGTCAAATTCCATTTTGACTTTTTAAAAAAATTGTTGAATTTTTATAGAGCCAATCTAGTAGTTTAAGGTGGTAAACAAACAAAAATACAAACAGATGCATTCACACTATAAAATAATGTAATCACAACAACCAAAAGACTTTATCTTGTTAACATAAGCCAACAGGATAAAGCCAGCATGAAACTAACCAGAATCTAGAAACAACATCAACCTTTCCCTTAGAGTAGTCATATAATAGAGTTAATAAGTGATCATGTACTAAGTATCGCAATAAATCAAGATTTGAGCTAACGGTGAGATGCTGGGCATGAAGGTTGTATGTAGTTTTCCTTCTAGAAATGACTTTGCAAGTATAATTATTATTTTTAAAAAAATTAAAATGCTAAAGCCAGAGACCTCCCTTCTTTTAGCTTGTATCACCCAAAAGGCTGCAGCCTCATACAAATTTGAGTTGTTGAGAAAGAAACTTGCTTTAGAAATGTGAACAGTACAGTCAGCATTAAAAGGCATTTGCAGTGCCTCATCCCACATAATGACTTCATAAGCAAGTCCACAGACTACATTATTCATGAAGTAATTGCAAACATCATTTGGCAACTTTAATGTGAGAAGCTGCAAGTGCTCTTTCTCTGCGTGAAGTCTGTGCTGTTTGCCCACATGCTGAAAATTCCACTAGCCCTCCGGATTTCTGGGGATGTCCAGTTATGTTGTGGGGAGAATTTTACTACAAGAGTGGATAACATAAACCACTGACTTTCTACATGTTTCAATGCTCACTGCAGGAAGTTATCATTTGGTATTTAACAGTTGTCTCTTGTCCATCCTGTGTCTGACCCACTAGTTTTGGGGACTACTATTAACTAAGCAGAAAATGTTGGAATGCCTGTTAACATACAAGGCTGGTCCCAAACACAAAGAAGTCTTGACATCATATTACACATGCATGATCTTTCAGTTTGCTACATGTTCTTTACTCACTGTTGAATGAGTACATTATTAAAATGTACGTAAACAATAGCACAAGAGTAATAGTATATAATGCCTTTATTCGAACCAACTGAAACAGGGATGGGTAGCCTGTGGTTCTCCAGATATTCTTGGACTCCAACTCCCATCAGCCCTGCCAGGATGGCCAGTTGTCAGGGATGATGGGAGTTGGAGTCCACATCTAGAAGGGCACAGGTTCCCAACCTCAAACTAAAAGGTCACAAAGTGAGCAAGCTTTTGATTTCCCTTTCAAGAACTCATCTTCATGAGGGAGGATATTAAGCAAAAACAAACAACAGGGCGGGGGAAGAGAAATACCTAAGCATGGTGGAAAATCTGCCTGTTTGTAAGCAGCAATCTCAAGACGGTATACAGGAAGTATTATCATTAGGTTAGACTTTACTAGCCACTATGGCTAAATTCTTCCTCCACTGTCAGAGGCAGTATACCTCTGAATGCCAGTTGCTGGAAGTTCCAAGTGGGTCCTGCTTGTGAGTTTCCCATGAGCATCTGGTTGGCCACTGTAAGAACAGTGCTGGACTAGATGGGCCACTGGCTTGATCCAGCAGGCTCTTGTTGTATTCTTATGAACAACTTACAAAAAATATTTCCGTTTTCAACAAGATATCACCCTTCCATTAACTTTTGGGTTTCCCCCCTAATAGCTACTTGCTATTCATGTGTATTTTATTTATTTATTTGTAAACATATTTGTATACTGCTATTTCATTTCAAAAATCATCAAATCTGTTTGCAACAAATAAAAACCTTATAATTAAAAACCATTAAAAACACAATAAAAACATGGTCAACTACTGCAAAGAGGCATCTTAACTGCCTGAGAAAGCCTGGCAAACAGAAAGGTTTTCAGCAGGCGTTTAAAGGTTAAAACACAAGGTGCCTGCTGAATCTCTGTTGGCAGAGCATTCCAAAGGACTAGGCCAACACAGTGAAGGCTCGATTTCGTGTTAAATGAGCCTCGCCAACTTAGGGGATAACGAGCGCTGCTCCTGTAGATAATCCCGGAGATCAAGCTGTAATATAAGGGTTCAGGCAGTCCCTAAAGTACTTTTGATATCTGGAGAATATCACATGCAGCCATTACATACAGGGATCCTGGATCTGGAAGAACATGACCTTCTACAGTGTAAAGATGCAGATATTCTTTATGTCCTCCAGCAACTAGGCAATACTCCATTCTGCCTGTACCGACTTATAACCTAGCACATTACCAAACGTTAATCTCTAGCTTTGTTAAAATGACTACCATCCTTTCTTTTCTTCTTTCTCTCTGCCTTACAAGGAAATAATGTGTTCAACTTAATGCTGAATAACTGCTGACTTTTATATTTTCAAAATGACAGCAACCATGATGCTTTTTTGTCACCACAGTGCTTGATGCAACCTGAACTCTTGTTTTGTAAGGTTTTGCAAAAACGTTTGGTTCCTGGAATTACTTATTTATTCAAATATTCCATACTCTTTCCTGGTGGCTCATGCTAAACAACTGTAAGTGATTTATTTATGAAGCTTTCATGCACAAGAAAATATTATGTGAAATAGGAACACTTATTTAGTAGAAAACTCTAATAAGAAGAGCAATACAAACATGAAGTGTGCTTAAGACCCAGTGATTGACATAGGAATGCCATGACCAACGTAACAACAATTCTCAACTGCACAAAAATAACCCTTCCTCATTTGAAGGCTATGAATTTGGGGATAGGACATTCAGTAATTTGGGGGCACAGGTGAAAAATGTCTCATAGGCCAAGCGGACCATTTGTATGGCATCTTTACTTTCTTTTAATTTACTTATGAGGTTGTTTTTTTACTTTCTGTCATAATGTAGTATGATTTGGGGGAGGAGAAATAGCAGTACTCAGGAGGTAACTGGTTAGAGAAGCTCTGCCACCACCTATGGAAATGACATCTTAAAAAAAATAAAGTAAAAGAAACCAACGAAGTCATCAAAAAGCCATACATTTTTAGAAAAAAATTGCCTCTCCTCACTCCTCCCCCATCCTGGTTTCAGAGGGCTCCTTCACCCGCACTTTCCAATTTTCAGTGGAAAGTTTCCATAGAGATTTTTTCTGACTCATCACTAACTGGATCATTTTAAACATTCTTGAAATGCAAAGGCCAGCAGAGCTCTTTGAGAATCAAGTTGCAAGCATCTTTTAATAAAGGAGTAACTCAATAGTTGGAGAATCATAAGAAACCTATGGTTTTTATTGGTATCTCTTCAAAGCTGAAATCACTGACAATTCCATTGCATTTTGGCAGCTAAGTGTCTATAAGCAGATTTCTTAGACTTTTTAATACACTAGGAATTATTTCACAAAGAATAGCTCACTAAGTTCCCAATGTGCATAAATAACTTAAGACTAATAGCGTAACTAGAAAGGTATTTCAAGACTTCAGCAAACTCGCAGGACAGCACAATTAATTACATATTGACTCCATCAGTTATTTATTTCTACCAAGAAACACAATGCAGTTTAAAAAATGACAAAGCAACATCTAACATACAAGTTATAAATCACATTCCTACAGTTCCACAAATTCCTTTAAGCATGACTCTGGCACAATCATGACTCACAGAATGTACTTTATCTACATTCCAGGGAAATCAATAGCAAGATCCACGCTTCAGTCAAAACATACTCAGTTATTTATCTATCTCTGCTTACAGACACAAAAATCTTCAATCGTGGAAGCAAAACCAAGGCAAACAGGATTTTCAGTACATGTGGCTTTAGCAGCATCTGGATGCTTGCTGTTGAAATTCTGGATAAAATGGACAGTGGTCTTATCCAGCAAGACAATTCTTATGTTTATAAGAAGTTGTTGTGAGGTTAGAAGAAATCCTCTGTATACTTTAGCCCTAATTGTACATATTTACACATGCTACAGTTGGTTGTGCATCCTGTGTTCCATACATTTATGGAACATATGTATGTACACACACAATGCAGGGAGAATGGAGATCCGCTATTGTAGTTATGATGAATGATATGCTCTAAATTTAAACCAAGGGTAGGGATGCTGAATAATCAACAGGGGAATACACTGACTAACCGAGATGAAATAAAAGGAAGATGGAAGCAATACACTGAAGGACTCTATAAAAGAGATGCCAGGATGACAGATTCATTCACGGAGGAACAGTATGATGAAGAACCAGAAATTTTAGAATGTGAGGTGAAAGTTGCTATTAAAATACTTGGAAGAAACAAATCACCAGGAACAGATGCCACACCAATAGAGTTGCTACAAGCTACTGAGACTGAATCTGTCAAAATTTTGACAAAAAATTGTCAACAAATATGGAAAACTAAACAATGGCCCACAGACTGGATGCATTCAATATACATCCCAATTCCAAAGAAAGGAGGTCCCAGGGAATGCAGTAATTATCGAACGATTGCCTTAATATCCCATGCAAGTAAAGTAATGCTCAAGATTCTACAACAAAACTCTTACCATATATGAAGCTATAAATGCCAGATGTCCAAGCTAGATTTAGAAAGGGAAGAGGCACCAGAGATCATATCGCAAACATACGTCAGATAATGTAATGGAGCAAGGAATTTCAGAAGAAAATCACCCTGTGCTTTATAGATTACAGCAAAGCCTTTGACTGTGTAGATCATGAAAAACTATGGAATGCTTTAAAAGAAATGGGGGTGCCACAGCATCTGATTGTCCTGATGCGCAACCTATACTCTGGACAAGAGGCTACTGTAAAGACAGAATATGGAGAAACCGATTGGTTTCCAATCAGAAAGGGAGTGAGACAGTGGTGTATTTTAAATAATAATAATAAATAATAAATTTTATTTTTCAGCCGCCTATCTGTCCGGGTTAGGGACACTCTAGGCGATGAACAACAGAATAAAGCAATACATATACATCAACATAATCAAATTTTAAGCTAAAGAAACCATCTCTTAATTCAATTATAACATAAATTAATCTGTCCCAATCTTGTAGGCCTGCCTGAACAGCCAGGTCTTCAAGGCTCGGCGATAGCTGGACAAGGAGGCAGCATGTCTGAGATCAAAAGGGAGGGAGTTCCAGAGGGTGGGGGCCACAACAGAGAATGCCCTCTCTCTGGTCCGCACCAGCCTAGCTGTTCTCACCGGTGGGACCGAGAGAAGGTCTTGCGAGGCTGATCTCGTCAGGCGGCACAATCGGTGATTCTGGAGGCGTTCCTTCAGATATACTGGGCCGAAACCGTATAGGGTTTTAAAGGTCAACACCAACACCTTGAATTTGGCCCGGTAGACAACTGGTAACCAGTGAAGATCTAATAACACTGGGGTGATATGCTCCCAGCGACGGCTATGCGTAATCAAGCGTGCCGCCGCATTCTGTACCAGCTGTAATTTCCGGACCGTTTTCAAGGGTAATCCCACGTAGAGCACATTGCAGTAGTCTAAGTGAGAGAAGACCAGGGCATGTATCACCTGAGGGAGCAGGTGAACAGGAAGATAGGGACGCAGTCTCCGTATCAGATGTAATTGATACCAAGCTGCCCGGCTCACTGCTGTAATCTGAGCCTCCATGGACAGCTGGGAGTCAAGTATGACCCCAAGACTACAGACCTGGTCCTTCAGGGGTAAACTTACCCCATCAAGCATCAGGTCAGTAATTCCTAATTTCCTTTTATCTCCCACAAGTAATACCTCAGTCTTGTCAGGGTTCAGCTTCAGCCTATTCTCTCCCATCCATCCACTTACGGATTTCAGGCACTTGGACATGGTGTTCACAGCCAACTCTGGTGAGGACTTAAAGGAGAGATAGAGCTGAGTGTCATCTGCATACTGATGGCGCTGCAACCCAAAACTCCTGATGATTGCTCCCAGCGGTTTATCATCCTATTTATTTAATCCATACGCAGAACATATCATACGGAAAGTAGGGTTGGACCAAGAGGAAGGAGGCGTGAAAATTGGAGGGAGAAATATCAATAATTTAAGATATGCAGACGTACTACTAGCAGAACCAGTAATGATTTGAAACGAATGGTGATGAAAGTTACAGAGGAAAGCACAAAAGCAGGACTACAGCTGAATATCAAAAAGACTAAAGTAATGACAACAGAAGATTTATGTATCTTTAAAGTTGACAATGAGGACATTGAACTTGTCAAGGATTGTCAATAGCTCGGTACAATCATTAACTAAAATGGAGACAATAGTGTACAAATAGGAAGAAGGCTAGGACTGGGGAGGGCAGCTGTGAGAGAACTAGAAAAGGTCCTCAAATGCAAAAATGTATCGCTGGACACATTAATTCAGACCATGGTATTCCCGATCTCTATGTATGGATGTGAAAGTTGGACAGTGGAAAAAGCAGATAAGAGAAAAATAAATTCATTTGAAATGTGGTGTTGGAGGAGAGCTTTGTGCATACCATGGACTGCGAAAAACACAAATAATTGGGTGTTAGAACAAATTAAACCAGAACTATCACTAGAAGTTACAATGATGAAACTGAGATTATCATACTTTGGACACATCATGAGAAGACATGATTCATTAGAAAAGGCAATAATGCTGGGAAAAAGAGAAGAGAGTAGAAAAAGAGGAAGGCCAAACAAGAGATGGACTGATTCTATAAAGGAAGCCACAGACGTGAACTTACAAGATATGAACAGAGTGGTTCATGACAGATGCTCTTGGAGGTCACTGATTCATAGGGTCACCATAAGTCATAGTCAACTTGAAGGCACACAACAACAACAAATATATTACCTATAAAGCCCTAAGTGATTTGATACCAGTATGTTTGAATGGTTGCATTCTGCCTCCTAAGCCTCCCATCCTAATTTTTTTCAGAGGTCCTGCTTTGCATCCAGTTATCACTGGAGGATGCAGAACAAGGGCTTTAGATTGGCCTCTCTTTATTGTCATATTGACAAAAAAAATTGTTCCACTGCACCTTTGGTTTAGTTGCTCCCTCCCTCGGCAGCCTTTTATTATTTTAATATCTGGTTTCTTGTTTATGTTTTGAGACACTGCGGAGGCTGAAAGGTAGAATATAAATTATAGGAGGAAGGGCAGAATATAACTTTAATAACAAATAAAAATGAATGAATAATTATTAAAATTATATAAGCTTGTTTGCAACATTTTCATATTTTGCACTTGCCACTAGGCAAGAAGGTTCTTTAACATCCGCCTACAATTACTGTGCAGTAGTATTTGCAGAAAATACAATGAATACATTTTAAATATATCAAATACATAATGAATACATCTTTGTACCTAATTTCAAACAAATCAACCACAGGAAAGATGCATCCTAAGGAAGCGCAAGCTGCTGTGATTCCATAGACTAGAAAATGAGACAGAAGCAGGAAAAGTGCACTAAAGGGGAAGGGAGAACAGCAGCTCTTTAGGACGACATGGATTCCATTCGACTGATACCCAAACAATGGTTAATCACAGCTCTCACTTTACTCATTGGCTAAACCACTGAAAGGTGGGAGCAGCCAGGCTTGCCCATCTTACAGAAATCACTTAGAAGGGTGCCTGTACATTTTTCATCAAACTTGCTTTCTAGGAGGCTAGAGACTTACTTTAAAAAAAGAGAAAAGAAAAATCAGAGTATGGGGGCCCTATTGGCTGTGGGCCTGATATACATCTGTACCCCCTGCACCCACTTCTCAGGGGCCTTGCACATATCTATAACTGAATCTATTTTAATTGTTTTTATTGTGAAATTGTATCAAGATGTTTTATTCAAGATGTATGGGAAGTGATTCATAAATGTAATCAAATACATCACACAGCGCAACAAAAAAAATTTTTTTTAGTTGTCAAGGATGTTTGAATGACTTTAGGGTATTTTGGGGGTGCTAAATCCAAAAATGACATTAGTTTTGCCGAATTGGCTCTAGTTTTTGAGATAATGGATACCCCTCAAATGATGATTGTACCCCAATACAACCTGTAGCTGCTGACATATGCAGCAGGGTTTGGTCTGTCTTTTTACTCTTGAACATTGTTTTGCAAGTTTATCCATTGCATATAATATCATATTGATAATTTTTTTTTTTTTTGAAGAGGAATATGAGTTCGTCACGAAGAGGCTGCTTAAACAATCCTAATGCATTCTGCTACATTTGTGGCGAACAGGGCCGGTTCCAAAGGGCAGCCAGGTTGGGCACTGGCCCGAGGGTCCCGCAGCTCTAGGAGCCCCTGGGGGGCCCTCCGCTCCCCTTCTGCGATCCCACGGATCGCAAGACGAGCTTCCGAACTGCCCGCCATCCCCCGCCATCCCCAGCGCTTCACCTACCTTTCTCTGCTGTTCGCGTGCTGCATGCCATCAACCAAGATGGCAGCAAAGGCTTCAGTCCCTTACAGAAACCTCGGCCGCCATCTTTATTGATGGCAACCCTGCACAAACAGCAGAGAAAGGTAGGTGAAGCGCTGGGGATGGCGGGGGATGGCGGGCGGTTCGGAAGCTCGTCTTGCGATCCACGGGATTGCAGAAAGGAAGCAGAGGGGCCCGGGGCAGGCTAATGCCCAAGGGCCCCCGCATTCCTGGAGCCAGCCCTGGTGGCGAATACACTCTGCAAAAACAAAGAAAAAAATCACTGACTTTGTAAAACAAGCATATCTTGCTTATTTTGGAGTGAAGCTTGGAGATCAAGATAAGTCTTGGGTTCCCCATAAGGTTTGCAAAACCTGTGTAGAGTGCCTACGACAGTGGAAAAATGGAGAAAGGAAACGTTTAAACTTTGGTGTGCCTATGGTGTGGAGAGAGCCGCAAAACCATCACAATGATTGTTATTTTTGTGTTGTGAATGTGAAAGGCTTCAATCGCTACAAGAAACATAAGTGGGAGTATCCTGATTTGGGCTCAGCAAGGCGACCTGTGCCACACAGCGAAGACGTTCCCATACCATTGTTTACCTCACTGCCTGACCTTCCATTGTCAGATGTTGAAGAAATCAGAGCTTGGAAAAGTTACTTTTTTGAACTACAACTCCCATCAGCCCAATCCAGTGGCCATGCTGGCTGGGGCTGATGGAAGTTGTAGTTTAAAAAAGTAACTTTTCCAAGCTCTGGAAGAAATGCTGGACGTGGAGTGTAGCCCTGGAAGTGGATATGAAGAAAGCTTTTCAACACCTGAGCAGTTCTCCCAAAAGGAACTCAATGATCTGATATGAGACCTCAGTCTGTCAAAGCAAGCATCTGAACTTTTAGCATCCAGGCTAATGGAAAAGAACTGTCTACAGCCGGAAGCTAACATAACAGCTTATCGGACAAGAGAGGAGGGACTTCTTCCATACTTCAGCCAAGATGAAGAACTTGTATACTGCAATAACATTCCTGGACTTCTTCTCCAAATGGGACTACTGGAATATCGACCAGAAGATTGGCGGCTTTTTATAGACAGCTCCACCAGAAGCTTGAAATGTGTTTTATTGCACAATGGTAACCGCTATGCATCTCTTCCAATTGCTCACTCAACAAAACTTAAAGAAGAATATGAAAATATCAAAATGGTCTTGCAGAAGCTCTGCTATCATGAGCACCAGTGGTCTATTTGTGTTGATCTAAAGATGGTGAACTTCTTGCTTGGGCAGCAAAGTGGATACACGAAGTACCCTTGTTTCATCTGCTTGTGGGATAGTAGGGCAAAGTGAGATCATTGGGAAAAAGTGACATGGCCTTCAAGGGAACACATGACTGTAGGTGCAGCGAACATCATTAACAAGCCATTGGTTGACAGAGAAAAAATCATTCTCCCACCACTCCATATCAAGCTTGGACTGATGAAGCAATTTGTTAAGGCCTTGGACAAAGATGGTAATTGCTTCAAATACATTTGTAGATCGTTCCTTGGACTGACTATGGAAAAACTAAAAGCAGGAATCTTTGATGGTCCTAAAATTCGGAAACTCATCAATGATTTGAATTTCACTAAATTTATGAATGCTGTTGAAGCTTCTGCCTGGTGCAGTTATGTCTCAGTTGTCAAGAACTTCTTGGGTAACCACAAAGTAGACAATTATGAAGAATTGGTGCAAAACATGCTCGGTAACTTTAAACATTTGGGTACTAATGTGAGCATAAAGGTACACTATCTCCATAGCCACTTAGACAGATTTCCGGATAATCTTGGTGATTTTAGTGAAGAACAAGGGGAGAGGTTCCATCAGGATATAAAGGTGATGGAGGAAAGGTATCAAGGCAGATGGGACAGACACATGATGGCAGACTACTGCTGGAGCCTCCAACGTGATTGTCCTGATGCCACACATAAAAGAAAATCGTACACACAGCGTTTTTCTATGCATTAATTGTGATTATCTGAATCAGCTTACTTTGTTTTAATGTTATTGTACTGAATACAATGCCATTAGGTATTTCATGTGTTTACTTTTGTATGATCTGAGACAGTTTCCATGTCATTTGTGAGTAGGCTATGCCTGACCATTAAATTTTTTGAATTTGTTTTTCAATGGGGGGGGATCCATTATCTCAAAAATTAGAGCCAATCTAGCAAAACCGATACCATATTCGGAATCAGCGACACAAAGTTACCCTAAAATCGATCAAACATCATTGGCAATAAAATTAGTGTTGACCAGTGTAATGAATACATCTTTGTATGTATGATACAATACCTTTATAAGAATCACAAACTGTTCTTCCATATGAGGCAAAGACAGGTTTTTTCAGTGCATGCATGTTAATAATTCAGTAATGAATAAAAACAAATGAGCAAATTAGGAACCAGGAAGGAATATGACTAATTCCCACTTGGCAAATAGTTTCCCAATAGCTTCCCAGAATTGCCTCCAGTACTCTGAGCATGGATTAATATATAACTTGAAGAATTAAAGCTATTAAATCAAAAAGGGAAGGAATCCTGAATATTAATCACACTATCAGCTTGGACTAGACATAGAACCATCAGATCCATACTGGATGAAAAAGGTACATAAATCTGGTCTTTGACCTGCCTATTGTTTCCACTGCCACAGAAAACCCAAAACTATCAGAAAATGGGTCTGACACAAAATTATTCAACTATATTCAACTATTCTTCTTTCTAAACAACAGGCCAACAATGACATGACATATTGCATGTGAAATGCTTTGAACATTCTCAAGTACTATGAGATTGCTAGCTATTTTTTTTACATCAGCCTTCCCCAATCTGGTGCCCTCCAGATGTTTTGGCTGCACTGGCTGGGGCTAGTGGGAGTTGTTGTCCTAAACACCTGAAGGACACCAGGTTGGGGAAGGCATTGTGCAGTAACTTTTACATGATCAACATAGTAACAAAACACCAGCCCTATCTAGTCTACAAAGCAAGAGCAGACTGAGGGCTTTCCTGTGTTTTACAGAAAGCATTATCTGTTCGAGTATGGGCCTACTGTGTTTTTCCCACCTGGAGGTAATCTTTATGTAGAAAAGGCCCTGAACACGTTTGTGTGAAGGACATGGAAGTTTTGCTATTGTTGCATACCTATGGCATTGCACCTCGGGAAATCTAATATGGCAGTCATCAGCAGACAGATTAGGAAAAATGCACAAAAAAGAAATTTTAGAAGTGATGCTCAGCTAATCCTCAATTAGAAAGTTCAAATTTAACAGTGGCAAAAGCAAAAGTATTTGACTGGCAGTTTCCTCCCTGGCAGGGTAGAGAGAAAGGGCAAAGGCAAATTAGAGCAAAAGAGCAGGAGGAGGACTACACACATTACTGACATTCTTTCCTTGAGAAATCAGACCTAGGGCGCTACCAGGTGACTTATTTATTGAACATTCATCTCAATTTGGCTACTTAAAGAGCATTCACATTCTGGTTTGTTTGTGAGCAGGTTAGATGATATTCTATCAAAACAAGTGCTATCTTACTTTCCACTGCACAAATCCTAAACAGCCTGGGAGGAGTGTTATCTCAAGAATCACCTCCTCCCATATGAGCCTGCCAAAGATCTGCAGTCAGTTATTGAGTCCCTCCTCATTGTCCTTTTGGCAAGAGAAGTGCAGCTAGTGGGGGCAAGAGAATATGGCCTTTCAGCAGTGGCACCTAAGTTGAGAATAGCCTTCCAAGAGAGATTCATCAGGTTCCCTTCTTTGCCTGTGTTTAAATGGGCTTTTGAGAATATTTTATTCCAATTGGCATTTTTAGTTCAGTCTTTGATATGTTTTTCATTTGCTACTATTGAAATGGTTTTCATTATGTTGTTTTATGATTATGTTTTCTGGCTGTTTGTTTTGTTAATTTTAAAAAAAATTGTTTTGATTTATATTTTTATTGCAAACCTCCCTGAATTTATCATACAAAGACAGGGTATAAATATAAATTACTTCAGTGTCTCCAAAAGATATAGCAAAATAGCTTTCCAGAAAGAGAGATTTACTCAAATTCCCTCCAAGCCTCTGAACATGTGGAAGACACAAGTTCTTCCATACAAGACTGATTTACCAAACCAGAAGCAAACAGGAAAGGATTAAGAATGAACTCACTGTGTGTTGGGGGGTGGGGAATTTAAAGGAATTGGGTATTTTATTTCATATTCCCTATTTCCCAAAGAGGTAAGAAGCTCTGAAACAGCTTTGTAGAGGCAGTTTCCTTTTTTTAAAAAGAACGATTATTATTTCTAGAGTGCCTACATTACTGAGGTGCTGCACATAAGTAAAAAAAAAGGCATAGGACCTATCTTCAGGTTTGTAGTCTCAAAGACAGGACACATGAGACAAGATGAGTGGAAGGAAAAAGTAAAAGAGGGAGTTCTGTTTGAGAATGCCCAAACAAGAGGTGAGATGTTAGCTGGCACTGACATCCAGTTAGGGTTAGGCTGATCTTCCTTTGCTGGAAGGCCTGGCACTAGCCATCATAGAGGCCAGGCACTGGCCAAGGGCCCCTCACTGGACCGGCTGTGCCATAATTAACTCCCCCTCCCAATCAGGCCTCCAACATGCTTTTTAGCCGTTTTTCAATTTCACAGATGCAGTCTGGGGCACTGCATTTTGGGTAACCTAAGATGGCAGGCAGCCACCATGGATGGGAGCCAAGCTTAACTCCTATTAAAAAGTGCAACTGTCCATCCACCACTGAAGCTTGTTTAGGGGCCCGGTGGAAGGAAGTGGCAGAGAAAGCATGTGGGTACAACTACCACAAGCAGAACTGGGTCCTGCCCCGGTTGGGGGGGCACTGTTAGCACTGTGCCAAGGGCCCATGAAGTCTTTGCTAGCCCTGCTTGCTGGTCTTCTTAAGATGAGTGTAGCGAAGCTACGTGGCAGCCTCTGCTCCTTCAACCAGTAATAAGAGCCAGTGTCTCCTCAGCACTCAGGGAATCTGACACTTGGAGGGTTGCTTTTGCTGGAAAGAAGGAGTAACAAGCTCTCTGGTCATGCCCAGGGCGATGACTGGGGCCGCTTGCTAGTCATCTCCTGACTGTGCACAACTTTTCTGTGATCTATATATATTGCATGTATTTACATATGTGTAAAAGAGCAGTTACTGCTAGGGATATGCAAGAATTCTGCTGAATTTGGTTTTAGTACCAGATTTTTCAATGGTCTGCATGTTCCCCATCTTTGTGGAGTGTTCCTGTTTGCTCCAAACTTCAGTGGCTTTTCCCACACCAGATTTCCCCTCCCCTCAAATATTCCCTCGTATACAGTGTTCTTTTATTGATTTTACTCACAGCACAGCAGTACAGGTATCTCTCTTGCCCCCCTCACCATCACCTCCACCCCAATTATCCAAGTTCCAAGAGGGATGAAGCACGCCAAGCCTATAATAGAGATTAAAAGGCAAGCCTAGTCCCATGTTAAGGACTTGCCAAAGAGGAAATTGGGGATGAGGAGGCACTGAACGCTTCTTTCCTCCTTTTCTTTTCCAGAGGAAGATAGCCAGTCTCTGCTTGCTAACCAGCTTCAGTCACAGTGGAAGGGGAGGAGGAGGGGGGAGCGAAGCTGCTTTCCTTTCAAAATACTGATATTTCCTTTCATTTATTGGTAGTTGCTTTCAAAATATTGTTGTTTCCTTTTAAAATATCAATGTTTTCTTTAAAATATCTGTATTAACACCAATATTTGGGGGAGAAAAAAATAGAGGTAAAAGCAATGGCTAGCAGAACAAGGACGACCTTGAATCAATACTGCCTGTTTTCGAAGCGCCATACCAGATGCACAGCAATATCTTTTTCAAAGCAACAGGAGCAGCCCTTGAGCTTCTGCCAGATGGCTCCAAAAACATCATGCTGCTTTTTTGCTCTGTCAAAATGCAAGCCTCTCCCTTTCACCTTGCACACAGGCTGGGCAAACCAGTTTCACAGCCTCCACCTCCTTACAGGGGAGTGTAAGCTGACCAGCCTATTAATTTGTAAATACTGTGGCTAAGCTAAGGTGAGGCTTCAAATCACAGGACAGAATTATCAATTGCACATGCATGTGTATGTGTGTGTGCAGCTGGATCCCATGAACTGCAAGCAGACATGCACTTGCAAAAAAGACCTTTCTGATCTTCTACTCTAGCCCACTCTGCCCTCCCCCCCCTAAAAAAAAGCCCTGCTCCTGAGGGTGGGAGAACCCTCCAGAATGGTGCTTAGTATGATGTGGAGCTACAATTGGAAAGTTAGCAGAAATCTAGTTATGAAGTGCTCACACACACACCTATGCATATATATATTTTTATAGTTTTAAAACTTTTATTGCACTCTTATACAGCAGATAATTTCCTGACAACTCTCTCCATCATCAGCATTTATAGAATCAAACTAGATATGACACTAGGTAATCTGTGTTTGGTTCTCTTGAGGAATTTCCCCCTCACTAGCAAATACAGGTATGATTTGGGAGGTGGAAGAGAGCCCTATCTCTCTATTATTTTCTCCATCCATATTCAGGATTGGTATATTGGTTCCTGTTAGTTTTCCTGCAGGAACCAATATACCAATGGTGTATGGGTGATATGGGAAATAAAACCTTCTCCCCAGCACCATGACGCATGGTTCAACTCAGTCTCTCCCACACCACTGCATTTGTCCTTGGAAAAACCCATGGGAGATCCAGTTATGGATCTCCTGATCTCTTGAAGTCAAATCTAGTTTGGCGCTTAGAACTATCATGCTACTGATAAGAGCAGAAGCCAGAGTATCTAGCTAAACAACGTTCGGCTTTTGTCAGTCACTTTTTAATCTATGCCAGCATTCACATGTGAAGGTCAACATTCAAGGTTCATTACAAATATATACAAAATGTATTTATATATGTGGAGGTGCATGTGTGTGGTTACTCCATTTAAATCTTTTTTTTTAAAGCCTCAAGAGTTTGAACTTTTCATTTCCATATTGTCATTTACCATAGTAAAAGTAGGATTTCCATTAGACATCCTGGCTCTTTTCAGTGTTGTCCAGATACATCTTCCTACAAAATTGCCTCCTATAAAATTGCCCTTGTTCCTATGGGAAATGGTTATAACACCAGCAATCTAAAATATTCTCTAAAAGAAAGAAGCAAGCATTAAAAAAGAGGAAAGAAATTGATTGTATTATGCATTTTGTATTCTATAAATGAGGTAGGTTCTCTCATCTGTATATAGCACTTTTTTCTTTAAAAATTGTTGAAACAAAAAGTCAAACACAGACAGCTTTCTACAAATTGAATCTATATGGAACATCCATTTTTAAGTCTTGTGAAAAATAATTGGCATATGCTTTTTTTGTTCAAAATCCCTAAGTTTAAAATAAAAATAAGTTGCACTGAAATCATGGAAAGCTTCTTCCAAATAAATATGTTTAGAATCAGAGTGCATGTATATCAGAAATATCAAAAGTTAAAGAATTAGCAGAAGACCAATTCATTTTCTTTCTGGAGAATGAAGAAACAAAGAGCATCCACACATTCTTAGGGATAAAGATATTTTGTTTTTCAAACCAATTTTGCATCTGAAACAAACCATATCTAAATGCCTTTTCTGAAAAGGAAAAACGCAATTCTCTTTATATCCACCTCCATGTGATTAACAATAGAATGAACCAGCAGAAGAGTTAAGTATAATTTAGAGGAGGAAAATGTTGTCTACCTTTTGGTCTGGATGTCCGTTTTCGAATCCTCATTTTAGGCAAGGAAGGCCAAGAGTAATTAAAAGGTGCATCAGAATCAGAGTCCATTTTTTGTTTTGCTTTTGGCTAAACAAACACCTCTTTAGAGCGCTGCTGTTGTGTTGAGAAGCAAGTCAAGTGACAGAAAATAAAAAGACTTAAGAAGGAAGGATCAAATTGCCCACTAAACCCAGAACTCAGGAAAGGGAGAGGCAGATTGAGTCTGTTCTCTGCAAGCATCAAGGATGTGGGCAAATATTAAGGCAGACACAGTCAAGTTAAGATCTGAACACCCTGGAGTGGGGCTACTGCATCCTGGTCTGTAGTTATAGGAAAGGTCACTGTGTGCCAATGAATCATTAACTCACCTTTTCAATTTTCAAATGTAAATGAAGAATAATCTGAGTTGCTACAGAAGGAGAACTTTCTCTCTCACTCAAAGAGATACAAAACCCAAAAACTTTTCTTTATATTAAAATGTTAAGTTGCATTTGGCTTACTGAATGCAAAATGATTTTAAGGCTTTCAGCTTTATAAACAATCAAGAAAGTCTAAAGACAAAATCTACGGTCAGTCTGTGAACGCAGCAGCTTCCCCTGCCTCCAGTCCCCCTCCTCACCCTCCACCCCACCCTGGTTTCCCCTTAGAAATTAAAGCACTGGCAGATCTGAGAATTATGTGGACAAAGCAGCAGGTCAGCGATGGAACGCTTATCTTCCCCAAAGTTAAAGGGGGAGCACAGGATACCACAGATGAGTCATTTAAGACATTATTTTTTCTAAAAATGCATGCCTTGAAAACTATTGTTTTGCGTTCATAGTATCTCTGAGTTTGACAGTGAACCCTAAGGATTTTGGTAACGTTGGCACCTTTACAGAACTGGCCTGCCCTCTCTGCCATGTACAATAGAGCTAGTGACTAATTTATAACAAGTCTCCCATTCTTACAGTCTCCCTGAACAACTCACCAGCAATTAGTATTCAGCAGAAACTCATTATCCCTCCCCCATCGTTACACTAGACATTTCAGGTTTGTGTTTGTATTTTCTTTTTCTTTTTTGCTTGAATGGGGCTACACAAAAGCAGACACAAAACTAACATGTCTATTCCTTGTTGTTGTTTAACCAAAATCCACTGAAAGTCACCCCATATTATACTGTATGCATTTTTGTACTCCACGTTAACAGGGAGGGGTGTACACATATGTGAATCAACTTAGATGTCAATTTTGTAAGAAAATGACATATGAACTTGTTAACTTTCCTCTACCCCACATCAATTATTTTTACAACCACTGAGATATGCAGAGCCACTTCAGCATAATGGATCAAAGGATTCCTCAACTCACATATTTTTAACAGATCAATGAAGCACTTGTTGCAACTAAATAATTCAGATACAGTTCAAAAAATGGAATTATGCAATGATTGGGCAAGTTTGCACCCATAATTAAAATTCATGTTTTGTAAGCTTAAAAAAAGATTAAATTAAACTGATGTTCATTTTAATTGTCTCAGCTGGCCCTGCTGGATTTGCGTACAAAGAAGATTACTTTCAGACCACATAGGTCTACTAAATGCACCTTCAGACAAAACTCTGGGTCTCCTGTTGGGGAAAAGCAACTGTACTGAGCCTCCCACACATAACCAATCCATGAAGAAGTGCATTTACACCAACAGGAGCTTCCCTCCTACAGCTCATAGCAGCTTGAGGGCATTTTTCATGAGAAGCATGGTGGAAGGGGAGCCTTCCTGCCCACATACCACAATGCTAATCCTGATTGTGCCCACACAAAAAGAATTATGGGGCTGTATCCAATGCTTTGTGTGCAGTGTTCCACTCATGTAATTGGACTTTCCCTTCTCCCTTCTCCCCAACATGCCCCCAAATCTGCTCCAAAGCAGATTTTGAGAGTGTGCGGGAGGCTGCAGGGGAGATGAAAGTTATTTTGTAAAAGCAGCAGAAGAGTGAGTAGGAGACCACCCATGGAATTTGAAGTGACATGTTTTGTGTCACATGTAGCTTCACCTAGTGAAGGCTCTCCCACTAACCCATGAGAATGTCAAGCAGTTTTTTAATCCCCCTCCCCCAAACCTCAAATCTCCACATTCTTTCCTGTCCCATATACCTTTTCTCCTTCTAGGAATTTACAGGGCTCCTGCATTTCTGCCAATCTCTTGTTCTCTGACCAATCAGCTCTCTGCACCACTCAGACAATCCTAATCCAAACGTATAGCTATGGCAAAGACTAACTCTCATTTATCTCTGGGCAGAAAAACCATGTGACTGATATTTGATTATTAGGAGGGCTGCCGGTTTTTCAGCCTGCTGTGAAGGTTCTACTCCCTCTGTTGCTATTAGACCAAACGAACAGACTAGTTATCAGATTAGGGAGGACTGCCTGAAACACACATCTGCCCCATCTGGTAGCATACCAGAATCATGCATCTGTTCTGAACTTGCTCAGAGGTGTTTCCTTGAAGGCCACATCTACTCATGGCTTTTAACATGTTTTGGTAACCAAATAAGCAATAGGGAGTGTTTCCTACTTTGAGGAGTTTGCAGCTGCTGAATGGGGCAGAACAGATTGATCTGAGCCATGTGCAATTCCAGAGTATTTTCCAGTGTTTTTCCAGAAAAGCTGTGTGGACCTGCTTCCAACAAGCCCTCCCTAGCTTAAATTCAGAATATGTTGAATGCAGAATGGAAGAAAATGCTGCTGCAATTGTTTTTTGCTTGCTTTTTTGTGAGTTTGTCAATGAATTTCTAAAATGAAATAAATGTACAGAGAATACTGATGTTTTAAGTCAGCCTTTCATGTTCAGAGTGTCATTTTCTCATAACTTAAAACAGCCTTTCCCAACCAGTGTGCCTCCAGTTGTTGTTGGACCACAACTCCCATCAGCCTCAGCCAGCATTGCCAATGGTCAGGAAAGATGGGAATTGTGGTCCAACAACATCTGGAAGCACACTGGTTGGGAAAGGCTGTTTTAAGTTATGAGAAAATGACACTCTGAACATGTGCAATGGCACAGTTTCCTAAGTCCTGTACAAGTCTTATTGTGATAAAAACATCAAGGTTAAAAACTGTAGCCCTACCAAAACAAAACGGTATCAGACACCATTGGTTTGCCCCCAACAATGCTGATTATTTGCTCAATAGAGGAGTATGCACGATCCTAATCTAGCAAGGAATCACATTGACACTGATTGTGTGTGGGATATATTTACCTTGTACAACACTTTGCAGACTGCATCCAGCAAAACTTCAAATATTACTGCAAGCAGTATATGATAGGTCTTTTGTATAGTCAACATACAACATGGTGTAAATGGTATCCTCACTAACAGTCTTTGACAGCTGATGGTTGAAGGTGACAAGTGGGAACTGGAGGAAACAACTGTGCAGTTTTACTCTGAGCAGAGAATTAGAAACAGCAGACCTCAGGTACTGGCTGGCAAGCAGCAGCCCTGAGGAGCTGCAAAGGAGAAGAGGGTGATGCTATTTCAAGACTAGCAGCCCGTCCCTTCCTGCTAAACTTATATTTCAGTAAACAAGCAGATATTATCAACACGCTACAAGTCTCCAGTCCTCTGTCCTCACAACCAAAATAATCCTGTACAAGACAGACCTAAAACTTGCTATCTATCAGGGAATATGGAGCATGAAGTTATGTTTTCATGAATAAAATTAATCCTTTATTGAAACATTTGTTTAAAAAATAGAAAACAATAGATATAAAACATCCAAACAAAACCTTATTACCTAAAAACATTACCCTACTGGCAATATCTCTCAGACATTTTCATTAAGACTACTATGACTCCAGCAGTACATAGTAAATAGTCTCCAATGATCAAGCATTCCCATCTGATTTGTTCCTTCCCATAGCTGTTTTGCTAAAAGGTCAACTTATTCATTAACATGGCTTGCCAAACTCTGCACAGCTATTCTTCCATTGTTGGTAAAACATTCTTTTTTCCAACACATTGCTAAAAGCATATGTGCTGTTATCAGCAACTTGCCCACAACAGTTTTATGCATTTTCAGGTAACCAAAGAGAATTGCTAAAGAGTTTAATTGTACATTGTGCCCCACTATGTATTTGATCTTTCTAAAAATGCTCCTGTAATATAAACTCAACCTTGCTACACTTCTACCAAACATGTATAAAATCTGCACTGGCTGACTATATCTCCAGCAAATAAATGTAGCTCATTCCAGAAAATATACTACCACTGACACAACTGTTTGACAAAGCTGTCTAGACTACACTGGCCCAATTTCCCCAAAGTACATCCACTGCAAGTTTAAAATTTGCTCCTGCCAATACTTTCCCCTTTTGACTTCATACTTGTAAGATAATTTCTGTCCAAATTCTTTATACTTCACATACAATGGGAAGTAATAGAAATGGCTTGGATTGTCTAGCCAGTTCAATATTTCTTTATATTTCAAGTAATTAACCTATAAATGTAAATACTAAAATAAATAAATAAAAATGACAAGGAGCAATTAGCCCACGTTATATTTTACATTATATAATTACATCTACCATCTGTAACTAAGGCTGCAATCCAATACATGTCTATTTAGAACTAAGCTCCATTGGGTTCAATGGGACTTACTCCAGGGTAAGTGTGTATTGGATTGCAGCCTAAAACTGTAAACATAAGTTGTGTTGCTCCTAAATATCATATTCAATCCTTTTCCCATTTGAATGTAACATAGGACTGATGCTAATGATTATATGTTATGTGCCTTCAAGTCAATTACAACTTATGGTGACCCTATGAATCAGCACTTACCCTAGAATTTTATTACAGCAGTGCTTATTTCATTACTTTGGTGTCCAACTCAGTATGACTTTCTCAACAACATTCATACTTATTAGTGGAATATTTATACGACTTGGTTCAATGTTCCAACATATAGACCTATAATCATCCACTGACACAGCACAACCCGTTTGGAATGGTCATACCTCCAGACAAAGCACCTTATAGCATTATCACTGGGTTTTCCATCTTGCCCAGGAGATTCATTGCTGGCTTTCAGGTGCCCACTCTCTCTTCATGATTTGCCCACTGCTGGAAGAATCAGGTTCCTGTGGCCACCGCTATTCTTATTCTGCCTCTCCCCATATCCCATTCCATAGTCCTTTTAATGCACCATTCTGTGTATCTGTTACAAATTTCTCCTTCCCACCTCTTCCCAGAGGCCTTACCTCTGCCACATGATTCTTCTTATGATAGTCTAAATGGTCCACTGAGTACTTCAAATCTCAGAAGCGAGTAGGAGAATTTACGCAGGGGCAGGACCAATCACAGCTATAACCCTGCATTTCTTTCTTATAGCAACAAATGAATTTGCTGAACCAAGGCTGAATTTGATTAAGAAAATTTGGTTTTCAGATTCATTTTTTAATAATCAAATTTACCTTTTGTAATTCTGCAGAAGCTAATTTAAAAGGAAGGACAACAAATTGTTATATGTATTTTTTCAGGCACTTCTGCCATCCATTGACGTTTCCCTTTTGACCCTTTTTTAAAATCTCTTGCTGCTCTGTCTAGAGGAGACTGTTTTTCTATGAGGGGAAAATTGATGCCAGGGAGGGATACCTGTTATGGGGAGCCTTTCTCTGTGTTTGTGTGCATACATGTTTTCACATCCTTTCTAGTGTTGGGCTCTGCTTCTGTAATACAGTAGGGCCCCGCTTTTTGGCACCTCGCTTTCTGGCACTGGGCTAATACGGCGCCAGCACTTTGATCAGCTGTAGCACAGGAAGCTCCAGCCGCTGCACTCCAGCTGACAGCACTTGGGCCCTGGAGCTGCCCGCACTACAGCTAATCAGCTGTAGCGTGGGGAGCTTCAGGGGCCAAGTGTTGTCAGCTGGAGCGTGGCGGCTGTAGCTCCCTGCACTACAGCTGATCATGCACTACAGCTGATCATCGGTAGCATGCGATCAGCTGTAGTGCGGGGAGCTTCAGGGGCCAAGTGTTGTCAGCTGGAGCGTGGCGGCTGTAGGTCCCTGCGCTACAGCTGATCACGCACTACAGCTGATCATTGGTAGCATGCGATCGGCTGTAGCGTGGGGAGCTTCAGGGGCCAGGTGTTGTCAGCTGGAGCGTGGCGGCTGTAGCTCCCTGCGCTACAGCTGATCACGCACTACAGCTGATCATCGGTAGCATGCAATCAGCTGTAGTGCGGGAAGCTTCAGGGGCCAAGTGTTGTCAGCTGGAGCGTGGCAGCTGTAGCTCCCTGCGCTACAGCTGATCACGCACTACAGCTGATCATCGGTAGCATGCGATCAGCTGTAGTGCGGGGAGCTTCAGCTGCCGCACTCCAGCTGACAGCGATCAGCTGTAGAGCGATCAGCTGTATTGTACAGCTGATCGCACGCTATGTCCCACTTTTCGGCACTTTTTGCTTTTCGGCAAGGGTCTGGTCCCTAACCCGCCATATGAGTAGGGTCCTACTGTAATCGGATTTGCCATTGGATTAATTATTATTTCTGATATTCTCTATCTTTGTGGAGAAAATTCCGATTCATTCTTCTTTTTTTCTTTTTTTAAAATTCACTTTGAAATCATCGATAACGTGAGTGATACTTTGATCAATCTACTTTCTATGTGAGCTCTTCAAACGTGTATTCCCTTTCACTAATGTGAAAGACAGAAAGCAGCAGGGGGAATGAGGTGTTGATTGTAAGTAGCAGGGGGGGAGACATTGACTTGATAATCTGCCTGAATCTGTTCTGCAGTGCACTTGAAAAGGAATGTAAACAGGCAATAATTACAGACTTCAGAATAAAGATCGAAAGTGGAGACTCATGAATAAATAATAATATTGATACTTCTCTGTAGACTGAAAAAAATAAATATCAGAGGAAATCAGAAAAATGAAAAGATATCAGAGGGAAAAGGAACTGGATCATTAACAACCACCAGGAGCACACACTTATAAAGGAAACATAAAAAAGGAGAGGATTCCACCCCCAATCCTTTCCAGCCCCCCCCCCCACACACAAAATCAACATAAAGGAAAAAGTGGCCTCACTTTGCAGGGAGCAAGATTGTTCACAAATATGCTCCCCCTTTTTGGTTAAATACTAGAATTTTTCACAAACATGCCTTCCTCCTCCCCCCAAAAGTTTGGTTTAATTCTAGCATCTTTTGGTTCCAACAAATTTTCCTAGGTGAAAATTTTGCTCTCTAGCATCCTTCCCCAGATGCCCTCCATTTTGTTGGTTAATGGTTAAAGCTGATGGGAGTTGGAATCCAACAACATCTGGAGGGCACCAAGTTGGAGAAGGCTACTCTAAAGGAATCATTACAATTACACCTGGTCCAAGTCAACAGATATAATGCTCAAAGAGATTCTGATTGTTCAAGTGACTGTTTTTGGCACAGAGCACCTTGCCTCTACTCTCTTGCTGGTTGCACAGCACAATCAGTATAAGATGTACCAGCCCTGAGGGTCTACAGACAATGAAAAGGGGGGTTATAACGTTAAGAAAGAAATCACTAAATCTGTGGAATTAGGTGCATGATGTTAAATTTGTGGAGTGGAGGATCATGCCTTGGAGGAAAGGCTCAGACCAGATGATTTTCAGGTCTGTATGTATTATTGTCAGTCTCTCTGTGCAACCAATTCACTTTAACAATCTCAAATTTAACTAGACATCCTGTGAAGAAGCCTTGGCATATTCCACTGTGGTTACATAATATTCTCAGCATGCTTTAAGGACACAGTTGCATAAGGGATCCAGTCTCTAGTTCAGAGAGTTTCCCCGTAGTTCCAACTCTGATTTAGTCTTGCTATGAGTGTTTTGCTATTTCCCACAACAGCAGAAAGTTCCAATTATTTCTCTTGCTCTCAACATCCCAGACCCCAATTCAGCAACCAGAAAGAGATGGAGAATGTATATCGAGTTGATCTCACTGATGAAGCTAATCCAACTGGTCCTGGCCTCCTTATAAATTTAACTGCTCCTCTAGTGATCTGTGTTGTACAGGCCCCAGATGCTCCAAGTCTCTGCTTTACCACCCTCTGGTGGAAGAAGGCAGGAATGCAACTCTAGGCCCTAGTCTGATATTTCTGAGTCACAGTTTAGCACCAAATTTGGTTTTATTACACTTGAAGGCACATAACACACACACACAAACTTAATAGCCTTTGGGTTTTCCACCTCACTAAAGGCACTGCACTGACATAGCTTAACAAAGGAAAGAATACCTGTAGCTCAGAGATAGAGCACATGATTTGCATACAACAGGTTCAAAGTTCAATCCCTGGCAGGAAATTCTCCTGCCTAAAGCCCTGGAGGGCCACTACCAGTTAGCATTTACAAAACTGAACTAGATGGACCAATAGTCTGACCTGGCATAAGGAGACTCCTATGTTCCTAAGAAAGCATCACCAGTAACCAGTGGTGGCTGCTGGTTCTGATTTTCAGCACATTGAACAGCTCTTCGAAAGTTCAGACTAAAACCCAGAGTAGATTCCACTCTCCACTGACATCAGAGCCATCAGCCACCACTTCCGGGAACTATTTGTTAAAGTTTTTTTAAAAAAATGTTTTAAAAGATGTTTTGTTTTAATATATGTTGTTGCTATGTGCCTTCAAGTTAATTACGACTTATCACGACCCTATGAATCAGCACCCTCCAATAGCATCTGTCGTGAACCACCCTGTTCAGATCTTGTAAGTTCAGGTCTGTGGCTTCCTTTATGGAATCAATCCATCTCTTGTTTGGCCTTCCTCTTCTCTTCTCTTTTTCCCAGCATTATTGTCTTTTCTAGTGAATCATCTCATTATGTGTCCAAAGTATGATAACCTCAGTTTCATCATTTTAGCTTCTAGTGACAGTTCTGGTTTAATTTGTTCTAACACCCAATTATTGCTCTTTTTTGCAGTCCATGGTGTGCACAAAGCTCTCCTCCAACACCACATTTCAAACAAGTTGATTTTTCTCTTATCTGCTTTTTTCACTGTCCAACTTTCACATCCATACATAGAGATCGGGAATACCATGGTCTGAATGATCCTGACTTTAGTGTTCAGTGATACATCTTTGCTTTTGAGGACCTTTTCTAGTTCTCTCACAGCTGCCCTCCCCAGTCCTAGCCTTCTTCTGATTTCTTGACTACTGTCTCCATTTTGGTTAATGACTGTGCCGAGGTACTGTATTTTTTTATATATATAAATGCCGAGGTACTGTATTGATAATCCTTGACAAGTTCAATGTCCTCATTGTCAACTTTAAAGTTACATAAATCTTCTGTTGTCATTATTTTAGTCTTTCTGACATTCAGCTGTAGTCCTGCTTTTGTGCTTTCCTCTTTAACTTTCATCACCATTCGTTTCAAATCATTACTGGTTTCTGCTAGTAGTATGGTATAGTCTGCATATCTTAAATTATTGATATTTCTCCCTCCAATTTTCACACCTCCTTCCTCTTGGTCCAATCCCGCTTTCTGTATACGTTCTGCGTATAGATTAAACAAACAGGATGATAAAATACACCCCTGTCTCACTCCTTTTCCGATTGGAAACCAATCGGTTTCTCCATATTCTGTCCTTACAGTAGCCTCTTGTCCAGAGTATAGGTTGTGCATCAGAACAATTAGATGCTGTGGCATCCCCATTTCTTTTAAAGCATTCCATAGTTTTTTGTGATCTACACAGTCAAAGGCTTTGCTGTAATCTATAAAGCACAGGGTGATTTTCTTCTGAAATTCTTTGGTCCGTTCCATTATCCGACGTATGTTTGCGATATGATCCCTGCTGCCTTTTCCCTTTGTAAATCTAGCTTGGATGTCTGGCATTTCCCGCTCCGTATATGGTAGGAGCCTTTGCTGTAGAATCTTGAACTACTTGCATGGGATATTAAGGCAATAGTTTGATAATTACTGCATTTCCTAGGATCCCCTTTCTTTGGAATTGGGATGTATATTGAACGCTTCCAGTCTGTGGAAACAGTTTTCCATATTTGCTGACAATTTTTTGCCAAATTTGGACAGATTTAATATATTTTAAAGTCTGTTTTTATGATGTTTTAAAGTGTTTTTAGTGCTTTTGTTTGCCTCCCTGGGCTCCTACTGGGAGGAAGGGTGGGATATAAATCAAATAATAAATAATTTTTTTTTCTGAATGGATTACTCTGTTTTTCTTTTGTATAATTTTATTTTGTATATATCAAGGCTCTGCAAAGAAATGTCACAGATTCACCACTACCCCTTGTTATTTTATGGACTTTTAGTCCTAGTTTTTACATACTTCTTCTGTAGCCATTTATATTAGTCTGGACCAAAATATCACCAAGCCAGTACTTTTAAGTGAACAGAAGGGAGTCATAGGGCACAAAATCCCCCTGCCCAAGTGGGGAAAACAACCTTGCCATTAATTCACTTCCTCTGTGGATATTCACAAACTTCACAGCCACAAACAAAGTGAATTGCAGCACAACATAGGAAGAAAGGGAAGATGTTCACCGACAGCAAGACAACCAGGCTATTCTTCCTACAGCTACAGGCAGCTTTTCCTTAGTCATTCATTCATTCATTATTTAATTTATATCCTGCCCTTCCTCCCAGAAGGAGCCCAGGGTGGCATACAAGAAGTGATAAAACTTAGAACATTTTTTTTAACAAAATCTTTTAAAATATATTTTCAAAATCTTGAAAACAATTCCAATACAGATGCAAACTAGGTAAGATTTCTATTTATTTATTTATTTAATTTAATTTATATACCGCCCTAAGCCCAAGGGCTCTCTGGGTGGTGTACATAATAATAAAACAATCAGAGAATATATAAATACAATAATACAATGGAATCAAACAAAAATAATCAAAATAGCAGCAAAGTACATCAATAAATATTAATAGTACACATTAAAAAACTTGTTGAAAGAGGAAGGTCTTCAGTAGGCACCAAACTGACAACAGAGATGGCACCTATCTATATAAGAGGAGTAAATTCCAAAGGGTAGGTGTCACAACACTAAAAGTCCACTTCCTATGTTGTGCAGAATGGACTTTCTGATAAAATGGTATCTGCAGGAAGCCCTCACCTGCAGAGCACAGTAATCAGCTGGGTATATAAGAGTAACATGATCTTTCAGGTATCCTGGTCCCAATCTGCATAAGGCTTTATACACCAAGACCAGCACCCTGAACTGATCCTTCTCTTCCTGTACTGTGCTTACAGTGCTGAGGAGAAAAAGAGGGAAGTGTCCCCTTTTTGTCTAGGTATCAAGAACAAGACAATGAGCTCCCTTCCCACAGCACAAAGGTCGCATTTTGCCCATTTTGAAGGGCCCCTTGATGCAACTGACAAAAGGAAAACACCTCTGCACTCATGAATGAAGCAGCTATGACTACCTGTAGTATTTAGATATATCTGCTATCTGAGAATAATACTTCTTGCATCTGACAAAATGGAATCCAGTTTTTGAATCCAGTGGGGCTTACACCAAGGTAAGTGGAGCTAGAATTGCAGCCTCAGACAGCTGTGCCTCAGTCCAGATACTGCAGAAAGCTATCCCGCAGAACAGAACTGAACACAGATAAAACATGATGGCTGAAAAAGAGCTAGGACAGCTCTTTTGGAATAGGTCATTTACAAGATTTCCTTTATGTCAAAGCTGAAGGCCGTATAAGCAAGAAGAAAATATAAGGAACTGGAACACAAACACTTGAATAACCATATACACTAAAGATATCAGCTCAATTCAGATGACCCACCAAATAATAGTTTTGAAATAAGCCACAATCTCAAAGCTTCAGTTTTTCTATCAAAATGTGTCCCTCCTTTCAGTATGAAGTTTAGCACTAACCACAGTTTGTTGCGATATCTGGGCCAGATTTGGAAGCCAACCTCAAAGCATGGCTTACCATTCTGGTTTGGACGGCAAGCTCTAATCATAATAGATAATTTACACATCATGGCAAACCATGGTTAGTGCTAAACTAGGAAAGGAAAGCTGTTTCGCCACTTCCTCCTCCTCCTCCTCCACTGTGACTGAGGCTGGTCAGTTTTCACATTAGCAAGCAAGAAGAAACCAGCTGTTTTCCTTTTGCAAAGGAAAAGAGGAAAGCAGCTTTCGGTCCCCCTCCTCAACATTCTCCTAGAGTCACTGTGGGTAAGACTTGGGTTTTTTCCTCCTGCTTGGAGTTTGGATTATTTGAGTGGTGGGGCGCGGGGCAGAGAGAGAGAGAGAGATGTACTGCTGTGCTGTGAGTAAAAACATGAAAACAGCAATATTTTTGAGGGGAAAAGTTGGTGTTGGGGCAAAGCCATCAATGTTCAGAGCAAGCATGATCATTCTGCAAACATGGAAAGCATACAGGACACAGAAAAATCTGGTGCTAAAATCTGAATTCAGCTGAATTCTCGCCCATCCCTAGAATTGATCCACTCTTTCTCGTACACACTGGAAACCATGGAACATATATTTCACATACATTCTCATTCAAGGTTGTGTGTGTGTGTGAGTGCGCGCCTGCACGTGCACAGATGCATGCACGTGTGTGTGAGAAAGAGAAAATGATGGCAAGCTGAAAAAAAGCAAAGCCCAGTGACGTATCTGAATAAAGGGTTTCTTGTGAGTCCCTCCCAAAGTTGTTTTTAATTTTAAAATGGACGAAAGAGTTCTGGGAACCCAGACTACACAAAGCTAAACTTTCTTCATCATTTACTCACCTCTCTTTTCTTAAGTGTTGAGGTTTGAAGAAAGCCAGGAAAAAAGAGAACAAACTGCCTACTTAATATTTTTCTTGGACATAATTTCTTTAAGCTCTATTTACACTTGCATAACCATAAATTTTCAAGCAATAAAATACGGCATTTT
Organism: Rhineura floridana; assembly: GCF_030035675.1. Lineage (NCBI taxonomy): Eukaryota > Metazoa > Chordata > Lepidosauria > Squamata > Rhineuridae > Rhineura > Rhineura floridana. Next base: position 49,213,273 of record NC_084480.1, read on the forward strand.
CTCATGCTTCTCTCCAATCCAGAACCTGATTTCTTGCAACCCAACTCCCTATATTATTTCTATACAGTACAGTATAAGAGCCAAAGGCTCTGTTTTAAGTTTTCATTATTTTGAAGATATTAGCATGTCATGACTTGAAGCTTCATGTTAAGCAGTCACAATCCTTAGAGGTTTTGTATCTAATTATAATAATCCTGTTACACCAGCATCCCTTAGCACAATTTAGCACATCCCTTAGCTCTTAAAAAGTGCAACAAAGTTCCATATTTTAAATGAAAAATACAATAAAATGTATTAAAATGTTAACGTCTTTAACATGGAAAGTGGAGAAGGAAGAAAAGATACACTGCAGGAGGAACCAAACAGTGGATCACAAGAAGGAAAAACCTGGGGGGAAAGAAAGGCCATGGTCAAAGGACAGAGTCACCCAATTTAGACAACGATATACAATGGTTCATCATTGCCTTCATGGGCCTTGGGCTCATAGACTTCCCTCTGCCTTCTCCTCCAGCAAAGAAGTTTTTGTTTCCGATTCAATTAACCACAGCTTACCTTTGCATCAGAAACATAAAACGTGGTTAAGATTAACCACATTAACCTTAACTAGGGCTAGTTTTGAAGTTAGTTAGCTTCATAAACTTGAAGTTGACTTGTTTCAATGACAAACCATAGTTTTTCAAGGTTTGGAGATAACACTTCAATGTGGGAAGCAAAAAAAACAAAAACAAATTGCTTCTGAACTACTCATTCTGGTCAGTTAATAACTCTAAAAGATCAATAATGTGCAACTACCATAACTGAAGAAGGAAGACAGAAGATGAAATCAGAGTAATACCAAGGCAGATCAACACAGGTGTCAACAGTGCATCAACATTTATTAAAATACCTGGCTCCCCAGTTGACCAAGAGTAGGTAGACACAAGGGGCTCCACACAGAAAGGTTTTTGTTGGCACAGACAGAGCAGGAGCTTGTGCTCAGCAAGCCTGTTCTGCTCTGCTGCTTGCCAATTACAAACCTTAAGATAAGGCACACACAAATATTATTCTACTTTTGCTGGCTCTGCATTGTACCCTAAAGGAAACCATGTAAAACGCCTGTTCCCAGCCCTTTTTCAGCCATCATACTCTATCTGTGCCCCATTTGTTCTACAAAACAGCTTTCTACAACATCTGGATTGATGCCCAGCTATCTAAGGCTGCAACTCTAATCCTGTTACCTGGGTGTAAGCCCCACTGAATTCAATGGAACGTCCTTCTGTGGATGTAGTTAGGACTGCAGCCTAAAACTCTCTCTTAAACCAAATGAAAAGTAAAAAAATCATTTCACTTATCTAAGGCTAAATCAGGACAGGGTATGTGTGTGTGAAAACCCAAAACATTTAAAAACGTTTGTTCATTCATTCAATTTATAGAGTTTAAGGAGGAAAGTAGATTTATTTGTTTTTTAATTACAGAAAGAAAATAAATGTAAGAAAAGACAGTACTGAAACCACAGTTTACAGAGATCTCATTGCAGCTCCAGAGGACCACACAGTGCAGCAGATCATTCTGTTAAATACTTTAGAGTGATGAGCGATTAAATTGGAATTAGTGAGGAAACCAAAAAATTCAAAAGACAGACGCCTTTACATTTTCTGCTGCTACCCTGGTCACACCATGAAGCATGCCAAAAATTTGGCCTCAGTGCTTTTTATCTTCTGGAGTGCAAGCAGCAGTCGGCAGAATCTCTCACCTCCTCAGTAATACAAGCCAGGGAGCTCAACAAAATAAAAACATCAGCTGCCAGGTCACTTGAACAAAGTAATTGTGTAATCCAGAATGCTATTATCTAAAATCAGCCTTCCTTATTTTCAGCAGGTACTCTGGGCAAAAGTTTGTATTAACATATTTCAACTTCTAAAAAATGGAAAAGAAGTGTTTTTCTGGTTAAAATAAGCATGTACAATTTATTGCAAAATGGGTCAGTTTGTTTTTTTTAAAAAAGTACTGTTCTTATCTTAATGTTAAATGGACATTAAATATTAAATGGAACTAACTGTGCAGTCTTCTGTAACCCCTAGTTCAAGCACTTAGATACATGTATAAAATAAATGCTAGTAGTAAATCATATTGTATTAGACCAGGGATTCCCAAACTGATACACTCCATGTGATATGCTTGTCACATCATGTAAGGCCTAGGCAGAGCAATCCAACTCAGGGGAAGTCGGTGAATGTTGTGCTGGAGCAAGAAAAGCCAGCGTAAAGTTCCAATGCATTCAATTGCCGTTCAGGAGCCCCTGGGTTGGCTGAACACTGGCTCAGCCAGGAGCTGTGCACAGGGTACAGAAAGTAAAAACCTGCTGTCCCAAATACCCTTACCGGGAAGTAAGCCCTCTCCACTGACTTCTATTGTATTAATTTTCTTAGACCAATCTTTTTCCTGGCATAACTTCTGCCTGAATTGGGACCTGCAGGAGTGTAGCCTAAGTCCCCTCACCTCAGCCCTTTCTCTGACATGTCCCCAACACACCCCTTTCTCAGGACTTATATCAGCTTACACCAGCTTCACTTATGCTGGTCTCAACTGAGTTTATGCCAGCATAGCCCAGCTGATCCAGGACCCAGCTGGCTCAGCTGGAGATCTGCCGCATCCAACTCCCCTCAGCCCGGTGTAAATGCAACTTGGATTGTGCCCATAATCAGGTTTATTTTTTTAAAACAGCTTAATGCAGGGTTTCCCATACTGTGGTTCACAGTTTGTCTGTGGATTTGTGATTGAAGATGGGAGAGGGCACATCCATCGCAATGAATATTCATATTGATTTTTAATTGCATTTTAATTGCTTGTTTATTGCTTCTGTTGTATTTTATTGTTTATTATCTGAATTCTATGGAATTACAATTAGTCAAGAAGGCAGAAAAATCTACTTTCTCCTACCTTCTACCTCTAAATATTCCTAGGGAAGGGCCATAGCTCAATGGTAGAGAGCACACAATTTACATGTAGAAAGCCCCTTGTTCCATTCCTGGCATCCGCAGGTGGGGTAAGGAAGAAACCACTGACAGTCAGTGTAAATGATGATGGACAATGCTCTGTCTCTTTATAATGGTAGCTTTCTACGTGCCAATGCTGTACTCCAGAAATGTACAGGTTGCAATTGTTAAGCCTGATGTCATGTCACAAACATATGGGAGCATAAAACTTAGGAAGCCGAGTTACGCTAAGTCAGGCCATTGGTCCATCTAGCTCAGTAGTGTCTATACTGGCTGTCTGTGGTTCTCCATAGCTGCAGACAGCAGACATTCCCAGCCCCACCTGGAGATGCCAGGGATTGAATCTGGGACCTTTTGCATGCAAAGCAGGTGCTCTACCACTGAGCTACGACCCTTCTGTATGTAACTAAAAACAATGATATCTCAGTAAAACTATGTCTGTAAAGAATATTTTGATTCTTTACAGAACAGATCTTCCTGCATTGTATAATAGTATGAGGAGATGGCAACAGACCACAGGCAGTGTCCTTGCTGTGAATATAAAGGAATATTAGAGTGTCCCAGTTTTCCAAGTCTAGCTCAAGACATTTTGCTGCCTGAGGCAGACCACAGTTTGGGAATTCCTGAACTACAGGAAACACAGTTTCCATCATTACATAATTTGGATGCCTCATTCCACCTCATGGCTGAAACATTAATAGGATAACCAAGGCCAATGAACCAATCAACTCTACTCACCCCATACTGTTGCTCATAGGTGCATTCACCAAGATGTTAAGTAATATGCAGGTCCATTTTATTCTAATTCTGCTCTCAACACTCTCCAAAAGACTCTACTAGACTGCGACTGGGACACAGCCTTTTTAACTCTAGGCACGTAAGCTCCTCAACTATTCTTGTCACTCTTAGAGGTCATTCCACAATGGACTGAGTACTACAGGGTCCATTTCCAATATCAACCAGATTCCATATTTTTTTCCAGGATCAACTCTCCCAAACCCTCACCCACATCACCCTCCAAAATTTCAAACACGGATCCTCCAATGCAGGAGTTCCAGTCGGCATACAAATACTGCAAGGCATTTAAAAAATGGAACCACGATTGCCAAGAGCTCTTCTTTCAATGCTTGAAATGATTGATTAATAAAATGTTGGTTAATACCATGCTGGCCTCTTGTACTTGAAAAATCATCAGTTACAGTAGCTTAAACCAAAACAAAATCAAAAACCTATCCTACAACTGTCCAATGTTTACATGCTTAGATGTGAAATTGCTTAGATGTGAAATTGTGTAATTTAGCTCTTGCTCTGGTCAAGCACTAAGTTATTTCCTATGAGAGTCCTCTTTTGCTGGTGGAGCTGTGTATAGAACCTGTTTACCTGCTGTCTCCACTTACTTTGGACCTGGAAAGCAAACAGTGGTGGCTGGAAGCTGCACATAAAGAGGATCAGACAGAGAACAGGCTACCCTTGCTATCAGCCTAGAAATACAGAGCAAACTACTGTAAGGCAGCAGGAAGAAAGAGAGAGAGAGAAGGAAGAGAGTTCACTGCATTGTATCTCCAAGCCTGCCACTTCTTGTCACCAGAGAGCAATTTCTACTCAGCAGTGATAACCAGCAAATTATAAGAGATGGGGGAGGGGAGGACTGAAAGAACACAGCTGCTCCTTACCTAAATCCAACACTGTATCATCTTCATTTTCAGTTGGCTGAACTCTGTAGAACTACAAAACAAATGGGAATCAGATTTTGTTACAGCTTGTGGTCTGTAATAAACTGTGGAAGCTGGGAAATTTCAGAACACAATATATATTTATCAATAACATTTGCTGTATTTCAATGTTATTATTTTCTAAAATGTCAAGCAAAATCATCCACAAAGAAAGACCATCCATTCTCTTAATAACCCCTTGCCTAATTTTCCCAAACAACGAATCATGAGTTCAAATCATAATGTCTCAATCCATCATCCACTATTCTGGCCCACTGGAAAATTTATATTTCAAATAATGCAAAGAGGGGGGCCTGTCACAGAAAAAATATATTTGAGTAGCCAGCTCTTTTCTTTACAGACACCAGATAAAGAAACAACACACCCAGAAGCTTTTAGGTGAACAACCTATAATTTACTTTGGGGGGGGGGGAATCAAAGAGAACTCAAAGCAGACCATAGAACATGACAGCCATCTGCTTCCCATACAGGCTAATGTATTCCCCAGTGTGATTTAAAGACTTGGGAGCTCTCCCACGAACCACTCCCATGTCAGAAAACAGGTGCAAACACATTGGCCAGAATCCAGCACATAGTTAGGCTTGCTAGTGATATCTGTTCCGGTGAACTGGGGCCACTATTGAATGAACATAAATACAAGGCACTCTTAAGACAAAGGAGGGACTACACCTCAGTGAAAGACGGCATACTTTGCAACACAAAGGGTTTTAATTTCAAGCCTTGCCATCACCAATTGAAAAAGGATCTCAGGTAACAAGGAAAGGTGTTGAGCTAAGACAGTGTAGTGCCACTGAGGGAGCCCAGCTGAATATAAGGCTGGTCCAAAGAGCCCTGTGTTCTCAGACACCTGGAATAAGATGGCTCTGTTTCATCAGTTCTTTTACAAAGTAGAGCTAACTGTATTTATCATCAGTCAGACAACACATTTCCTTTTAGACAAAGTAAATTATTGCCATAGGCTTTATGTCACAACATGATGAATAATGTGACTGGCCCCAATTATCACAGCTTAACGACCCAAGGGAGGGGAAGCAAAAATTCATTATGCATAGCCAACTTTACTATACTATACTATACTATACTATACTGGGTGACGGCTGAAATTACTCTGACACGTATATATCTTTTCTCTGTTGGAACAAGAATAGGAAAAAGTGCTACTTGGAAGGCATCAATTTTATTTCTGGAAGGTGTTTAGATATCAAAGCAAAGGGTGTGATAAGTTTAGCTTAGTTGATTTTAATAATTTATAAATTTATAACTGAATTGTACCATTGTATCTTCATTTTTGAGCGATGACTCCTCAGCAACAAAGTCCACAGGATCTGTTTAAAGAAAAGCAGTTTTCCCATTAGCCCTTGGTGGTTGCCAAACTGTGGAAGTTGATTCTTCTTCCCCACCTCACCCCATACAAACACTAAAAGTGGGAAATAGAAGGATACACAAAGACTGAAAACAATTTGCACTACTCCCAAAGAAGCATGCCTGTGGTTGAAATTTTAGATAGTTCTACAATAAGTTGTTGTGTTATTTTAATGGGCTAATTGTAAATGAGCTCTTTTTTCTTAAAGGGGCATGCTGATGAACCATAAACTAGTCTTGTTGATAAATATATACTTATCAAACAGCACTGACTGTTGCAAGCATATTATAATATACATGAGATTCTAACTATTTTTTTAAAAAGAGGGGGGAGAAGGCAATATCATGCATTTTAAAAACTAGCTCTTTCCCTTTAACTACAGGGAACAATTGTGACTATGTTATTATTTTATTTCCTGGCTCCTTTTCAAAACTCTAGAGGAAGGACATACTGCACCAAATCCATATTTAATTCATTTTCCCCCAGCCACAGACAGTGCCAGTATTATGAAAGAGAGGCATGAATATTCTGTGCCTGAGCACATTCAGTGAAATCCCCTGCTCACCCGACAATCTAGGTAGCTAGCTAAGATAAATATTGTTGTCAAAAAGAAACAAATAAACTTTGCAGAGTTTTTTCTTTTAGCTATTTTTTTATTAAGCCATTTTTGTATCACGGGATGCAAATCTGTTTTCATTTTTTAGTTTACTCTGTAACAGCAGCTTCAGATATTTTATAAAAGCGGTAGGGAGGAAGTCCAAGGGAATCATGCTTCCTCTTTTTGGCTTCCGATGTAATATTCAGGCAAGCACCTAGAATTCACAGACTGGATGAGTGAGGGAAGTTCCACCTTTCCATGTTACATTGGAAAGAAAATGCACAATTCACTTGTCATATGCTAAGCTGCTCGAAAAATAGCTGGTGTGTACCTGAAGCTACTATGATTTCTACTTTATAAAACAAGTGATCCTTCTAGTGCTTTTTGTCTGTGTCTAATTTTTCAGCGCTTACTAAATCTATAACAGAGCACCAGAAACATTCCTTCAAAAGAGATACTACCTCAGTTCTTAAGGCTGTTTCATGTGCATCACTTCCTGATCTATGCACTTGTAGCAAAATGAAACACTCCTACTGGTGTATCCAATTATTCCCTAGATCGCGTTTTTTTCAGTGTAGGGAAAACATAATTGCAGTGAGGTACTGGCCAACAGCATCACTTCTAAAGGCCAGACATTTCATAGTAACCCAGAACTCAAGGCACTGTGAGCACTTAGCAATCTCTTGCTATAGACAGATTTACACCTAAGAATCATTTTCTGTAATATAGAAACACCCAGCTGGCATGTCAACAAGACATGAATGTAGACTGATCCACCATTCATATCTAGTGGACAGAACACTCGTTGTCTTCCCTCTTAGATCCTAGCCGATTCACCTTTGTTCTCCCACCTCAGAAAGCCTGAAGGTGGCGCACGGAGGCTGTGTACACACCATACATTTAAAGCATATGGCTTCCTCCAAAGAATCATGGGCATTCTAGTTTAACCCTCACAGAGGCACAATTTCCACCCCCGTATTCCCAGGATATGTTGAGAGACGTCATGTGCTTTTAATGTATGGTGGGTACACAACCTGATCACTGGAATACAAACAGACAAACCAAGAAACTAAGGAAATACTGATGTCATGATTATTTACAGCTTCTAGGACAAAAAATAATTATTTTGAACTCTAGCAAGCATTCCTTTATGAAACCAAAGAATTGGCTCTAATGAGAACTTTTAAGGTGCCGTTCTATGCACTTACACTTACTAGGGTCAGTCCTAATGCGAGGCTTGCTCTTGAATTAACATGTGTTGTGACTATCTGCATTCTGTGCTTTATATGTTCTATAATGTTTACATGTTTCTTTAAAGGACTTAATATGTGCAACACTTCTATGCAAATGACAAAAAATAAATTATTTTTCTTTAATGTCTACATTATTCTATTTTTTGTTGCTATCAGTTAATAAAAATATCTGTATGACGAGGCAAACCCCCAGAATCGTGATGGAATCAATCAAAAAGGAGTTTTGCATTGATATAAATGAATCTTATGAAATTACAAATGCACCCTCAAAATTAAAGAGATAAAAACCTCCATATCAAAACTAGAAGCAACAGTTCTCTCTCTCTCTCTCTCTCTATATATATATATATATTACACTGAAATAATGTTAGTGGAATTCTGCCCTCTTCTGGCATTTTAGAAGTTTACCATTGGTTACTGTATTGAGTCGAAATAATTAGATCCTTAACTCTCTCCCATACTTGGTTCAAGTGTATAATCTACTGATTTCTGTGTAGATCAATATGAATCACAACGGTATATCAAGATGTCCCACCTCTCTCATCAGTGTGAAATGGAAGAACACATCTGCATTAAGTTCTCTCCCAAAACACAGGGGAGACTCAGCTCCACAAATGCAGCATGGAATGTGCTATTTCTGGAGTGAGAAGAGAACAGCCAATCCGAGGCAAACTGCCGCAGATTCTAGAACTCTGAAGGCCCAGGAAAAAACTAGAAAATTGGGAGGGAGAGGGAGTGTCTGTGGGTTTTCCCCCAAATTCTTCTTATTTCCTAAAAATTGGGGGAAATTAAAAAAAATGGGGAAAATGTTTTTCTCACTAATTTTCCCAGGGTTTTCTGGGTTCACCAGGGCTGTGGAGTCAGAGTTGGCATCGTGGAGTCGGAAGCAATTTTGGGTGGAGTCGGAGACGGAGTCGGTAGAAATGTACCGACTCTGACTCCGGCTTCTTTATTAGTATTTTAATATTAATATTAATTTATTAATATTAATATACATTTGCCATTTATGAAAGAGTCGGAGTCGGACAGTAGAAAAATAGAGGAGTCGGAGCTGAAGATTTGACGTACCGACTCCACAGCCCTGGTCTTCACATCTCTAGATTATCCCCTTCTCTCTCCCACAGCTTTTTTGCTCATACAGTGCGATGATCTGCGCTCAAAAACCTATTTATGTGTGTGGATCACCTCTCCTGGGATTGGGCCATAGCTTACATCATCATCATCATCATATTACAGCCTTTGACACCTGAACTGCTTTAGAAATGTTAATTTTCTCTATAGATTTTTTTTAATGAAATCTTTTAGTTTTTTTATCTTCAGCATACAAAGTGCTTTATAATGCTTATCTCATTTTTTTCCCCTCACAAGAGTCCCACAGGCAAATCAGGCTGAAAAACAATTGCTTTAAGTGCTACTCAGCAAAACAGCAATTATCTTAACATTTTGATTTGGATTCCTGCATCGAGCAGGGGGTTGGACTCGATGGCCTTATAGGCTCCTTCCAACTCTACTATTCTATGATTCTATTATTTATTTTTTAAATGTTTGCACCACAGATTGCCTATGTGCTGAACAGTTCTCTGACTGCACAAGAAGCAAAAATTATTACAATGAATTTTACACAAATAATTTGACAATGGATTTGTGACAATACCACAACAAAGACTGAAAACCTATACCTTCTGTAGAAACTGTGAAATTGCAAGGCATCTGCACTCCTCTCAGTGTCTCAGCATACGCTGGAGTAAGATTCTTTAAAATAAAAACAAGTAATACAAAATAATAACCTTGTTTATTTATTTATTTAGACCATTTATATCCCACCCTTAACCTGAAGATCTCAGGGTGGGTAACAGCAAAATTTCAATAAAATATAATATCCGTACCATACTATACCTAGAACATATTAAAGAAAAAAACAAGAAATATTCTGTGTGCATACATACTACTTAAATTAAAGCTAAAACAAATTGTATCTCCAATATAACATGCGGAAAGCAAGTTCAGATAGTACTCTTAAAATACTAGAGAAGGTTGTGCCATGGTTTGAAGGCACATAATGGAGCAACTTCACTGAAGTTAAGCAAGATGAGTTTAAGAACTAAAGAACATACCTAGGAAGCTGCCTTACACCTAGTCAGACAGAGGCAGTAATCTTAATGAGCACACCTGGCACGAGTGAATGTGCTGAGCCTGTTCAGGAACCGGAACCGGAGCTCAGAAGGTCATATAGATCCACAAAGGGCATATCACCCCCACAGACTCTCCTACACTGTAAAACACATGAAGCACCAAGAGGACACTGCCAAACTACCCTCAAGATGAGGGTGCCAAGTGGAGGAAAACAGCACAGGAAGAAACGGACTCTCTCCACAAAAATCAAACCTGGACGCTCACAAACTGCCATCCAACAACAAAACAGCTAGATGTAAGTGAGCATTCAAAAGCAAATACAATTGACTAGGGGAGGATGATCCTTAAAAGGCAAGATTAGTTGCCAAAAGAGACTTACTGGAGCTCCTTGTACTGCCTGTAAGAGGAAACAACAGCAGATGCGTTGGCCAAACAACTGCCCAGGAATTGCCACTGCAACCTCCAGAAAGGAATGAACCTCACAGAATGATCCAACTCAGTGAGAAGAGGCATTGGAAGTGCAACGGCAGAGATCATTCAGTGTGTAACTTAAGGGTTAATTCTGTTAGTGCTAAGGTCAATGGAGGGATGGAGGTGTTGCATAACAACCAGGAAAGGTAGCATACTTTTTAGTGAGGTAGTACTTGCCCTGATAGGCTGTGTAGCTGTTAGGACGTTTTTGTGTGAATATTAAGTTGAATCTAACCCTGCTCTCAACAAGGCCTGTTAAAAGGCAAAACCTTCTGTTTCTTTCTGTTTTACTTGTTCAGTTTGTTCAGCAAATTTTACCAGGATTTTCTCTCTGGACTCTGTCTGCTTTGTTCAAGTGCCTCCACTAACAAAGCCATCACCAACTGTCCAGAAAATGGGTTAATAATGCAAGTGTGGAGAGGAGCCACAGACTGTTTCCACCTGCAGAATCCAGGGCTTCTCATGTTAATCAAGTAACATAAAAAGGAGGGGGTGCAGCAGTGGCTCCTACACTGCTGGGATAATGAAAGAATCTGGTCAAATCCCCACTCAGCCATGCAGCTTGCTGGGTGACCTTGGGCCAATCACCATCTCTCAGCCTAACCTACCTCACAGTGTTGTCATGGGGATAAAATGGAGAGGGAGGAGAACCATGTATTCAACCTTGAGCTCCTTGGAGGAAAGGTGGGATATAAATAAATACATTTTTCATACTATTGATCAATTGTGATAATATATTTTCCTCTCAACAAGTATTAACCTAAAGCAAGCGTTGCTAATTTTTCTGAACCAAAAAAGTTGGTTCCATTGCCACCTTCCACAGCTGCATGCATACAACATCACACACACATCACATACACATGACAGCAACCTGCACACACAGATATATCACATATGCACCTGGGAACACACAGAGAGAGATGTAGACTGATACACACACATAACTGCAGTACTCTATCACCCAGCTCACCAGGAAACAATCTATATCCTGATTTCACCCTCTGCACCCATCCCAGCACCATAATAAGGATGGACATACCCCTTCCCTGGACACACACACACACACACACACACACACACACACACACACACACACACACACACACACACACACACACACACACACACACACGATTCAAGTATTATTCTTTGCTCTGTATGCATATCCAGGGAACATGTGTTGATGGTTTTATGGCCATAAAATATAGTACTAAATAAACTGATTTTGGAAATGTTGATCTATCCTACCCTTCAGTAAAAGCTCTCAGAGTGCATACAACGCAAATACAAGACTATTATACAATAAAATAACATAGCAGCAGTCAGCTCTAATGTCCACCATGGTTAAAAGCATAGGGTAATATCCAGTGTTAGAGGAGACCCACTGAGTATGATTAACACAGGATATCACCCCCAGTCTTTACATTCCTTTAAAACAATTTGGATCTGCGACCCAGCATGGTAATTGATTGGCATGCTAGTTTAGGTTGGGGTAGCCTGGGCCTAAATACCCACTAGCCCATGAAGCACGGTGGGTAACTCCAAGCCAGTCACCATCTCTCAGCCTAACCTACTTCACATGGTTGATGTTATGATAAAATAGGAGATGACTATATACACCACCCTGAGCTTCTCAGGCAAGATATCAATGAAATGTTAAAAATAGGTCCGTTTTATTGGCTACATAAGAAAGGAACAATTTATGCCACAGGCCAAATTATGTTTTGGAACCCTTAAAACTGCTGTTAAATAAATAAAATAAATAATAAATAAAATATGTTATGAGAACTGAATGTAATGATAGCCACATTGCAAGATTTAAAGAGACAAATTACATCAATATAATTCCAGTTCTGTTATGACATGTGTGTTACAAATTTGAATAGATGAATAAATAAATATAAATAGCTTCCCCCAAAGAATGCAAATAGTAGTAGTTTTACAAGAGTACAGCAAACTTTGTTAGTTCTCTCTGGCTTCCCCAAGAGCTTAGTCCACCCAAATTAATTAGCCCATTCACATCATATGAATGGATATGAATTCAGTCTGTGGAAAAGGGTGTATGGTAACTAGATTGGCCCTTATCCATTTGCCTGCAAAAGGCCATTCGTCTCTCCTTCCTTGAATGATGGAAAGTTAATGCTTTTGGAAGGCATGATCTCTTTTGGCCAAGAGAACTGGAATCTTCATCAGGATTTTTGTGTAAATCTGTTTATTTACAAGTTGAGGAGGAACAAGTTTGAAAGCACAACTGGCACTCTATTCAAAACTGAGTAATGCAACCACCATAGTTACATAAAGCCTTGAAAACAGCCTCTCTGTTTGAAGCCTTTCCAGCCATCTGCACTTTGAGGACCAAAAAGGAAAGAGCTTTGCCCCAAATCTTGCTTACTTAAAGAGGCCTCATTTGGCACAGGGAATGTCTGGGCCACTCATCCCATTACTTTTTTTTCTTTTTTAATGGCAAGCAATAATCATGTTGGAAAAGATGTGAGAAACTTAATTTGGGAATGGTAAAAATGTATTTTAGGCTGCAATCCAATACACACTTACTTGGGAGTAAGTCGCATTGAACCCAATGGAGATTACTTCTGAATAGACATGTATTGGATTGCAGCCTTAATTTCTGCTGAGACACAGGTGGCTAGAAGTCAGAGTGGATTCAGATCACCCAGAGTACATACAGCAACTACTTAAAAAGAATAGTGCAAGGTGCATGCTATGGAAGAAGGAGTCAAGTTACCTCCAGCACCCAGCAGAGCTGGCTATACTATACATAGCTTGGGACCAGGGGACCTAAAAATCTTCCTCTGACACATAAACCTGACTATAAGGCTGGCCTCAGAGACCCTGCCCTGTGGATAAAGCACAATGAAGCAACTGTCTGAAGTTGTAGACTCCAGGCACCGATAAAGTACAGAAAATTGTGAACTATTTAATTTATTGATGTATTTTTAATGTTCTGGTGCTAAACAGAGTGGCTCCATTTGGATTTTCCATCTTAGGCATCGAAATATCTTGGGCTCTGATCATGCAGTTAAGCCTGACCCCACCTCCTATTCCTGAGTGGCTGTGGGAGAGTCATACTGATGGACACACAGTGCTGAGTAGTCATAGGCTACAGATAACTGCCACTGAACGCAGTTACAGGCACCACGTCCTAAAGTGTTTAAACAGCTACTGCATGGCTCCAGGAAACACGAATCGAACCTTGGATGCCTGTTTCAGTGGAAAAGATACCTCAACTATACCTCTTCTCCACCCCTAGAGAACACAATCTAGAATCTTTGTTTGACTATTTAATATACAGAACAACACTGCTCCCAAATACAGAGTTTTATCTAGAGAGATGAAGCATATTCCACTGATTCTCTCCATTCTTCTAGGTTTCCACTATATCTATATTCTTTTTTTAAATCCAAACACTGAAACTCCCCAAATTTTGGCTTGGATGATTCTAGATTTAACCCACAGACACCTATACATATTGAATATGGGTTACAGTGTATGAAGGCATGTACTGTGCGGCCACTGATGGTGAGAGCAGCAAAGATTTACTTTTTAACCTCCACTGTCTGTTTAGACTGCTTCGCTACTTATGGCCGTTCTTAGATGGGGACAGCCCGGTCACAGTGACTCATGAATTGGTAACCTCTAGGATGGATTGCTATAACATACTGTATGTGGGGCTGTCCTTGAAATTGGTCTGGAAGTTGCACCTAGTGCAAAATGCAGCAAGTAGACTGCTATGTGGTTCATGCAGCCTAGCATGGTTTTCATGGCAAGCAGTATTCAGAGGGGGTTTAGAAAACCCTATTTGTAGGGTCGCCATAAGTCGGGATCAACTTGAAGGCAGTCCATTTACCATTGCCTTCCCCTGAGGCTGAGAGGCAGTGACTGGCCCAAGGTCACCTAGTGAGCTCCATGGCTGTGTGGGAATTCGAACCCTGGTCTCCCAGGTTGTAGTCCAACACCTTAACTACTATATCACACTTATAAATCCTATTTTAGACAGGTGCCATCTCTGTTATCTTTTCGGCACCTACTGAAGACCTTCCTCTTTCAATAAGCCTTTATCCCGGTCTGTGTCTGTGTTGGAATTGCTTTTTAATATGTTTTTAAAACTTAACAATATATATATATATATATATATATATATATATATATGTATGTATGTATTTATGTGTGTGTGTGTGTGTGTGTGTGTGTGTGTGTGTGTGTGTGTGTGTGTGTGTGTGTGTGTGTGTAAAGCTTTTTAAAAAAATGTTTTTAAAACGGTTTGGTTTAATATATTTTAAAGTCTGTTTTTATGATGTTTTAAAGTGTTTTTAGTGCTTTTGTTTGCCGCCCTGGGCTCCTACTGGGAGGAAGGGTGGGGTATAAATCTAATAAATACATAAATAAATGAGTGGAACAAACCCTTAAAAAGTTTAATTGTCAGTTGAAGACACATCTTTTTTGTGCAGGAATTTGTTGGATGTTAGCACTGAGCCTGCTGGTTTAGTATTGTACAAAAGTTTTCCTGTTGGTTTAAAGTGGTTTCTCTCACACTCTCTCTCTCTCTCTCTCACACACACACACACACACACACACACACACACACACAGAGAGAGAGAGAGAGAGAGAGAGAGAGATGTGTTTTATTGTATTTTAACCCCACCCGTGGGATTGCCTATGGCAATGAAGAACAAGTATTATTTTTTTTTTTAATGTCCTGGGGATCTGTGGGCCTCCAGATAGTATTGAAGTCCAACTCCCACCAGTCAGTATTGGAGTCCAACTCCCACCAGCCCCAGCCTGCTTGGCCAGCGGTCAGGGATATGGCAGATGGAGTCTAACAACATCTGGAGGGCCACAGGGGTAGCATCCATGTCCTACCACCATATTCTCACTGCCTGTTCTACCCCATTCCCATTTTCACCTGATGCTCCCCAGGTCCTGTCAGCATTTGCCCAGGGTTGAGCTTCAGCCTCAGCAGTTACATTAATGCCTGTTTACAACCTCTTTTCCAATTTCTGAATGGCCTATGCCGCTTGTCTGCCCAGGACATCCTGTTTATTCTACATACTATGGACTCATTCAGACACTTCCTACCAATTCTCATGAACTGTATTATAGAAACCACAGTGCTGAGTCAGACTTCTTTTCCTTAAAATATGTATACTGCACAAAAGTATCACTGCTCCATATGAGGAATGAGCATGGTTTATTTTAATTGGCATACAAACTCTTCAACTTTTCATTACCGCCACATTTTTAGCTTTGCTGCAAGAATAGTTTGCAAACCAGTATTGCAACATTTACCACAGTACCCAAGAAAATTCTGCATCTAACATAATTTAATTTGATCATGAAATATTTATGGTTTTCCATTACCATTCCAATTTGAAGGATCTCTGTCTGTGAAGAAATGGTAAGAAAAAAGTTCTAGTAGGTGAAATCCAGAGAAAATCAGGCACTCCTGGTTAAGCTCAACTGAAATCAAGGGAATTTATATCCTAGTATTACCTACTTTTCTGGGAATTAAGCACATCTAATTTTCTATGGATTTTACCCAATAGATTAATCTTCAATTATCTGCTGAATCTTGCATTCAGGCTCCACACTAGGGATGGGATCTGCTGACCAGTGCACTTTGAAAGAATTCTGTTGATCTAACAGGCTGTATCAATTCAAGTTCATTCTTTGTCTCCTATCTGTTACTTTTACTGATCCATTTTTTTCTCCCCTCAAAATATCTATATTAATATCAGTATTTTGAAAGGAAATATTGATATTTTGAAAGGAAAGTGTCTTTGCCGCCTCCTCTGTAACTGAAGCTGGTTGATTTTCATGTCAGTAAGTTGAAACTGGCTATTTTCCTTTTGGAAAGGAAAGAAGGAAAGCAGCTTTCTGTGCTCCCCATCCCCTACTATCCTGTCTGCCCTTTGGTCCATCCACTCAACCATTGTGTTCCTCTCTTCTCCTTCTTCCCCTTGTCTGCCTGTTTATCCCTCCATCCTCCCACCCTCTCACCCATCCTGCTTCTCCCTCTCCTCTTCCCCTCCCTCCATTACTGGTCCACACTGGCCCATATGGTGCCTGGAGTACCCACCTGTGCCACCTTGTGGTGCAGCCAGTCACTGCTACCAACAGCTCACTGTGCCCCCTCCCTGCCAAATGCAGCTCACACACATGTGCACACACATTGACTTACATGCTCACACACACACAGGGCACCAGGCGGGAGGGAATTAGCAAGCCAAGACAGGCTGATCAGTTTCAGACATGTTCTACCTCCCTTCTCCTAGTCAGTTTCAATTAGCAAGCAAAAGCAGGCTGATCAGTTTAATTTATATTCCACGTGATAAAAATCCAACCTCAGGAAAAGTAGAGGAAGTGGGCAGGTTTCAGGATCAGTCCACAAAGACAGTGGACTTGCAGATTATCAGGGTGTCTGATGCTAATTCCGATTTCATCAAAATCCTTGCCCATCCCTATTCTATACAGATATGTTGTAACTTATCTAGTTTAATAAGAGGGTTTTCTATGGCACCCTAGCAGGCTCAGGGCCCAGGGCAGCAGCAGGGTTTCTCCTAGTCTCAGGGACGAGAGAAAGGGAGCAATCTGGAGACTGGGCACACAGTTAATTCACTGTAGCTGAATACAAACATATATCTTACCTCTGCTGGGTTGAGAATATGTTGCAATCATTTTATGGTGACATTTTCTGAAGAGCAGCCAAGAAAAAGTATTTAAAAAGAAGCTAATTTTTTATGTATTTACTATGAAAATTAAAAGGTTGCAAAGGTAAGGACTGAGCAGCCTTATGAATTACTGTTTGTTATCTTGCCTAGGATCAGCAGCAAAAGCCTTTCTGCAAGCATCCAAGTAACAAACGATGAAATTCTTGTTCATTATTGCCTTCCCTCTCCCAGGTTTGCTTGGAGAAAGGGAGGATATGGGTGGACATGCAACAATATGTGAACTGCTCTCTCTGCCTTCCTCCTGCCATAGGAACTACTGGCAGTTTAAGGCCAAAAGAGTCAGAGAACCTCCCAGCAAGCCTCACATGGCAACAGCATAGCACTATTCACTGCTGCTTCGCCTGGGCTCCTGGGTTAAAGAAAAATCCAGCAAGGAATATGCCTCTTTGCCTAGTTCCCTGCTGCACTCTGGACCCAAACCACAGGAGGTAATTGCTACCACTCCTTTCCCTAAGGAAGAGCAACTTACATATCAAATGTGAATGAACAGATTAAAACTGTCTATGAAAAGAGAGAGACACTTCTCTGTATTGCCATTTTGGCACTTACCTTGTGCAGAAAAGCTCTATCCCAGAAGTATTTCCTGAACAGTTGAACATCAGATTCTAGCAAATGGTCCGCCGTGTGATTAAGTGTCAGTGTTAGAGTTCCTGATGAATGAGCAAATTGTAGGACTGCATTCTCACCAAGCTCTACTTTAGAAATCTCAAATGGATGTCTGACCTGCCTTCTGAAACAACACATTCACTAGATTAAAGTAAGAGTGCAAAGCACAAGAAACATAAAATGCAAAACACCTGAAACGCCTCATTCTCTGTGGGTTCCATCATTTCAAAGTTTAACCTACTTATTGCAAAAATCTCAGGCAAAAATAGCATAAAACATCCACTATAAACACTGTTTTGTCCAGTAAACCTTTTCCCGTGAATCCACAACTTTCTCTAACAGAATAATATAATAGGAAGCCTGACACCAGGCTTTCTCTATTATTTGTAAGAAGATGCAGCCCATTTTAACACGAACATTGCCATATACAGCAATCAAAATGAACTGGCAGCCAGCAGGTTTATTAGCATATTGCAGTGCACAACAGACCATCTCAGGGGAATACTGCATTGTTTGAATGTTCCAAACAAGTGAGACATTCATAACAACATGTGTGATAACAGAATTGAGTCATTTTCTCATGCAAATAAAAGTATGGATAAATTCTGATACAAACTACATGTTGAGCAAAGCCAGAAATAATAATGCAATATAGCTGAAAGAAGGGAAGGGGAAGCAACTAAATTATTTCGGTTCTTTCTTTTTTCTTGTTGTTCTTGACATTTCGTTTTATCTTTCTGGCTACTTTCCTATCAATGTCATGTGACAATTTAACAAAGGGCAAAGGCAACAAGTCGTAAACCTGTTGACTGCAATACAGTACATGAACCTCAGATGCTTCAAAGCTATTCTGTTCCAATCCTTTTTGTGAACATTTGGGAGGAGATTTTATAGAAACAGAAGGAAGCCACTTAAGGAGACAAAAAGGGGTGGTAGTCAGGAGGGCAAGGTTGTACAAGGAGAGGATATGGCTAAATGAGACAGGCTAATAAATATCCTGTTAATTTG
Organism: Rhineura floridana; assembly: GCF_030035675.1. Taxonomy (NCBI): domain Eukaryota; kingdom Metazoa; phylum Chordata; class Lepidosauria; order Squamata; family Rhineuridae; genus Rhineura; species Rhineura floridana. The sequence goes on from NC_084480.1 coordinate 49,232,159, forward strand.
CTGCAGTAAAAACAAAATGTCTTGTAGCACCTTAAAGACTAACAAATGTATTATAGCATAACCTTTCATACCCTAGAATCCACTTCATTAGATGCTAACAAAGAACCAGTGATGCAGTTGAAAAATCTAACCAATTTATCCCACATCTTATTTATTATTTATTTAATTAAGTAATTTGTATCCCGCCCTTCCTCCCAGCAGGAGCCCAGGGCGGCAAACAAGGCACTAAAAACACTTTAAAACATCATAAAAACAAATCTTAAAATACATTAAGACAAAACAGCATTAAAAACATTTTAAAAACTTTAAAAAGGGGTTAAAAACATTATTAAAAAACATATTAAGCAATTCTGACACGACACATCTTGAGAGAAAGTACCTGCAAAAACCCTAGGAACATGTGAAAATAGGTGCACTGCAAACCAAACATGTTTGCTAGGGGATTATACTAATATTCACATCATCTGCCTCTCCTTTGATGCCTTACCTTTGTCCACCCTGACCTCATTGTCTGTTTTAGATTGTGACAAGCATGGGATCTCTCCCCTTTCCATTTTTATGTTTGTGCAATATTAGTGTCTACTCCAAGATCTTGGGTTCAGTTGGACTTTGTGCATAAATTATGGGTTTATAATCCAAATAAGAGTTTATTTATAATGGGTTAAAACATGGGTTGATAACTTGTAGTCGTAAGAACATAAGAAGAGCCTGCTGGGTCAGGCCAATGACCCATCTTGTCCAGTATCCTGTTCTCACAGAGGTCAACAAGATGCCCATGGACAGCCCACAAGCAGGACCTGAGTGCAAGAGCACTCTCCCCTCCTGCAGCTACTGGCAACTGGTTTTTAGAAGCTGAAACTGCCTCTGACTATGGTGGCAGAGTACAGCCATCAGGGCCAGTAGCCACTGATACCCTTGTCCTCCATGAATTTGTCTAATCTTTTAAAGCCATCTAAGTTGGTGGCCATCACTGCCTCTTGTTGGAGCAAATTCCACAGTTTAACTATGTGCTATGTGAAGAAGTAAGTACTTTCTTCTGTCTGTCCTGAATCTTCCAACATTCAGCTTCATTGAATGTCCCTGAGTTCAAGTGCTATGGGAGAGGGATAAAAACTTTTATCTATTTTTTTCCATGCCAAATATAATTTTATACACTTCTATTATGTCACCTCTGACTTGGCTTTTCTCTAAACTAAAAAGCCCCAAATCCTGCAACCTTTCCTCACACGGGAGTCACTCCATCCCCTTGATCATTCTTGTTGCCCTTTTCTGAATCTTTTCCAACTCTACAATATCCTTTTTGAGGTGAGGCAACCAGAACTGTACACAGTATTCCAAATGCGGCCGCATCATGCATTTGTACAACGACATTATGGTATCAGCAGTTTTAGTTTCAATACCTTTCTTAATGATCCCTGGCATGGAATTTGCCTTTTTCACAGTTGTCGCACACTGATGAACCCAGATGTTGCTGGACTTCAACTCCCGACAGCTCCAGCCAGCATGGCCAGCAGTTGGGGATGATGGGTGTTGTAGTCCAATGACATCTGGACGCCCCTGATTAGCCATCCCTGGCTTAGAAGAAAATAATTCAGCATATACTCTTTTAAGATAAATAGCCTTGTACTCTTGTGGGCTGATTCTATTTGAACACCTACATTGGAGTAATCCAGTGAAGTTAACAGAGGGAGTGACAAACATGGAAGTAGCCATTAAATGTGGCCCATGCCATTAAACATTTGCACAAAGCCATAGCACTTACTTGAAGATAAGTTCAAGAAGCCTGAAGTGGCCATTCTGTAAAGCCAAGTCCAATGGTGTGAACCCATCTTTGTTCGGTAGAGTGACTGCAGCTGTCCCACCTGGCTGGCATAACAGGAATTGGGAAAGTTTAACCAAACCCAATCTCATTGTGAGATGGAGAAGTGTTTCTTTGTGCTTAGATTCTAAAATAAAATAAAAATTGCACATTTATGCATTAGCAAACAACTCAGTTTTTACCAATCTTATGCACGCTTCAAATGTAACAATATTCTACACAGACTGACAGTAGTTACAAAAAATAAAAGTCCAGAACCTCCGTGTTCTGTTGTAATCCTATTATGCTGGGACATTTGAGAAGATAATTGGGGTGGGGGAAAACCCAATCTCCAGTTTACTCTTCCATTTTTGGATTGGATGCACAGCCCATTTCAACTTACACTAAATTATGATGGCTACATCAGTATTAAGACCTAATATCTTCAAAGTTTGATGCAGGGCTCCGTAAGAGGGCACACCTCTGACCATCTTTGCTGCCATCCTCTGAACCCATTCTGGGGAAAGGGCTGTAACTCAGTGGTAGAGCACACACCTTGCATGCAGAAGGTCCCAGGTTCAATCTCTGTCATCTCCAGGTAGGACTGGGGAAAACTCCTGTCTGAAACCCTGAACAGCTGCTGCCAGACAGTATTGAGCTAGATGGACCAATGGTCTGACTTAGCATAAGGCAGCTTCCTATATCCTTAATTTATCTATATCGGGGCGGAGAACCTCTGATCCAGGTACCAAATGTGCCCTCCAGGTCTCTCTGTCTGGCCCTCAACATTCTAACCAGGCCACACACCCTCCCAAGTCACACACCCTCTTCCCAGGTGACACCCCTGACTGACCCTGCTTTGTAGCCTTCTTCAGTGTTTTTTCCTGGCTGGAATGTCTCCTTGAACTCTGATCATGCTGCTTGCTTTTCTGGACGGAGGACAGAGATGGGTGTGTGCACATGTATAGAAACTAGCCTACTGTACAAAGATAAAATTTTGACCAATGTGGCACCCAGAACTGGACATAGTGCTCCAGGTAAGGTCTGATTCATGAAGAATAAAGTGAAACTATAACTTTCCCGGACTTAGAAGTTATGGCTCTATTAATGTGAGTTAAAATCTCATTTTTTTCCCAGTCACACCATGCTGACTCACATTGAGCATGTGTGATACACAACAATCCCACAATCTTTTTCACATGTACACTTGCTCTTTTCCTTTTCCATTAGTTTGCCAGACCTTGCCTTAGGGGGCTGATAAGTGTGCTTCACAAGGCTTGCTATGATGATATTTTAGAAGCTTCATTCTATATGGACACATTCTATATGTGTTAACCTCAAAAATGCTCTGCTTCTCAGTTCCTTCTCACCTCTCCACAAGATTTCAACATGCATAAGAGATATAACCTATCATATAACACATCATACTTTGTGACATGTTTCATGACAGGTGGTCATTAATCTTATTTATCATAAGTAGAAACTACAAGCTGGAGTTTCTGATCCGGAACTCTGGAGCATGTCTGATCCCTGCCAAAAGTGGGGCTTGAAGACAACACTATTCAGCAGTGGCTTCATAAACTGCTGGAATCAGCTACACTTTGGAGTTTCCGGCTTGAAGTCTCTGCTAACCAGCTGATTGGCAATGTCTTCAAGCTTTGCTGGGATCAGCTGGGATCTTCTTTTGCAGTGCAGCACTGCAGGGAAAAAATAGGTCACCTGTTGTCAGGTGTCAAAGTGGCCCATGGAGGGAGGGGACCCTCAACATTCAGTCCACCAGGCTGAAAACATTTCCTACTCCTGCCTTAAGCCCTAGGACTTAAAGACTTTAAAAATAAACAAGATAAAAATGTAAAGGTAGTTTTAATGAATAAGAACCTTCGTGATACCATGAGTCATAAAAGAAAAATATACAATGGCCTTTTAAAAATATCTTTTAAATATCTCTGTTTTTTCCCCTCTGAACTGCCTGTTGTATAAAGATCAAAGGAAGACAAAAACCAACATGAAACAGTAAACAGGTGGAATGAATCATATCATATTGCCATCTTCTAAACTTGTTCTCTCTCTCTTTCTCTCTCTCTCTCTCTCTCTCTCTCTGTGTGTGTGTGTGTGTGTGCGTGTGCGTGTGCGTGTGTGTGTGTGTGTGTGTGAGAGAGAGAGAGAGAGAGAGAGAGAGAGATTTTAAAACTGGTTGATGGTTATAATGCATTAAATTAATTAATTCACACTTTCATTCATTCATTCATTCTTATAGTCAAAGTCATAAAATAAAGCCACAAAACTAACTAGTAACGTAAGAACAGCTTGCTGGATCAGGCCAGTGGCCCATCTATTCCAGCATCCTGTTCTCACTGTGGCCAACCAGATTTCTGGGGCAAGCCCACAAGCAAGGCCTGCACAAAACAGCATTCTCTCCTCCTGCGGTTTCCAGCAACTGGACAAAATTAACAAAGCAACAGCACAGAACAGCAATGCAACAGGAGGGAAAACACCTACTCAGCCAAACACCTGGGTGAAAAAGCACATCTTGACCAATCATCAAAAAGCATACAATAATGACACCAGATGCACCTCAGAGGGGAGGTCATTCCACAACCTGAGGGCCACCACAGAGAAGGCCTTTTGCATACCACCATCTCTTGAACCACAGCAACAGTAACAATAGGGCCTTCCCTGCTGCTCTTAACACCTGGGCAGGTCAATGTGGGAGGAAGCACCCCTTAAGACATTTGGTTCCCAAAGCTCTTTTTTTTCTGTGGGGAGAAAAAGTTGCCACAAGGTTTGGGGAGGCACACCATTAGCAGTGGCAGCATCTTTCTTTTTGCTACTGCCACAGGTGGTAGTAACAGCAGAGTTCTTCCTTCAGCAGCCAGGTCAACGTTTTGTTTCCTCCATATATGCCCTGGATGTAGTTTTGTTCTGGAATGTTGTGAGAGGAATTGGGGTGCCATTTTATAAAAAAATGGGAGCCATGATTCTCTCCTATAATGCCCTGAAATGGCATTATATCTGGGGCAGTATGATGAGATCAAAATGGCAGCTAGACTACCGAATGAGGAACACTGTTGTTGCCATCACCTGTGGTGGTGGGGGAAGTGCTGCCACTGTTACTTTTAACAATAAATCACACTCACACACGGAGTTTCACCAAACAACCCCCCCCCCCGCCATCTATGACATTGCACTGTTTGGGAGACCCTGATTTTTGCTGTCCTTTCCGAAAAATTGACTCAAAAGGTCTCCAATAAATGTCCTCTAGGGACTCACTTTAAGTACTAAAATAACTGTAAATTACTTTTTTATGTCCCCATGTATTTGACGTCAGAAATATACTAGTTAATGTTTTAAATGTTACTTTCCCCAATTTGAGAATAATCCATGGGCTGAAGAGCTTTCTGTGAGCAGAGGGACACACAAAAGGATACAACCTAAAGTACTTTTGTCACATGAACACAGATCAGGAAGCAGCTCCATCCCAATCATTATTATTGGGGCTTAAAAGAAAATTGCACCATTTCGAATCCCCCTTTCAGTTAGGTATGCTGGAAGGCACATTGCATCATGCTGTCAAATGGCCTAACGGTAAGAATAGTCAGTGGAAGGTGGGGGGAGCAAGCAAGCTACTGTGCCCATTCTTCATTCTTTGCACTTCCAAGATTCCCACTCATTTCAGTGGGTGTATGGGACCACAATAACTCTGGGATGTGATCCTTAACTGGGGCCCATTGTAATTTACACTGCATTTGTTGAGAATGCTTCCTTTTTCCTCTTCATAAGAGTTCATTATATTCATTGTTTGCTCTTTATATGGAACAAAGGGGCTACTTATTTATTTAAATAAAAACACCCATGTCAACATTGGCTAGCAACTCAGTATTATTTTCCCTAATCTTCCCCCTCTCCCATCCAGCCTTCAATCAGATTAGTTTGGTGGGCTGTCCTTATTCCACATGTAATTAATCTGACACTTTAACTTGCCTAAAGAGATCTTCCTAGGCTTCCAAGCTGTAAAATGCTACTTTTTTGGCTCTTGTATTTACAATGCTGCTGTACTATTTCCAGTGCTAAATCGGGGTTGCCCATCTGATGGTACACAACGATGGTGGACCATGTGCTTCATTTCATTTTGCTCTCTCTGACTATGCCCTTTTAGCCTTCCACTTGTATGCATGGCCTGAGGCCCAGGCAGCTGAATGGAAAGCATAGAGACTCACACAATAGGCTTGTATCAGAGCAATGAAATTCCACTAGGGCTAGATGCCCAGCTTCACCCCAAGCTCCCACACTGAAGCCAGGAGCATAGAACAGGCTAATGGAATAGATCTTTGAGGATTCACTATACAGAAGAACTTCAAGATGGGGAAAACCAGCTGCAAAGACTAAAGGCATCCCTTTAATTTAAGCATTCCATTATCAGTCTTTCCTTTAACAAGAGTGAACAGTATCAATTTAGGCACAGCAGATTTGATGAGAAATAGGCAGTTGTGGGCTTATCCTGATACTGCTATATTTTTACCATGGGTCATTGCCAGTTCAGATATTTCTACATAAATCTATGTACCAGCTTTGCAGGATCTAAAGTGATGAATACTTCAAACATAAAAACAAACTCAGGTGCAAGGTAACATTACTTGCTTTAATTGTGGCTGCAAATATATTCTGTGCTTTCTTGAAGACATACAGCAATAATTAAGTTTCAGTGTCTCCCATCTATATTATGGGGCAGCTCCTCAGCTAGTATAAGCAAATATAGATATCAATAGCGAAACTGCATATTTCTTTCCCCCCTGATTATATAGCTGGGAAATCAAATGCTACTGTGAAAAATAAGAGGGAGGTTTTGCCACCTGACCTTGCAGCCAGGGCAATAGGTATGTGCTAATATTAGCAGAAATGCAGATGTTACAAACACAATACACGGGAAATGAAATAGCAAACTTTACTCTGATCCATACACACTGCTCAACACTCCCTTTTTGACACTATGCCGCTGCCTTTTCAAGTAGATTATTATGCCACTGCACAGCAAGCCAGATAAAAGCTGCAGTCAAATAAGGTTAAGTCTTTTCCTATACACTTTGCCATGGCCACCTAGGTCGCCCTGGTTGATGACATCTGTCAGGAGATAGGGGGAATATGACCTCTTGATCTCTCAGTGGCTTTTGATACTGTTGACTGCAGTATCCTTTTGGAGCATCTCAGGGAGCTGGGGGTTGAGGGCACTATGCTTCAGTGGTTCCACTCACACCTCCACGGTCACTTCCAAAAAGTTGTTACAGGAAGCTATTGTTTGGTACCATGGGAACTGTCCTGTGGTATTCCACAGGGTTCCATCTTATCCCCCATGCTATTTAATATCTATATGAAGCCACTGGAATATGTCATCAGGAGATTTGGTGTGAGGTGCCATCTATATGCAGATGACACCCAGCTCTACCTCTCTATTCCATCTGAATCAGGAGAGGTGGTTGAGGTGCTGAACTGGTGTTTGGAGGCAGTCATGGGCTGGATGTGGGCCAATAAACTGGGGCTGAATCCTGAAAAGACAGTTCGATTCCAGGCTGAATCCAAGGTGCTCATGTTAGTGTTTAAAGGCCCTAAATGACTTAGATCCCAAATATCTTAAAGACCACCTCCTTCCCTATATACCATCTCTGATATTATGATCAGCACAGGGGGGCCTTTTTGGGAGTTCTGCACCCTCAGAAGCTCAGGGAGTGGCCCAGGAGAGGGCATTCTCTGTGGCAGTGGCATCACCAACATTGTGGAACTCCCTCCCCATCGAGACAAGTCTGGCAACTTCACTGTACATTTTTCGGCAAATGCTGAAGACGCACCTCTTTACACTGGCCTTTAACACCTGAGTTCTATATTTTTAGGACCCACCATACTTGGGATGATCTTGTGATTTTAGGTTATTTTAACTGGTTTTAATGATATATTTTAAAACTATTGTGACATGCCCTTGGACCTTTGGGTGATGGGCAGACAATAAACCTAAACAACAACAACAACAACAAGTAGTAGTAGTAGTAGTAGTAGTAGTAGTAGTAGTAGTAGTAGTAGTAATGGATATAATATTAATCATCAAACCAGACCTCACTCTCAACTTTTATGAAATAAAGCTGCATATATAAAAGAAACCACTGAAAGATAACATAACACAAATTGTTTTCAGTATTAGTTTCTATATTGCTTACTTTCCCATCATGTATTTTACAGTGCCAACAAGACACCACAGCTCCCTGGTTTCATCTCTACATGTCTCACTCAAGTAGAGTGAGTGGGGTACACACTATTGATTTACAGCAAGGGTCACCAACCCAGCGTCTGCAGGCACCATGGCACATGTGAAGGTCTTCACTGGAGCCCCCAGGCATGTGCCCCAGCCTCTGAGCTTTCATTTTAAAAAAGTTTTACAAAGCCCTCCTACAAAGAAAGTTATGAAGCAAAATGTGCAGATACTCTTCTAAGTAATTTCTGTAAAATGACCCAGCCTGGCTACTCCTGCCTGTCAGTGTTTTTAGGCACTGAGTGAAGTCAGAGCTATGATTGATAAGTGAGTTGTTTGGTCATAAATATCCCTGAGGTTCTATAGAGTTGCTGTCCTCCCCTCCTCTTTACTGCACTTTTCCTGTTTCTGTCTTATTTTCTAGTAGTCCTAGGCATCTCCA